>NW_027140560.1:2358619-2668811 GCF_036365525.1 Heterodontus francisci | reverse complement strand
GGTTGTGGGGCGGAGTGGGGGAGGGGAGTGGGTGAGGGGAGTAGGGGAGCCGGTGTGGTGTCAGGGAGCGGGGGAGGGGAGCGGGGGAGGGGAGTGGGGGAGGGGAGTGGGTTAGCGGAGTGGGGGAGGTGATTGGGTAGGGGAGTGGGGTTGGTGTGTGGTGATTGGGAGTGGGGTAGGGGAGTGGTGGAGGGGGGTGCGGTAGTGGAGTGCGCTAGTGGAGTGCGCTAGTGGAGTACGGTAGGGGAGTGGGTTAGGGGAGTGGTGTAGGGGAGTGGGGTAGGGGTGTGCGTGAGGGTAGTGAGGGATGGGAGTGTGGTCGGGGAGGGCAGTGAAGAGGTGCAGGGAAGCGCAGAGGTGGACTGGAGTGGGGGAACGGGAGTGTGGGACGGACTGGGCGAGGGGAGGGGGTTAGGGGAATGGTGGAGTGGAGAGGGGTAATGGTGTTGGGGAGGGGAGTGAGTTAGGGGATTGGGGTAGGGAAGTGGGAAAGTGGAGTCGGATAGGGCAGTGGGATAGTGGAGTGGGATAGGGGACTGGGATAGGGGAGCGCAGTGAGGAGGTGGAGGGAAGGGGAGTGGGTGAGTGGAGTGGGAGAGGTGTGTGGGGTCGGGGAGTTGTGTTGAGGAGGGCAGTGAGGAGGTGGAGGGAAGAGGAGTGGGGGAGGGGTGTGAGGTTGGAGAGTTGGGGAGTGGAGTGGGGGATGGGAGTGTGGTGGGGAGGGCAGTGTGGAGGAGAAGGAAGGGGAGTAGGGGAGGGGATTGGAGGACAGTGAAGAGGTGGAGGAAAAGGGATTGGGTGAGTGGTGTGGTGCAGGGGAGGGCAGTGAGGATTTGGAGGGAAGGGATGCGGGTAAGGGGAGTGAGGGAGGGGAGTGGGGGAGGGGGAGGGGAGAGGGGTAGGGGAGTTGGGGAGCGGAGTGGGGTAGGGGTGTGTGGTAGGGGTGTGGGGGAGGGGAGTGGGGAATGGGAGTGGGGGAGGGGAGTGGGGTACGGGAGCACAGTGAGGAGGTGCAGGGATACGGAGTGGGGGACAGGAGCGGGGGAGGGGGGCGGGGGAGGGGAGCGTGTGTGGGGTGTGGGGGAGGGGAGTGGGGGAGGGGAGTTGTGGAGGGGAGTTGGGGAGAGGAGTGGGGTAGGGAAGTGGGGGAGGGGAGTGAGGGAGGGGTGTGAGGGAGGGGAGTGAGGGAGGGGAGTTGACGAGGGGATTGAGGGAGGGGAGTGGGGGAGGGGAGTGGGGGAGGGGAGGGGGAAGGGGAGTGGTTTAGGGGGTGGGGGAGGGGATTTGAGGCAGGGAGTGTGGGAGAGGAGTGGGGAAGGGGAGTGGGGTGGAGGAGTGGGGGGTGGGCAGTGGGGGGAGGGGAGTGGGGGGAGGGGAGTAGGGGGAGGGGAGTTGGGGAGGGGAGTGGGGTAGGGGGTGAGGAAGGGGAGTTGGGGAGTTGAGTGGGGGAGTTGAGTGGGGGAGTTGAGTGTGGGAAGGGAGTGTGGGAGGGGAGTGTGGAAGGGGAGTGTGGAAGGGGAGTGTGGAAGGGGAATTTGGGTGGGGAGTTGGGGTGTGGAGTTGGGGAGGGTAGTTGGGGATGGTAGTTGGGGAGGGTAGTTGGGGAGGGTAGTGGGGTAGGGGAGTGAGGAAGGGGAGTGTGGAAGGGGAGTGTGGAAGGGGAGTTGGGGCGGGGAGTTGGGGAGGGTAGTTGGGGAGGGTAGTTGGGGACGGTAGTGGGGTAGGGGAGTGAGGGAGGGGAGTGGGGGATGGGAGTGGGGGAGGGGAGTGAGGGAGGGGAGTGAGGGAGGGGAGTGTGGGAGGGGTGCCATGGAGGGGTGTGGGAGAGGGGAGTGGAGTAGGGGTGTGGGGTAGGGGAGATGGTTAGGGGAGTGGGGGCGGGGAGTGGGGGAGGAGAGTGGGGGAGGAGAGTGGGGGAGGAGAGTGGGGGAGGAGAGTGGGGAGGAGAGTGGGGGTGGAGAGTGTGGGAGGAGAGTGGGGTAGGGGTGCTGGGTAGGGGTGTGGGGTCGGTGTGTGGGGTCGGGGTGTGGGGTAGGGGTGCTGGGTAGGGGAGTGGGGTCGGGGTGTGGGGTCGGGGTGTGGGGTCGGGGTGTGGGGTCGGGGAGTGGGGTAGTGGAGTTGGGGGGCGGAGTGAGTTAGGGAAGTGGGAAAGTGGAGTGGGATAGGGGAGTGGGATAGGGAGTGGGATAGGGAAGGGCAGTGAGGAGGTGGAGGGAAGGGGAGTGGGATAGGGGAGTGGGGGAGGTGTGTGGGGTAGGGCAGTTGGGTTGTGGAGGGCAGTGAGGAGGTGGAGGGAAGGGGATTGGGGGAGGGGTGTGAGGTAGGAGAGTTGGTGAGCGGAGTGGGGGATGGGAGTGTTGTAGGGGAGGGCTATGAGGAGGTACAGGGAAGCGGAGTGGTGGACGGGAGGGGAGTCGGGTAGTGGAGAGGAGCAGGGGAGAGGGGGAGGGGATTGGGGGAGGGGATTGGGGGAGGAGAGTTGGGGAGGGGAGTCGGTCTGGGAGTGGAGTGGGGGAGTGGAGTGGGGGCGTGGAGTGTGGGCGTGGAGTGGGGAGGGATGTGAGGGTGGTTAGTGGGGGAGGGGAGTGGGGGAGGGGTGCGGGGGAGGGCAGAGCGGAAGGGGTGTGCGGGAGGGGAGTGCGGGAGGGGAGTGGGAGGAGGGGAGTGGGGGAAGGGGAGTTGGTGAGGCAAGATGGTGAGGGGAGATAGTGAGGGGAGATGGTGAGGGTAGATAGTGCGGGGAGGGGACCTGGGGAGGGGACATGGGGAGGGGCCATGGGGAGGGGTCTTGGGGAGGGGACTTGGGGAGGGAATTGGGGAGGGGACTTGGGGTAGAGGAGTGGGCTAGAGGAGTGGGGTAGAGGAGTGGGGTAGAGGAGTGGGGAAGGTGTTTTGCAGAGGTGAGAGGGGGAGGAGAGAGGGGGAGGAGAGAGGGTGAGGGGAGAGGGGGAGGGGAGAGGGGGAGGGGAGTGGGGGAGGGGAGTGGAGTGGGGGAGGGGAGTGATGTAGGGGAGTGATGTAGGGGAGTGATGTAGGGGAGTGGGGGATGAGTGGTGTAGGGGAGTTGGGGACTGGTACACAGTGAGGATGTGGAGAGAAGTGGATTGAGGGAGGGGCCTGGGGGAGGTGTTTGGGGGAGGTGAGTTGGGGACCGAGGTGCAGTGAGGAGGTGGAGGGAAGGGGAGTGGGGAAGGGGAGCGGGGTAGGTGAGGTGACTAGGGGAGTATGGGAGGGGAGTGAGGTAGGTAATTGGGGACTGGAGTGGGGTAGTGGAGTGGGGTAGTGGAGTGGGGTAGTGGAGTGGGGCAGGGGTGTGGGCAGGGGTGTGGGGTAGGGGTGTGGGGGAGGGGAGTGGCGGAGGGTAGCGGGGGATGGGAGTGGGGAGGGGAGTTGGGGATTAGGGGAGGGCAGTTTTGGAGGGGAGTGTGATAGGGGAATTGGGAGGAGAGTGGGGTAGGGGAGAGGTGCAGGGGTGTGGGGGAGGGGATTTGGGGGTGGGGTGTTTGGGAGAGGGGGAGGGGAGTGGGTGAGGGGAGTGGGGGAGGGGAGTTGGGGAGGGGAGTTGGGGAGGGATCTGGGGGTGGTGTGAGGGGAGGGGAGTTGGGGAGGGGAGTGGGGTTGGGGACTGGTGGAAGTGGGGGAGGTGGAGTGAAGGGGTGTGGCGTGGGGAGTGGGCAGGGCAGTGGCGTAGGGGAGTTGGGTAGGGGAGGGCCGTGTGGAGGAGAAGGAAGGGGAGTAGGGGAGGGGATTGGAGGACAGTGAGGAGGTGGAGGAAAAGGGAGTGGGGGAGGGGAGTGGTGTAGGGGAGGGCAGTGAGGAATTGGAGGGAAGGGATGTGGGTAAGGGGAGTGGGAAAGTGGAGTGGGGAAGGGGAGTGGGGAAGGGGAGTGGGGGAGGGGAGTGGGGGAGGGGAGAGAGGTAGGGGAGTTGGGGAGCGGAGTGGGGTAGGGGTAGGGGTGTGGGGGAGGGGAGTGGGGGAGGGGAATGGGGAGGGGAGTGGGGAGGGGAGTGTGGGAGGTGAGTGGGGTACGGGAGGGCAGTGAGGAGGTGCAGGGATACGGATGGTGGACGGGAGCGGGGGAGGGGTGTGGGGGAGGGGAGCGGGGAAGTGAGTGGGCGGAGAGGAGTTGGGGGAGTGGATTTGGGGAGTGGAGTGGGAGAGGGGAGTGGGGTAGGGGAGTGGGGGAGGGGAGTGGGGAGGGGAGTTGGGGAGGGGAGTTGGGGAGGGGAGTTGGGGAAGGGAGTTGGGGAGGGGAGTGGGGTAGGGAAGTTGGGGAGGGGAGTGGGGTAGGGAAGTGGGGGAAGGGAGTGAGGGATGGGAGTGAGGGAGGGGAGTTGACTAGGGGATTGAGGGAGGGGAGTGGGGGAGGGTGTTGGGGAGGGGAGGGGGAAGGGGAGTGGTTTAGGGGAGTGGGGGAGGGGAGTTGATGCAGGGAGTGTGGGAGAGGAGTGGGGAAGGGGAGATGCGGTCAGCAGAGACAGAGAGGAGTGGGGTGGAGGAGTGGGGGGAGGGGAGTGGGAGAGGGGAGTGGGGGATGGGAGTGGGGGAGGGGAGTAGGGGAAGGGGAGTTGGGGGGGAGTTGGGGAGGGTAGTCGGGTAGGGGAGTTGGGGAGTTGAATGGGGGAGTTGAGTGTGGGAGGGAAATGTGGGAGGGGAGTGTAGGAGGGGAGTGTGGAAGGGGAGTGTGGAAGGGGAGTTGGGGTGGGGAGTTGGGGTGGGGAGTTGGGGAGGGGAGTTGGGAGGGTAGTTGGGGAGTGTAGTTGGGGAGGTTAGTGGGGTAGGGTAGTGAGGGAGGGGAGTGGTGGAGGGGAGTGCGGTAGGGGTGTGCGGTAGGGGAGTGGGGGTGTGGAGTGGAGTAGGGGCGTTGTGTAGGGGAGCGCATGAGGATTTGGAGGGAAGGGGAGTGGGATAGTGTATTGGGGAGGGGAGTGGGCGTGGGGTGTGTGTTATGTGAGTGAGGTAGGGGAGTCTGGTAGGGGAGTTGGGAGGGGAGTGAGGTAGGGTAATCGGGGTAGGGGAGTGGATGACGTGCGTGGGGTGGGGAGGGGAGTGGGGGAGTGGAGTGAGTTAGGGGAGTGGGGGAGGGGAGTGGGGGAGGGGAGTGGTGGAGCAGAGTGGGGAAGGGGAGTGCGGTAGGGGAGTGCGGTAACGAGTGGGATAGGGGAGTGAGGTAGGGGGTGTGGTGATTTGGAATGGGGTAGTGGAGTTGTTGTGTGAAGTGGGGGAGTGGAGTGCGTGAGGGTAGTGGGTGATGGGAGTGTGGCAGGAGAGGGCTGTGAAGAGTTGCAGGGAAGCGCAGAGGTGGACTGGAGTGGGGGGAGGGGAGTGTGGGGGGGAGCGGTGTGTGGGAGGGGGTGGCTAGGGGAGGGGGTAGGGGAATGTGGGAGGGGAGTGGGGTAGAGGAGTTGGGGAATGAGTGAGTTAGGGGAGTGGGGTAGGGATGTGGGAAAGTGGAGTGGGATAGGGGAGTGGCATCGGGGAGTGGGATAGGGGAGTGGGGGAGGTGTGTGGGGTCGGGGAGTTGGGTTGTGGAGAGCAGTGAGGAGGTGGAGGGAAGGGGAGTGGGGAAGGGGTGTGAGGTAGGAGAGTTGGGGAGTGGAGTGGGGGATGGGAGTGTTGTAGGGGAGGGCAGTGAGGAGGTGCAGGGAAGCGGAGTGGTGGACGGGAGGGGAGTGGGGTAGTGGAGAGGGGCAGGGGAGAGGGGAAGGGGAGTCGGGGAGGGGATTGGGGAGGAGAGTTGGGGAGGGGAGTGGGTGGGGTAGTGGAGTGAGGGAGTGGGGTGGGGGAGTGGGTGAGGGGAGTGGGGGAGGGGAGTGGGTGAGGGGAGGGCAGTGAGGAATTGGAGGGAAGGGATGTGGGTAAGGGGAGTGGGAAAGTGGAGTGGGGAAGGGGAGTGGGGAAGGGGAGTGGGGGAGGGGAGTGGGGGAGGGGAGAGAGGTAGGGGAGTTGGGGAGCGGAGTGGGTTAGGGGTAGGGGTGTGGGGGAGGGGAGTGGGGGAGGGGAATGGGGAGGGGAGTGGGGAGGGGAGTGTGGGAGGTGAGTGGGGTACGGGAGGGCAGTGAGGAGGTGCAGGGATACGGATGGTGGACGGGAGCGGGGGAGGGGTGTGGGGGAGGGGAGCGGGGAAGTGAGTGGGCGGAGAGGAGTTGGGGGAGTGGATTTGGGGAGTAGAGTGGGAGAGGGGAGTGGGGTAGGGGAGTGGGGGAGGGGAGTGGGGAGGGGAGTTGGGGAGGGGAGTTGGGGAGGGGAGTTGGGGAAGGGAGTTGGGGAGGGGAGTGGGGTAGGGAAGTTGGGGAGGGGAGTGGGGTAGGGAAGTGGGGGAAGGGAGTGAGGGATGGGAGTGAGGGAGGGGAGTTGACTAGGGGATTGAGGGAGGGGAGTGGGGGAGGGTGTTGGGGAGGGGAGGGGGAAGGGGAGTGGTTTAGGGGAGTGGGGGAGGGGAGTTGACGCAGGGAGTGTGGGAGAGGAGTGGGGAAGGGGAGATGCGGTCAGGAGAGACAGAGAGGAGTGGGGTGGAGGAGTGGGGGGAGGGGAGTGGGAGAGGGGAGTGGGGGATGGGAGTGGGGGAGGGGAGTAGGGGAAGGGGAGTTGGGGGGGAGTTGGGGAGGGTAGTCGGGTAGGGGAGTTGGGGAGTTGAATGGGGGAGTTGAGTGTGGGAGGGAAATGTGGGAGGGGAGTGTAGGAGGGGAGTGTGGAAGGGGAGTGTGGAAGGGGAGTTGGGGTGGGGAGTTGGGGTGGGGAGTTGGGGAGGGGAGTTGGGAGGGTAGTTGGGGAGGGTAGTTGGGGAGGTTAGTGGGGTAGGGTAGTGAGGGAGGGGAGTGGTGGAGGGGAGTGCGGTAGGGGTGTGCGGTAGGGGAGTGGGGGTGTGGAGTGGAGTAGGGGCGTTGTGTAGGGGAGCGCAGTGAGGATTTGGAGGGAAGGGGAGTGGGATAGTGTATTGGGGAGGGGAGTGGGCGAGGGGTGTGTGTTATGTGAGTGAGGTAGGGGAGTCTGGTAGGGGAGTTGGGAGGGGAGTGAGGTAGGGTAATCGGGGTAGGGGAGTGGATGACGTGCGTGGGGTGGGGAGGGGAGTGGGGGAGTGGAGTGAGTTAGGGGAGTGGGGGAGGGGAGTGGGGGAGGGGAGTGGTGGAGCAGAGTGGGGAAGGGGAGTGCGGTAGGGGAGTGCGGTAACGAGTGGGATAGGGGAGTGAGGTAGGGGGTGTGGTGATTTGGAATGGGGTAGTGGAGTTGTTGTGTGAAGTGGGGGAGTGGAGTGCGGTAGGGGAGTGCGTGAGGGTAGTGGGTGATGGGAGTGTGGCAGGAGAGGGCTGTGAAGAGTTGCAGGGAAGCGCAGAGGTGGACTGGAGTGGGGGGAGGGGAGTGTGGGGGGGAGCGGTGTGTGGGAGGGGGTGGCTAGGGGAGGGGGTAGGGGAATGTGGGAGGGGAGTGGGGTAGTGGAGTTGGGGAGCGGAGTGAGTTAGGGGAGTGGGGTAGGGATGTGGGAAAGTGGAGTGGGATAGGGGAGTGGCATCGGGGAGTGGGATAGGGGAGTGGGGGAGGTGTGTGGGGTCGGGGAGTTGGGTTGTGGAGAGCAGTGAGGAGGTGGAGGGAAGGGGAGTGGGGAAGGGGTGTGAGGTAGGAGAGTTGGGGAGTGGAGTGGGGGATGGGAGTGTTGTAGGGGAGGGCAGTGAGGAGGTGCAGGGAAGCGGAGTGGTGGACGGGAGGGGAGTGGGGTAGTGGAGAGGGGCAGGGGAGAGGGGAAGGGGAGTCGGGGAGGGGATTGGGGAGGAGAGTTGGGGAGGGGAGTGGGTGGGGTAGTGGAGTGGGGGAGTGGGGTGGGGGAGTGGAGTGGGGGAGTGGAGTGGAGTGGGGGAGTGGTGTGTGGGGAGGGGGGTGAGGGGAGTGTGGCGAGGGGAGTGGGTGAGGGGAGTGGGGGAGGGGAGTGGGTGAGGGGAGCGGGGGAGGGGAGCGGGGGAGGGGAGAGCGGGAGGGGTGTGCGGGAGGGGAGTGGGATAGCGGAGTGAGGAATGGGAGTGAGGGAGGGGAGTGGGGGTAGGGGAGATGGTGAGGGGAGTTGGGGAGGTGACCTGGGAAGGGGACCTGGGGAGGGGACTTGCAGAGGGTACTTGGGGTAGAGAAGTGGGGTAGAGGAGTGCGGTAGAGGAGTGGGGAAGGAGTTTTGCAGAGATGAGAGGGGGAGGAGAAAGGGGGAGGAGAGAGGGGGAGGGGAGTGGGGGATGTATGTGGGGTAGGGGAGTTCGGGACTGGAGCACAGTGAGGATGTGGAGAGAAGTGGAGTGAGGGAGGGGCTGGGTGAGGTTTGTGGGGTAGGGGAGTTGGGGACTGGAGTGCAGTGAGGAGGTGGAGGTAAGGGGAGTGGGGAAGGGGAGTGGGGAAGGGGAGTGGGGAAGGGGAGTGGGGAAGGGGAGGTGGGTAGGGGAGTATGGGAGGGGAGTGAGGTAGGTAATTGGGGACGGGAGTGGGGTAGCGGAGTGGGGTAGTGGAGTGGGGTAGCGGAGTGGGGTAGTGGAGTGGGGTAGGGGTGTGGGGCAGGGGTGTGGGGCACGGGTGTGGGGGAGGGGAGTGGGGGAGGGGAGTGGCTGAGGGTAGCGGGGGATGGGAGTGGGGGAGGGGAGTTGGAGAGTGGGGGAGGGGAGTTTTGGAGGGGAGTGTGACAGGGGAATTGTGAGGAGAGTGGGGTCAGGGAGAGGTGCAGGGGAGTGGGGGAGGGGATTTGGGGGTGGGGTGTGGGAGAGTGGGGGAGTGGGGAGGGGAGTGGGGGAGGGGAGTGGGGGAGGGCAGTTGGGGCGAGGAGTTGGGGAGGGGAGGGGAGTGGGGTTGGGGACTGGTGGAAGGAAGTCGGGTAGGGGAGTGAGCGAGGGGAGTGGTGTAGGGGAGTGGGGGAGTTGGGTAGGGGAGTGGGGGCTTGGGGAGGGAAGGGCACTGAGAAGGTGGAGTGAAGGGTAGTTGTGTAGGGAGTGGGCAGGGCAGTGGCGTAGGGGAGTTGGGTAGGGGAGGGCATTGTGGAGGAGAAGGAAGGGGAGTATGGGAGGGGAGTGGAGGAGGGTAGTGGGGGAGGGGAGGGCAGTGAGGAGGTGGAGGAAAAGGGAGTGGAGGAGGGGAGTGGTGTAGGGGAGGGCAGTGAGGATTTGGAGGGAAGGGATGTGGGGGAAGGGATGTGGGGAAGGGGAGTCGGGTCGGGGAGTGGGAAAGTGGAGTGGGATAGGGGAGTGGGGGAGGGGAGTGGGGGTGGGGAGTGGGGGAGTGGAGTGGGGGAGTGGGGGAGGGGAGTGGGGGAGGGGAGGTGGGGAGCGGAGTGGGCTAGTGGTGTGGAGTAGGGGTGTGGGGTCGGGTTGTGGGGGAGTGGAGAGGGGGAGGGGAGTGGGGTACGGTGGGCAGTGAGGAGGTGCAGGGATGCGGAATGGTGGACGGGAGTGGGGGAGGGGAGGGGAGCGGGGGAGGGGGTGGGGAGGGGGCGGGGGAGGGGAGCGGGAGAGGGGGTTTGTGAAGGTGAGTGGCGGACAGGAGTTGGGGGAGGAGATTTGGGGAGTAGAGGGGAGGGGAGTGGGGGAGGGAAGTGAGGGAGGGGAGTTGGGGGAGGGGAGTTGGGGGAGGGGAGTTGGCGGAGGGGAGTTGGCGGAGGGGAGTGAGGGAGGGGGGTTGACGAGGGAAGTGAGGGAGGGGAGTGGGGAGGGGAGTGGGATAGGGGAATGGGATAGGTGAGTGGGGGATGGGAGTGGGGGAGGGGAGTGGGGGAGGGGAGGGGAAAGGGGAGTTGTTTAGGGGAGTGAGAGACGGGAGTTGAGGCAGGGAGTGTGGGTGAGGAGTGGGGAAGAGGAGATGCGGAGAGGAGAGGAGAGGGGGAGGGGAGTTGGGTGGAGGAGTGGGAGAGGGGAGTGGGGTTTGTGAGTGCGGTAGGGGAGTGTGGGAGTGGAGTGGGGGACAGTGAATGGGGTAGGGGAGAGGCGCAAGTGAGTGGGGGCAGTGAGAGGGGAGGGGAGTGGAGGGAAGGGGAGTTGGGGAGTGGAGTGGGGGAGGTGTGTGGGTTAGGAGAGTTGGGTAGTGGAGGGCAGTGAGGATGTGGAGGGGAGGGGAGTGGGGTAGGAAAGTTGGGGAGCGGACTGCGGTAGGGATGTGGTGTCAGGGAGTGGGGTAGCAGAGTGGGGTAGCGGAGTGGGGTAAGGGTGTGGTGACGGGGAGTGGGGTAGGGGAGTGGAGTAGGGGAGTTGTGGAGGGGAGTGCGGTGGGGGAGTGGGGGTGTAGAGTGGGGTAGGGGCGTGGTGTAGGGGAGGGCAGTGAGGATTTGGAGGGAAGGGGAGTGGAATGGGGTAGGGGAGTGGGGGAGGGGTGTGTGTTATGTTAGTGGGGTTGGTGAGAGGGGAGGGGAGTGAGGTAGGGGAATCGGGGAGGGGACTGGGGAGGAGTGTGGGGGAGGGGAGTGGGGGAGAGGAGTGGGGGAGGGGAGTGGAGTGGGGGAGGGGAGTGTGGTGGAGGGTCGTGTGGGGGAGGGTCGTGTGGGGTAGGGGAGTGTGGGGTAGGGGAGTGAGTTAGGGGAGTGGGTTAGGGGAGTGGGGGAGGGGAGTGGGACAGGGGAGTGGGACAGGGCAGGGCAGTGAGGAGGTGGAGGGAATGAGAGTGAGGAGGGGAGTTTGGGAGGGAGGTGTGGTAGGGGTGTGGGGCCGGGAAGGATGGTAGGGCTGTGGGGTCGGGAAGTGGGATCGGGAAGTGAGGGAGGGGAGTGGGAAAGCGGAGTGGGAAAGGGGAGTGGGAAAGGGGAGTGGGGGTCGGGGAGTAGGGGTAGGGGAGTGGGGGTAGGGGAGTGGGGGTAGGGGAGTGGGGGAAGCGAGTGGGGGAAGCGAGTGGGGGAAGGGAGTGGGGGAAGGGAGTGGGGGAAGGGAGTGGGTTAGGAGAGTGGAGTGGTGTAGGGGATTGGGGTAGGGGTGTGGTGTCGGGGAGTGGAGTAGGGGAGTGGGGTATGGGAGATTGTGAGGGAAGTGCGGGAGGAGTGTTGGGCGAGGGGAGTTGGGGAGGGGAGTGGGGTAGAGGAGTGGGGTAGTACAGTGGGGGAGGGGAGTTGCGGCAGGGGTTGGGGAGCGGAGTGGTTGAGGGGAGTTGCGGAGAGGAGATGGGGAGGGGAGTGGGGTACAGGAGTGGGGGAGGGCAGTGGGTGGGAATGTGGGAGCGGAGTTGGGGAGGGGACTTGGGGAGGGGCGTGGGGATGGGGTGGGGGAGCGGAGTGGGGGAGGGGATTTGGCTACTGGAGTGGGGAGGGGAGTGGGGAAGTGATTGGGGTTGTGGAGTTGGGGAGGTGAGTGGGTGAGGGGAGTTTGGGACTGGAGTGGGGTGGGGCGTGGGGTAGGGGAGTGAGTGAGGGTTGTTGTGGAGGTGAGCGGGGGAGGGGAGTGAGGGAGGGGAGTTGAGGTGGTGTGTGGGGGAGGGGAGTGCGGTAGGGGAGTGGGGGAGGGGGAGGGGAGTGCTGTCGGGCAGTGGGGGAGGGGAGTGAGTGAGGGTAGTGGGGTAGGGGAGTGAGTAAGGGTAGTGGGGTAGGGGAGTGAGGGAAGAGAGTGAGGGAGGGGAGTGAGGGAGGGGAGTGCGGTAGGGGAGTGGGGGAGGGGAGTTACAGAGAGGAGGGGGAGGGGAGTGGGTTGGGGAGTGGGGGAGGGGCGTTGGGGAGGCGAGTTGGGGAGGGTAGTAGTGGAGGGGATTGGATGTGTGGAGTGGGGTAGGGGAGTGGGGATTTGTTGTGAAGTAGGGGAGTGGGAGATGGGAGTGGGGAGGAGTGCGAGGTAGGGGAGGGGGCAGGGGAGGGGGCAGGGGAGTTGTTAGAGTTAAGTGCGGGAGGGGGGCAGGGGGAGTGGATTGGGGGAGGGGAGTTGGGGAGTGGAGTGCGGTAGGGGAGTTGGGGTGGGGAGTTGGGGAGGGGAGTAGTGTAGGGGCGTGAGGGAGGCGAGTTGGGGAGGGGAGTTGGGGAGGGGAGTTGGGGAGGGGAGTTGGTGAGTGGAGTGCGGCAGGGGATTTGGGGTGGGGAGTTGGGGAGGGGAGTTGGGGAGGGGAGTGGAGGTGGGGAGTGGGGGAGGGGAGTGGGTGAGGGGAGTGGGGTAGGGGAGTGAGGGAGGGGAGTTGAGGAGGGGTGTGGGGGAGGGGAGTTAGGGACTGGAGTGGGGGAGGGGAGTGTGGGAGTGGAGTGGGGGATGGGAGTACGGTACGGGAGTTGGGGAGGGGAGCTGGGGAGGGGAGTGGGGGAGGGGAGTGAGGGAGGGGTGTTGGTGAGGAAAGTGGGGTAGGGGAGTGGGGGAGGGGTGTGGGGGAGGGGAGCAGGGTATGGGAGTTGGTGCGGGTAGTGGGGGAGCAGCGTTGGGTGGGAGTGGGGGAGGGGAGTGAGTGAGGGAGGGGAGTTGAGAAGGGGTGTGGGGGAGGGAAGTGTTGTGGTAAGTCGGGCAGGGGAGTTGGGTATGGGAGTTGGTGAAGGGAGTGGGGGAGGAGATTTGGGGGTGGGAGTTGGGAAGGGGAGTTAGGGAGGGGAGAGCCGTAGGGGAGTAGGGGAAGGGTGTGGGGGTGGGGAGTGGGGAGAGGAGTGGTTACGGGGAGTTGCGGAGAGGAGAGGGGGAGGGGAGGGTAGTGGGGTGCAGGTGTGGGGTAGGGGAGTGGGGGAGGCTTGTTGGGTATGGGAGTGGGTGTGAGGAGTGGGGTATGGGTGTGCGGTAGGGGAGTGGGGAAGGAGACTGGGGGAGGGGAATGAGGGAGGGGAGTGGGGGACTGGGAGTGGGGTAGGGGAGTGGCAAAGGTCCGTGGGGGAGGGGAGAGGGGAGTGGAATGGGGGAGGGCGTGGGGAGGGGAGTGGGGTGGGGAGTGGGGTGGGATGTGGAGCATGGGAGTTGGGTATGGGAGTTGGTGAGGGGGGTGGGGATGGAGAGTTCGGGAGAGGAGTGGGTGAGCGGAGTGGGGCAGGGGAGTGAGTGAGGAGAGTGGGGGTGGGGAATTGGGGATGGGAGTGGGGGTGGGGAGTGGGGTAGGGGTGTGGGGTAGGGGAGTGGGGTACGGGATGGGGTAGGGGAGTGGGGTAGGGGAGTGGGGGAGGGGAAAGAGGGAGGGGATTGAGGGAGGGGAGTGAGGGAGGGGAGATGGGGAGGATGTGCGAAGGGGAGTGAAGGAGGGGAGTGGAGTAGGGGAGTCGGGTATGGAAGTTAGTGCGGGGAGTTGAGGAGGACAGTGGGGGAGTGTAGTACGGGAGGGGAGTTGGGGAGTGGAGTTGGGGAGGGGAGTGAGGGAGGGGAGTTGAGAAGGGGTGTGGGGGAAGGGAGTGGGGTGGTAAGTGGTGCAGGGGAGTTGGGTATGGGAATTGGTGGGGGAGTGGGGGAGGAGAGTTGGGGATGGTAGTTGGGAAGGGGAGTTGGGGAGGGTTGGATAGGGGACTGCGGTAGGGGAGTGGGGGAAGTGAGTGGGGGAGGGGCGTGGGGAGAGGTGGTTGCGAGGAGTTGCGGAGAGGAGAGGGGGAGGGGAGTGTGTGAGAGGAGTGGGGGAGTGTAGTGGGGTGTGGGAGTGGGGTAGGGGAGTGGGGAGGGGAGTTGGGGATGGGAGTGGGGGTGGAGAGTGGGGTAGGGGTGTGGGGTAGGGGAGTGGGGTATGGAGTGTGGGAGGGGAGGGAGGGGAGTGGGGGAGAGGGAGTGGGGTAGGGGCGTGGCATAGGTCCATGGGGGTGGGGAGAGGGGAGTGGAGTAGGGGAGGGGAGTGGGGTAGAGTAGTGGTGGATGGGAATGGGGAGGGGAGTTGGGGCGGGGAGTGGGGAGGGGAGTAAGGCAGGGGTGTGGGGTAGGGGAGTACGTTAGGGGAGTGGGAGCGGGGAGTGGGAGAGGGAAGTGGGGGACAAGGGGTGGGGTAGGGGAGTGATGTAGGGGAGTGGGTGAGGGGAGTTGGTGTGAGGAGTGGGGGAGGGGAGTGGGGGAGGGGAGTGGGAGAGGGGAGTGGGGGAGGGGAGTGAGGTAGGGGAATGGGAAAGGCGACTGCGTTAGGGGAGTGGCAGAGGGGAGTGGGAGAGGGGAGTGGGCGACAAGGAATGGGGTAGGGGAGTGATGTAGGGGAGTGGGTGAGGGGAGTTGGTGAGGGGAGTGGGGGAGGGGAGTGGGGGAGGGGAGTGATGTAGGGAGTGGGAAAGGGGTGTGGGATAGGGGAGCGCAGTGAGGAGGCGGAGGGAAGGGGAGTGGGGAGGGGAGTGAGGATGTGTGTAGGGTCGAGGAGTTGGGTAGTGGAGGGCAGTGAGGAGGTGGAGGGAAGGGGAGTGGGGAAGGGGTGTGGTATGAGAGGTGGGTACGGGAGTAGGGGAGGGTAGTAAGGTATGGGAGTGTGTGAGGGGAGTGGGGGAGGGAAGTGGGGGAGGGGAGTGATGCAGGGAGTGGGAAAGGGGCGTGGGATAGGGAAGCGCAGTGAAGAGGTGGAGGGAAGGGGAGTGGGGAGGTGAGTGAGGATGTGTGTAGGGTCGAGGTGTTGGGTAGTGGAGGGCAGTGAGGAGGTGGAGGGAAGGGGAGTGGGGAAGGGGTGTGGTAGGAGATGTGGGTACGGGAGTAGGGGAGGGTAGTGAGGTATAGGAGTGGTTGAGGGGAGTGGGTTAGGGGAGCGTGGTAGGGGATTGGGGTAGGGGAGTGGGGTAGGGCAGTGTGGTAGGGGAGTGGGGTAGGGGAGTTGTAGAGGGAGTGCAGTAGGGGAATGGGGGAGGGGAGTGGGGTTGGGGATTGGGGGAGTGTACTGGGGGATGGGAGTGTGGTTGGGCAGGGCAGTGAAGAGGTGGAGGGAACTGAGTGGTGGAGGGGAGTGGGTGAGGTAATTGGAGGAGGGGGTGTGGTAAGGGTGTGAGGTAGGGGAGTGACGTAGGAGAATTGGGTAGGGGAAGTGGTCAGGGAGTTTGGGAGGGGAGTGGGTGAGGGGAGTGGGGGAGGGGAGTGGGGGAGGGGAGTGATGTAGGGAGTGGGAAAGGGGCGTGGGATAGGTGAGCGCTGTGAGGAGGTGGAGGGAAGGGGAGTGGGGAGGGGAGTGAAGATGTGTGTAGGGTCGAGGTGTTGGGTAGTGGAGGGCAGTGAGGAGGTGGAGGGAAGGGGAGTGGGGAAGGGGTGTGGTAGGAGAGGTGGGTACGGGAGTAAGGGAGGGTAGTGATGTATGGGAGTTGTGAGGGGAGTGGGGGAGGGGAGTGGGGGAGGGGAGTGATGTAGGGAGTGGGAAAGGGGCGTGGGATAGGGAAGCGCAGTGAGGAGGTGGAGGGAAGGGGAGTGGGGAGGGGAGTGAGGATGTGTGTAGGGTCGAGGTGTTGGGTAGTGGAGGGCAGTGAGGTGGTGGAAGGACGGGGAGTGGGGAAGGGATGTGGTAGGATATGTGGGTACGGGAGTAGGGGAGGATAGTGAGGTATGGGAGTGGTGGAGGGGAGTGGGGTAGGGGAGTGTGTTAGGGGATATCGGTAGGGGAGTTGTAGAGGGAGTGCAGTAGGGGAATGGGGGAGGGGAGTGGGGTTGGGGATTGGGGGAGTGTACTGGGGGATGGGAGTGTGGTTGGGCAGGGCAGTGAAGAGGTGGAGGGAACTGAGTGCTGTAGGGGAGTGGGTGAGGTGATTGGAGGAGGGGGTGTGGTAAGGGTGTGAGGTAGGGGAGTGAGGTAGGAGAATTGGGTAGGGGATGTGGTCAGGGAGTTTGGGAGGGGAGTGGGGGAGGGGAGTGGGGGAGGGGAGTGATGTAGGGAGTGGGAAAGGGGCGTGGGATAGGTGAGCGCAGTGAGGAGGTGGAGGGAAGGGGAGTGGGGAGGGGAGTGAGGATGTGTGTAGGGTCGAGGTGTTGGGTAGTGGAGGGCAGTGAGGAGGTGGAGGGATGGGGAGTGGGGAAGGGGTGTGGTAGGAGATGTGGGTACGGGGGTAGGGGAGGGTAGTGAGGTATGGGAGTGATGGAGGTGAGTGGGGTAGGGGAGTGTGGTAGGGGATTGGGGTAGGGGAGTGGGGTAGGGCAGTGTGGTAGGGGAGTGGGGTAGGGGAGTTGTAGAGGGAGTGCAGTAGGGGAGTGGGGGAGGGGAGTGGGGTTGGGGATTGGGGGAGTGTACTGGGGGATGGGAGTGTGGTTGGGCAGGGCAGTGAAGAGGTGGAGGGAAGCTGAGTGGTGGAGGGGATGTGGTAAGGGAGTGAGTTAGGGGAGTGGGGTAGGAGAATGGGGTAGGGGATGGGGTCAGGGAGTTTGGGAGGGAAGTGGGGAGGTGAGATAGGCCGGGGAGTGGGGGAGGGAAGTTGGGAGGATTTGGGGAGGGGAGTGGGGAAAGGAAGTGAGGCAGGGGAGTTGGGGAGGGGAGTGGGGGATGTGAGTGGTGGAGGGGAGTGGGGTATGGGAGTTTGTGAGGGGAGTTGCGGGGGCGCTGTGGAGGGGATGGGATAGGGGAGTTGGGGAGGGGACCTGGGGAGGGGAGTGGGGTAGAGGAGTGTGCGATGGAAGTGGGGTGGGGAGTGGGATAGGGGAGTGGGGTAGGGGCGTGGGGTAGGGGAGTGATGTAGGGGAGTGGGGGAGGCGAGTGGGGGATGGGAGTGTGGTAGGGGAGTGGGAATGGGATAGTGGAGTGGGGTAGGGGCGTTGGGTATTGGAGGGCAGTGAGGAGGTGGAGAGAAGGTGACTGGGGGATGGGGTGGGGTAGGAGAGGTGGGTAGGGGTGTGGGGGAGGGGAGTGAGGTAGGGGAGTGGGGAGGGGTGTGGAGGAGGGGAATGGGGTAGGGGAGTGGGGTAGGGGAGTTGTGGAGGGGAGTGCGGTAGGGGAGTGCGGTAGGGGAGTGGCGTAGGGGAGTGGGGTAAGGGAGTTGTGGAGGGCACTGCGGTCGGGGTGTGGGGTCGGGGAGTGGGGCAGGGGAGTGGGGGAGGGTAGTGGAGGATGGGATTGTCTTAGGTGAGGGCAGTGAAGAGGTGGAGGGAAGCGGAGTGGTGGATCGGAGTAGGGGAGGGGATTGGTGGTGGGGTGTGGTAAGGGAGTGGGTTCGGCGAATGTAGTAGGGGAGTGTGGTAGCGGAGTTAGGGAGGCTAGTTGGGGAGGGGAGTGGGGAGGAGAGTGGGGGAAGATAATGTGGGAGGGGAGTGGACGAGGGGAGCTGGGGCGGGGAGAGGGGGAGGGGAGTGGGGAGAGGAGTTGGGGAGGGGAGTGGGGGAGGAGTGTGGGGGAGGGAGGTGGGGGAGGGAAGTGGGGGAGGGCTGTTGGGGGGAGTTGGGGAGGGGTGTTCTGGAGGGAAGTGAGGGAGGGGAGTTGTGGAGGGGAGTGGGGGAGGTGAGTTTGGGAGGGGAGTGGAATGGGGCGGGTGGTAAGGGAGTTGGTGAGGGGAGTGGGGTAGGGGAGTGGGGTAATGAGTTGGGTGGGGAGTGGGGGAGGGGAGGGGGAGGGGAGTTGGGGAGGGGAGTTGGGGAGGGGAGTTGGGCAGAGGAGTGAGGGTAAGGAGTGGGGTTCGGGAGTGGAGTAGGGGAGTGGGGGAGGTGAGTTGTGGAGGGGAGTGGGGGACAGGGAATGGGGGACAGGGGGAGTGGGGTAGGGGAGTGATATAGGGGAGTGGGTTAGGGGAGTGGTCGAGGGGAGTGGGGTAGGGGAGTGGGGTGGGGGAGTGGGGGAGGGGAGGGGGGGACAGGGAGTGGGGGATAGGTAGTGGGGTAGGGGAGTGATATAGGGGAGTGGGGGAGGGGAGTGGGGGAGGGGAGTGGGGGAGGGGAGTGGATGAAGGGAGTGGGAGAGGGGAGTGGGGGACAGGAAGTGGTGTAGGGGAGTGCGGTAGGTGAGTTGGGGTGGGGGGAGGGGAGTGGGGGAGGGGAGTTCGGTAGGGGGAGTGTGGGAAGGGATAGGGAAGGGGAGTGTTGTAAGGGAATGGGGGATGGGAGTGGGGTAGGGGAGTGGGGTAGGGAAGTGATGTAGGGGTGTGGGGGAGTGGAGTGGAAAGGGGACTGGCGAGGGGAGTGGGGTAGGGGAGTGGGGCAGTGAGACGGGTGTGGAGTAGGGGAGGGGAGTGGGGGAGGGGAGTGGCGGCAGGAATGGGGTAGGGAGTGCGGGAGGGATGAGAGCTGGGGAGTGAGGGAGGGTAGAGTGGGAGGGGAGCGGAGAGGGTAGTAGGGGCGCGGAGTTAGGGAGGGGAGTGGGGAGGGGTCTGGGGGAGGGGATTGGTGGAGGGGATTGGTGGAGGGGAGTTGGGGAAGGGAGTGGGGGAGAGGAGATGCTGGTGGAGTTGGGGAGTGGAGCGGTTGAGGGGAGTTGGGGAGGGGAGTGTGGCGGGGAGTGGGGGAGGAGTGTGGGGTAGGAGAGTGGGGGAGGGGAGTGGGGGCAGGGAGTGGGGGAACAGGGATTGGGGGACAGGGGGTGTGGTAGGGGAGTGATAAAGGGGAGTGGGGTAGGGGAGTGGGTTAGGGGAGTGGGGGAGGGCAGTGAGGGACAGGGAGTGGGGGAGGGGAGTGGGGTATGGGAGTGGGGTAGGGGAGTGGGTGAAGTGAGTGGGAGTGGGGAGTGGGGGACAGGAAGTGGGGTAGGGGAGTGCAGTAGGTGAGTCAGGGCTGGGAGAGGGGAGTGGGGGAGGGGAGCGTGGTCGGGGAGTGTGGTCGGGCAGTGAGGGAGGGGAGTGGGGTAGGGGAGTGATGTAGGGGAGTGTGGGAGTGGAGTGGTCAGGGGACTGGGGAGGGGAGTGGGGTAGGGGAGTGGGGGCAGTGAGAGGGGTGTGGAGTGGGGGAGGGGAGTGGTTTAGGGGAGTGCCAGCAGGAATAGGGTAGGGGAGTGGGGGAGGGAAGTGGGCTGGGGAGTGAGGGAGGGTAGTGTGGGAGTGGAGGGGAGAGGGGAGTAGGGGAGTGGAGTTGGGGAGGAGAGTGGGGACGGGACTGGGGGAGGTGATTTGTGGAGGGGAGTTGGGGCGTGGAGCAGTTGAGGGGAGTTGGGGAGGGGAGTGGGGGAGTGGGGGAGGGGTGTGGGGCAGGAGAGTGGGGGAGGGGAGTGGGGGAAGCAGTGGGATAGGGGAGTGTGGTTGGGGGTGGAGTTGGGGCGTGGGGGAGGAGAATGAGGGAGGGGAGTTGGGAGGGGAGTGGGGAAGGGGAGTGGGCGAGGGGTGGCTGGGTGGGATGTGGGGTATGGGAGTGAGGGAGGGGTGTTCGGGGGTAGTGGGGTCGGGGAATGGTGTATGGGAGTGGGGGAGGGAATTTGCGGAACAAACTGATGAGCTCAAAGGAGGAGAAGGTGCAAGAGGAGTTGTGGGGGGAGAGAGAGAGCAAAATGTGATAGGGGCGATTTGGCGAGGGTGGAATATTAACACCTGACAGAGAACACAGATCAATATTAATACACTCACAGACACACTGTGTACATCATGACCCACAGTCAGATACACCCTGTGAAGTGTAAAACATTCCCACTGTCCTCAGTAATATTAACACACTGACAGAGAACACAGATTAATATTAACACACTCACTGACACACTGTGTACATCATGACCCACAGTCAGATACACCCTGTGAAGTGTAAAACATTCCCACTGTCCTCAGTAATATTAACACACTGACAGAGAACACAGATTAATATTAACACACTCACTGACACACTGTGTATATCATGACCCACAGTCAGATACACCCTGTGAAGTGTAAAACATCCCCACTGTCCTCAGTAATATTAACACACTGACAGAGAACACAGATTAATATTAACACACTCACTGACATACTGTGTATATCATGACCCACAGTCAGATAAACCCTGTGAAGTGTAAAACATCCCCACTGTCCTCAGGAATATTAGCACACTGACAGAGAACACAGATTAATATTAACACACTCACTGACACACTGTGTATATCATGACCCACAGTCAGATACACCCTGTGAAGTGTAAAACACCCCCACTGTCCTCAGCAATATTAACACACTGACAGAGAACACAGATTAAAATTAACACACTCACTCTGCCAGTTCCATAGACATTTATAAGTGCAAAGCAATAGAAACGTTTAACACACCATTCACTTGCAATGCCCTGGACCTTTTTAGCATGCTTGACTATTGGAATGCAAAGGCCTATTGCAGTGTAATTGTACCTCGCAATGCAGGAACCTCTGACAGGGTAATTGTACCTCGCAGTGCAGGAACCTCTGACAGGGTAATTGTACCTCGCAGTACAGGCACCTCTGACAGGGTAATTGTACCTCGCAGTAGAGGAACCTCTGACAGGGTAATTGTACCTCGCAGTGCAGGAACCTCTGACAGGGTAATTGTACCTCGCAGTACTGGCACCTCTGACAGGGTAATTGTCCCTCACAGTGCAGGAACCTCTGACAGGGTAATTGTACCTCGCAGTGCAGGAACCTCTGACAGGGTAATTGTACCTCGCAGTGCAGGAACCTCTGACAGGGTAATTGTACCTCGCATTGCAGGCACCTCTGACAGGGTAATTGTACCTCGCAGTACAGGAACCTCTGACAGGGTAATTGTAGCTCGCAGTACAGGAACCTCTGACAGTGTAATAGTACCTCGCAGTGCAGGAACCTCTGACAGGGTAATTGTACCTCGCAGTGCAGGAACCTCTGACAGGGTAATTGTACCTCGCAGTACAGGAACCTCTGACAGGGTAATTGTACCTCGCAGTGCAGGAACCTCTGACAGTGTAATAGTACCTCGCAGTGCAGGAACCTCTGACAGGGTAATTGTACCTCGCAGTACAGGCACCTCTGACAGGGTAATTGTACCTCGCAGTGCAGGAACCTCTGACAGGGTAATTGTACCTCGCAGTACAGGCACCTCTGATAGGGTAATTGTACCTCGCAGTGCAGGAACCTCTGACAGGGTAATTGTACCTCGCAGTGCAGGAACCTCTGACAGGGTAATTGTACCTCGCAGTGCAGGAACCTCTGACAGGGTAATTGTACCTCGCAGTACAGGAACCTCTGACAGGGTAATTGTACCTCGCAGTGCAGGAACCTCTGACAGGGTAATTGTACCTCGCAGTGCAGGAACCTCTGACAGGGTAATTGTACCTCGCAGTGCAGGAACCTCTGACAGGGTAATTGTACCTCGCAGGACAGGAACCTCTGACAGTGTAATTGTACCTCGCAGTGCAGGAACCTCTGACATGGTAATTGTACCTCGCAGTACAGGAACCTCTGACAGGGTAATTGTACCTCGCAGTACAGGAACCTCTGACAGGGTAATTGTACCTCGCAGTGCAGGAACCTCTAGCAGCACAATCGCATCTTGCAATGCATAGGCCTTTCCTGTGCATTTGCCCTTGTAATGCAATGGGACTTGCTATGTAAAATCCAATTGTAATGCATATTTCCCATGCAGTGCTGCAGCCCCTTGTAGTGCAAAAAGCACCTTGAGATGTCATAGAATTTTGCAATGCAACAAGCATTTGAAATCCCATTGAAGTTATGGTGCACTCGACCCTTACAATGCAACACAAAAACTTGTAGTACAATAGCCTTTGCAGTACAACATCCACTAACAAAACAATAGCCCCATGCAGTGCAATCTCCACTCACAGTGTAAAAACAACATGCAATGTAATAGTCTCTAAGAGTGACATCGCAATAACGTGAAGAAATGCTATAGCCTTTTGAACACAACAGACCATGACAATTCAATAGTTTCTTGCAGTGCAAAAGCTCTTTGGTGTGCAATAGACCCTGACAATGTATTTTCCCCTTACAGTGCAACAGTTCTATGCTTTACATAACATGCTTATGGTACAAAAGCCAGGTGCAGTCCAAGAGCAAATTGCCTTTTAATACCCTATTGAAATATAATATCCTCTCACAATGGAAACCATCTCGCAATACAAAATTTCCCTGCAGTGCAATAGCTATTTGTTTTGCAATTGTGACTTTCAATGTAATAGGCACTTGCCATGTAACATCCAGTTGCAATGTAATGGAACCATTAGTGTGTATGATCCTTGTATTGCAATAACCTCTTGCAGTGCAATAGCAGCTTGCAATGCAGGGAGCTTTGGTAATGCAATAACTCCTTCCAATGCAAAGGTCTTTGAGTTTGCAAGAGAGCGTGGTGTGCAACATCCACTTGCAATGAAAATGCAAAGGCACCTTGCAATACAAGAACTATTTGCAGAGCAAAAACTCCAGCAATGCAACACGCATTTCATTGCAATAGCGCTTGCAGTCCAACAGTCCCTGCCTTGCAGACTATTATCCTTGCAATGTCAGAGCCCCTTTCAATGCAATGGTCCCTTTCAATACAACATCCACATGCAACGCAATAAAACCAAGAATTTTTGGCAATGCACTGCAACAACTACTTGCAATGCAATAGGGCTAAGTCATTCAATCGCCCATTGATAACATTGCACACTGGCAAAGTAATGGACTTTTACAGAGCAATAGCTCATCGGAGTGCAATTGCCCTTTGCAATGCAATAACCTGAAGCATTACATTGGGGGCTTACAATACAGTATCCATGATTAATACAGTAACACTTTACATTACAATAGCCTCTTACACTATAATATCTACTTGTAGTGCGAACACTCTTGCAGTTCAATAGCTACGTGCTGGAAAGCAGAAGCCCCTTGCAAAGAAATACCCTTTGTAATTCAATCACCTCTTGCACGGTGACAGCACCTTGCAATGCAGGATACACTGACAGTTTAATAGTCCTTTGTAATTCAATCACCTCTTGCACGGTGACAGCACCTTGCAATGCAGGATACACTGACAGTTTAATAGTCCTTTGTAATTCAATCACCTCTTGCACGGTGACAGCACCTTGCAATGCAGGATACAATGACAGTTTAATAGTCCTTTGTAATTCAATCACCTCTTGCACGGTGACAGCACCTTGCAATGCAGGATACACTGACAGTTTAATAGTCCTTTGTAATTCAATCACCACTTGCACGGTGACAGCACCTTGCAATTCAGGATACACTGATAGTTTAATAGTCCTTTGTAATTCAATCACCTCTTGCACGGTGACAGCACCTTGCAATGCAGGATACACTGACAGTTTAATCGTCCTTTGTAATTCAATCACCTGTTGCACGGTGACAGCACCTTGCAATGCAGGATACAATGACAGTTGAATAGTCCTTTGTAATTCAATCACCTCTTGCACGGTGACAGCACCTTGCAATGCAGGATACACTGACAGTTTAAAAGTCCTTTGTAATTCAATCACCTCTTGCACGGTGACAGCACCTTGCAATGCAAGATACACTGACAGTTTAATAGTCCTTTGTAATTCAATCACCTGTTGCACGGTGACAGCACCTTGCAATGCAGGATACACTGACAGTTTAATAGTCCTTTGTAATTCAATCACCTCTTGCACGGTGACAGCACCTTGCAATGCAGGATACACTGACAGTTTAATAGTCCTTTGTAATTCAATCACCTCTTGCACGGTGACAGCACCTTGCAATGCAGGATACACTGACAGTTCAATAGTCCTTTGTAATTCCATCACCTCTTGCACGGTGACAGCACCTTGCAATGCAGGATACACTGACAGTTTAATAGTCCTTTGTAATTCAATCACCTCTTGCACGGTGACAGCACCTTGCAATGCAGGATACACTGACAGTTTAATAGTCCTTTGTAATTCAATCACCTCTTGCACGGTGACAGCACCTTGCAATGCAGGATACACTGACAGTTTAATAGTCCTTTGTAATTCAATCACCTCTTGCACGGTGACAGCACCTTGCAATGCATGATACACTGACAGCTTAATAGTCCTTTGTAATTCAATCACCTCTTGCACGGTGACAGCACCTTGCAATGCAGGATACAATGACAGTTTAATAGTCCTTTGTAATTCAATCACCTCTTGCACGGTGACAGCACCTTGCAATGCAGGATACACTGACAGTTTAATAGTCCTTTGTAATTCAATCACCTCTTGCACGGTGACAGCACCTTGCAATGCAGGATATACTGAAAGTTTAATAATCCTTTGTAATTCAATCACCTCTTGCACGGTGACAGCACCTTGCAATGCAGGATACACTGACAGTTTAATAGTCCTTTGTAATTCAATCACCTCTTGCACGGTGACAGCACCTTGCAATGCAGGATACACTGACAGTTTAATAGTCCTTTGTAATTCAATCACCTCTTGCACGGTGACAGCACCTTGCAATGCAGGATACACTGACAGTGTAATAGTCCTTTGTAATTCAATCACCTCTTGCACGGTGACAGCACCTTGCAATGCAGGATACAATGAAAGTTTAATAGTCCTTTGTAATTCAATCACCTCTTGCACGGTGACAGCACCTTGCAATGCAGGATACACTGACAGTTTAATAGTCCTTTGTAATTCAATCACCTCTTGCACGGTGACAGCACCTTGCAATGCAGGATACAATGACAGTTTAATAGCCCTTTGGACTGGAGAGGCCTTTGACAGTGCAATCACCCTTGCAGTTTCACATCCACATGGAGTTGTCACACAAACCACAGCTGTGATAATACAACAATCATGAAACTAACTCCAAAGAGCTCCAGAAACCATCTTTGTCTTTAAGGGAAAAAAAATCAGCCTTTAATTTACAAAATGAACAATGTATCCAAAATGGCATTGAAAGAAAACAAATCTTGGTCTTTGTGTGTTGAAACTGTCTGACAAGGACAAAGGACAAATGGTCAAAGCTAACAGGTGTCAAATGAACACATCCTATACCATGCTAAAACATTCCTGAATTGAATATCTCCTACTGAAAGAAAGAAAATGTGAAGTCACCATATTCTGGGTCACAGTGCAGTCACCATGGGTCAGAGAGCAGAGTGTCTGCTTCCAGGAGGCACAAGATAACACAGCTTTACATTAAAGTGTCTTTCAGCAAAACATTAACATATTGTTTGTCTTTGCTCCATGACCTTCTGGTCTGTTAGTCTGTGACCTTGTCCTATCAACACCTTCTCTTTTGTTATCTCTTACCCCACCCCCGCTTTACTTGCTTAAAATCTTTTACATTTCTTATATCTGTTAGTTCTGATGAAGGGTCACAGACCTGAAACGTTAACTCTGTTTCTCTCTCCACAGATGTTGCCCGACCTGCTGAGTATTTCCAGCACTCGCTGTTTTTATTAACTCTGTTTCTCTCTCCACAGATGTTGCCCGACATGCTGAATATTTCCAGCACTCTCTGTTTTTATTAACTCTGTTTCTATCTCCACAGATGTTGCCCAACCTGCTGAATATTTCCAGCACTCGCTGTTTTTATTAACTCTGTTTCTCTCTCCACAGATGCTGCCCGACCTGCTGAATATTTCCAGCACTCGCTGTTTTTATTAACTCTGTTTCTCTCTCCACAGATGCTGCCCGACCTGCTGAGTATTTCCAGCACTCTCTGTTTTTATTAACTCTATTTCTCTCTCCACAGATGCTGCCCGACCTGCTGAGTATTTCCAGCACTCTCTGTTTTTATTAACTCTGTTTCTCTCTCCACAGATGTTGCCCGACCTGCTGAATATTTCCAGCACTCTCTGTTTTTATTAACTCTGTTTCTCTCTCCACAGATGTTGCCCGACCTGCTGAGTATTTCCAGCACTCTCTGTTTTTATTAACTCCGTTCTCTCTCCACAGATGCTGCCCGACCTGCTGAGTATTTCCAGCACTCTCTGTTTTTATTAACTCCGTTTCTCTCTCCACAGATGCTGCCCGACCAGCTGAATATTTCCAGCACTCTCTGTTTTTATTAACTCTGTTTCTCTCTCCACAGATGTTGCCCGACCTGCTGAATATTTCCAGCACTCTCTGTTTTTATTAACTCTATTTCTCTCTCCACAGATGCTGCCCGACCTGCTGAGTATTTCCATCACTCTCTGTTTTTATTAACTCTGTTTCTCTCTCCACAGATGCTGCCCGACCTGCTGAATATTTCCAGCACTCGCTGTTTTTATTAACTCTGTTTCTCTCTCCACAGATGATGCCCGACCTGCTGAATATTTCCAGTACTCTGTGTTTTTATTAACTCTGTTTCTCTCTCCACAGATGTTGCCCGACCTGCTGAATATTTCCAGCTCTCGCTGTTTTTAATAACTCTGTTTCTCTCTCCACAGATGTTGCCCGACCTGCTGAATATTTCCAGCACTCTCTGTTTTTATTAACTCTGTTTCTCTCTCCACAGATGTTGCCCGACCTGCTGAATATTTCCAGCACTCGCTGTTTTTATTAACTCTGTTTCTCTCTCCACAGATGTTGCCCGACCTGCTGAGTATTTCCAGCACTCTCTGTTTTTATTAACTCTGTTTCTCTCTCCACAGATTTTGCCCGACCTGCTGAATATTTCCAGCACTCTCTGTTTTTATTAACTCTGTTTCTCTCTCCACAGATGTTGCCCGACCTGCTGAATATTTCCAGCACTCGCTGTTTTTATTAACTCTGTTTCTCTCTCCACAGATGTTGCCCGACCTGCTGAATATTTCCAGCACTCTCTGTTTTTATTAACTCTGTTTCTCTCTCCACAGATGTTGCCCGACTTGCTGAGTATTTCCAGCATTCTCTGTTTTTATTAACTCTGTTTCTCTCTCCACAGATGCTGCCCGACCAGCTGAGTATTTCCAGCACTCTCTGTTTTTATTAACTCTATTTCTCTCTCCACAGTTGCTGCCCGACCTGCTGAGTATTTCCAGCACTCTCTGTTTTTATTAACTCCGTTTCTCTCTCCACAGATGCTGCCCGACCTGCTGAATATTTCCAGCACTCTCTGTTTTTATTAACTCTGTTTCTCTCTCCACAGATGTTGCCCGACCTGCTGAATATTTCCAGCACTCTCTGTTTTTATTAACTCTATTTCTCTCTCCACAGATGCTGCCCGACCTGCTGAATATTTCCAGCACTCTCTGTTTTTATTAACTCCGTTTCTCTCTCCACAGATGTTGCCCGACCTGCTGAGTATTTCCATCACTCTCTGTTTTTATTAACCCTGTCTCTCTCTCCACAGATGCTGCCCGACCTGCTGAATATTTCCAGCACTCTCTGTTTTTATTAACTCTGTTTCTCTCTCCACAGATGCAGCCTGACCTGCTGAGTATTTCCAGCACTCTCTGTTTTTATTAACTCTGTTTCTCTATCCACAGAAGTTGCCCGACCTGCTAAGTATTTCCAGCACTCTCTGTTTTTATTAACTCTGTTTCTCTCTCCACAGATGTTGCCCGACCTGCTGAATATTTCCAGCACTCTCTGTTTTTATTAACTCCGTTTCTCTCTCCACAGATGCTGGCCGACCTGCTGAATATTTCCAGCACTCTCTGTTTTTATTAACTCTGTTTCTCTCTCCACAGATGTTGCCCGACCTGCTGAATATTTCCAGCACTCTCTGTTTGTATTAACTCTGTTTCTCTCTCCACAGATGCTGCCTGACCTGCTGAGTATTTCCAGCACTCTCTGTTTTTATGAACTCTGTTTCTCTCTCCACAGATGTTGCCCGACCTGCTGAGTATTTCCAGCACTCTCTGTTTTTATTAACTCCGTTTCTCTCTCCACAGATGCTGCCCGACCTGCTGAATATTTCCAGCACTCTCTGTTTTTATTAACTCCGTTTCTCTCTCCACAGATGTTGCCCGACCTGCTGAATATTTCCATCACTCTCTGTTTTTATTAACTCTGTTTCTCTCTCCACAGATGCTGCCCGACCTGCTGAATATTTCCAGCACTCTCTGTTTTTATTAACTCTGTTTCTCTCTCCACAGATGCAGCCTGACCTGCTGAGTATTTCCAGCACTATCTGTTTTTATTAACTCTGTTTCTCTATCCACAGAAGTTGCCCGACCTGCTGAGTATTTCCAGCACTCTCTGTTTTTATTAACTCTGTTTCTCTCTCCACAGATGCTGCCCGACCTGCTGAATATTTCCAGCACTCTCTGTTTTTATTAACTCCGTTTCTCTCTCCACAGATGCTGCCCGACCTGCTGAATATTTCCAGCACTCTCTGTTTTTATTAACTCTGTTTCTCTCTCCACAGATGTTGCCCGACCTGCTGAATATTTCCAGCACTCTCTGTTTGTATTAACTCTGTTTCTCTCTCCACAGATGTTGCCCGACCTGCTGAATATTTCCAGCACTCTCTGTTTTTATTAACTCTATTTCTCTCTCCACAGATGCTGCCCGACCTGCTGAATATTTCCAGCACTCTCTGTTTTTATTAACTCCGTTTCTCTCTCCACAGATGTTGCCCGACCTGCTGAGTATTTCCATCACTCTCTGTTTTTATTAACCCTGTCTCTCTCTCCACAGATGCTGCCCGACCTGCTGAATATTTCCAGCACTCTCTGTTTTTATTAACTCTGTTTCTCTCTCCACAGATGCAGCCTGACCTGCTGAGTATTTCCAGCACTCTCTGTTTTTATTAACTCTGTTTCTCTATCCACAGAAGTTGCCCGACCTGCTAAGTATTTCCAGCACTCTCTGTTTTTATTAACTCTGTTTCTCTCTCCACAGATGTTGCCCGACCTGCTGAATATTTCCAGCACTCTCTGTTTTTATTAACTCCGTTTCTCTCTCCACAGATGCTGGCCGACCTGCTGAATATTTCCAGCACTCTCTGTTTTTATTAACTCTGTTTCTCTCTCCACAGATGTTGCCCGACCTGCTGAATATTTCCAGCACTCTCTGTTTGTATTAACTCTGTTTCTCTCTCCACAGATGCTGCCTGACCTGCTGAGTATTTCCAGCACTCTCTGTTTTTATGAACTCTGTTTCTCTCTCCACAGATGTTGCCCGACCTGCTGAGTATTTCCAGCACTCTCTGTTTTTATTAACTCCGTTTCTCTCTCCACAGATGCTGCCCGACCTGCTGAATATTTCCAGCACTCTCTGTTTTTATTAACTCCGTTTCTCTCTCCACAGATGTTGCCCGACCTGCTGAATATTTCCATCACTCTCTGTTTTTATTAACTCTGTTTCTCTCTCCACAGATGCTGCCCGACCTGCTGAATATTTCCAGCACTCTCTGTTTTTATTAACTCTGTTTCTCTCTCCACAGATGCAGCCTGACCTGCTGAGTATTTCCAGCACTCTCTGTTTTTATTAACTCTGTTTCTCTATCCACAGACGTTGCCCGACCTGCTGAGTATTTCCAGCACTCTCTGTTTTTATTAACTCTGTTTCTCTCTCCACAGATGCTGCCCGACCTGCTGAATATTTCCAGCACTCTCTGTTTTTATTAACTCCGTTTCTCTCTCCACAGATGCTGCCCGACCTGCTGAATATTTCCAGCACTCTCTGTTTTTATTAACTCTGTTTCTCTCTCCACAGATGTTGCCCGACCTGCTGAATATTTCCAGCACTCTCTGTTTGTATTAACTCTGTTTCTCTCTCCACAGATGCTGCCTGACCTGCTGAGTATTTCCAGCACTCTCTGTTTTTATTAACTCAGTTTCTCTCTCCACAGATGTTGCCCGACCTGCTGAGTATTTCCAGCACTCTCTGTTTTTATTAACTCTGTTTCTCTCTCCACAGATGTTGCCCGACCTGCTGAATATTTCCAGCACTCTCTGTTTTTATTAACTCTGTTTCTCTCTCCACAGATGCTGCCCGACCTGCTGAATATTTCCAGCACTCTCTGTTTTTATTAACTCCGTTTCTCTCTCCACAGATGCTGCCCGACCTGCTGAATATTTCCAGCACTCTCTGTTTTTATTAACTCCGTTTCTCTCTCCACAGATGCTGCCCGACCTGCTGAATATTTCCAGCACTCTCTGTTTTTATTAACTCCGTTTCTCTCTCCACAGATGTTGCCCGACCTGCTGAATATTTCCAGCACTCTCTGTTTTTATTAACTCTATTTCTCTCTCCACAGATGCTGCCCGACCTGCTGAATATTTCCAGCACTCTCTGTTTTTATTAACTCCGTTTCTCTCTCCACAGATGTTGCCCGACCTGCTGAGTATTTCCATCACTCTCTGTTTTTATTAACCCTGTCTCTCTCTCCACAGATGCTGCCCGACCTGCTGAATATTTCCAGCACTCTCTGTTTTTATTAACTCTGTTTCTCTCTCCACAGATGCAGCCTGACCTGCTGAGTATTTCCAGCACTCTCTGTTTTTATTAACTCTGTTTCTCTATCCACAGAAGTTGCCCGACCTGCTAAGTATTTCCAGCACTCTCTGTTTTTATTAACTCTGTTTCTCTCTCCACAGATGTTGCCCGACCTGCTGAATATTTCCAGCACTCTCTGTGTTTATTAACTCCGTTTCTCTCTCCACAGATGCTGGCCGACCTGCTGAATATTTCCAGCACTCTCTGTTTTTATCAACTCTGCTTCTCTCTCCACAGATGTTGCCCGACCTGCTGAATATTTCCAGCACTCTCTGTTTGTATTAACTCTGTTTCTCTCTCCACAGATGCTGCCTGACCTGCTGAGTATTTCCAGCACTCTCTGTTTTTATGAACTCAGTTTCTCTCTCCACAGATGTTGCCCGACCTGCTGAGTATTTCCAGCACTCTCTGTTTTTATTAACTCCGTTTCTCTCTCCACAGATGCTGCCCGACCTGCTGAATATTTCCAGCACTCTCTGTTTTTATTAACTCCGTTTCTCTCTCCACAGATGTTGCCCGACCTGCTGAATATTTCCATCACTCTCTGTTTTTATTAACTCTGTTTCTCTCTCCACAGATGCTGCCCGACCTGCTGAATATTTCCAGCACTCTCTGTTTTTATTAACTCTGTTTCTCTCTCCACAGATGCAGCCTGACCTGCTGAGTATTTCCAGCACTCTCTGTTTTTATTAACTCTGTTTCTCTATCCACAGAAGTTGCCCGACCTGCTGAGTATTTCCAGCACTCTCTGTTTTTATTAACTCTGTTTCTCTCTCCACAGATGCTGCCCGACCTGCTGAATATTTCCAGCACTCTCTGTTTTTATTAACTCCGTTTCTCTCTCCACAGATGCTGCCCGACCTGCTGAATATTTCCAGCACTCTCTGTTTTTATTAACTCTGTTTCTCTCTCCACAGATGTTGCCCGACCTGCTGAATATTTCCAGCACTCTCTGTTTGTATTAACTCTGTTTCTCTCTCCACAGATGCTGCCTGACCTGCTGAGTATTTCCAGCACTCTCTGTTTTTATGAACTCAGTTTCTCTCTCCACAGATGTTGCCCGACCTGCTGAGTATTTCCAGCACTCTCTGTTTTTATTAACTCCGTTTCTCTCTCCACAGATGCTGCCCGACCTGCTGAATATTTCCAGCACTCTCTGTTTTTATTAACTCCGTTTCTCTCTCCACAGATGTTGCCCGACCTGCTGAATATTTCCATCACTCTCTGTTTTTATTAACTCTGTTTCTCTCTCCACAGATGCTGCCCGACCTGCTGAATATTTCCAGCACTCTCTGTTTTTATTAACTCTGTTTCTCTCTCCACAGATGCAGCCTGACCTGCTGAGTATTTCCAGCACTCTCTGTTTTTATTAACTCTGTTTCTCTATCCACAGAAGTTGCCCGACCTGCTGAGTATTTCCAGCACTCTCTGTTTTTATTAACTCTGTTTCTCTCTCCACAGATGCTGCCCGACCTGCTGAATATTTCCAGCACTCTCTGTTTTTATTAACTCCGTTTCTCTCTCCACAGATGCTGCCCGACCTGCTGAATATTTCCAGCACTCTCTGTTTTTATTAACTCTGTTTCTCTCTCCACAGATGTTGCCCGACCTGCTGAATATTTCCAGCACTCTCTGTTTGTATTAACTCTGTTTCTCTCTCCACAGATGCTGCCTGACCTGCTGAGTATTTCCAGCACTCTCTGTTTTTATTAACTCAGTTTCTCTCTCCACAGATGTTGCCCGACCTGCTGAGTATTTCCAGCACTCTCTGTTTTTATTAACTCTGTTTCTCTCTCCACAGATGTTGCCCGACCTGCTGAATATTTCCAGCACTCTCTGTTTTTATTAACTCTGTTTCTCTCTCCACAGATGCTGCCCGACCTGCTGAATATTTCCAGCACTCTCTGTTTTTATTAACTCCGTTTCTCTCTCCACAGATGCTGCCCGACCTGCTGAATATTTCCAGCACTCTCTGTTTTTATTAACTCCGTTTCTCTCTCCACAGATGCTGCCCGACCTGCTGAATATTTCCAGCACTCTCTGTTTTTATTAACTCCGTTTCTCTCTCCACAGATGTTGCCCGACCTGCTGAGTATTTCCAGCACTCTCTGTTTTTATTAACTCCGTTTCTCTCTCCACAGATGTTGCTCGACCTGCTGATAATTTCCAGCACTCTCTGTTTTTATTAACTCTGTTTCTCTCTCCACAGATGCTGCCCGACCTGCTGAATATTTCCAGCACTCTCTGTTTTTATTAACTCTGTTTCTCTCTCCACAGATGTTGCCCGACCTGCTGAATATTTCCAGCACTCTCTGTTTTTATTAACTCTGTTTCTCTCTCCACAGATGTTGCCCGATCTGCTGAATATTTCCAGCACTCGCTGTTTTTATTAACTCTGTTTCTCTCTCCACAGATGTTGCCCGACCTGCTGAATATTTCCAGCACTCGCTGTTTTTATTAACTCCATTTCTCTCCCCACAGATGTTGCCCGACCTGCTGAATATTTCCAGCACTCTCTGTTTTTATTAACTCTGTTTCTCTCTCCACAGATGTTGCCCGACCTGCTGAATATTTCCAGCATTCTCTGTTTTTATTAACTCTGTTTCTCTCTCCACAGATGTTGCCCGACCTGCTGAATATTTCCAGCACTCGCTGTTTTTATTAACTCTGTTTCTCTCTCCACAGATGATGCCCGACCTGCAGAATATTTCCAGCACTCTCTGTTTTTATTAACTCTGTTTCTCTCTCCACAGATGTTGCCCGACCTGCTGAATATTTCCAGCACTCTCTGTTTTTATTAACTCTGTTTCTCTCTCCACAGATGCTGCCCGACCTGCTGAGTATTTCCAGCACTCTCTGTTTTTATTAACTCTATTTCTCTCTCCACAGATGCTGCCCGACCTGCTGAATATTTCCAGCACTCTCTGTTTTTATTAACTCTGTTTCTCTCTCCACAGATGTTGCCCGACCTGCTGAATATTTCCAGCACTCTCTGTTTTTATTAACTCTATTTCTCTCTCCGCAGATGCTGCCCCACCTGCTGAGTATTTCCAGCACTCTCTGTTTTTATTTTCTCCGTTTCTCTCTCCACAGATGTTGCCCGACCTGCTGAGTATTTCCATCACTCTCTGTTTTTATTAACTCTGTTTCTCTCTCCACAGATGCTGCCCGACCTGCTGAATATTTCCAGCACTCTCAGTTTTTATTAACTCTGTTTCTCTCTCCACAGATGCAGCCTGACCTGCTGAGTATTTCCAGCACTCTCTGTTTTTATTAACTCTGTTTCTCTATCCACAGATGTTGCCCGACCGGCTGAGTATTTCCAGCACTCTCTGTTTTTATTAACTCTGTTTCTCTCTCCACAGATGTTGCCCGACCTGCTGAATATTTCCAGCACTCTCTGTTTTTATTAACTCCGTTTCTCTCTCCACAGATGCTGCCCGACCTGCTGAATATTTCCAGCACTCTCTGTTTTTATTAACTCTGTTTCTCTCTCCACAGATGTTGCCCGGCCTGCTGAATATTTCCAGCACTCTCTGTTTTTATTAACTCTGTTTCTCTCTCCACCGATGCTGCCTGACCTGCTGAGTATTTCCAGCACTCTCTGTTTTTATTAACTCTGTTTCTCTCTCCACAGATGTTGCCCGACCTGCTGAGTATTTCCAGCACTCTCTGTTTTTATTAACTCTGTTTCTCTCTCCACAGATGTTGCCCGACCTGCTGAATATTTCCAGCACTCTCTGCTTTTATTAACTCCGTTTCTCTCTCCACAGATGCTGCCCGACCTGCTGAATATTTCCAGCACTCTCTGTTTTTATTAACGTTGTTTCTCTCTCCTCAGATGCTGCCCGACCTGCTGAATATTTCCAGCACTCTCTCTTTTTATTAACTCTGTTTCTCTCTCCACAGATGCTGCCCGACCTGCTGAATATTTCCAGCACTCTCTGTTTTTATTAACTCTGTTTCTCTCTCCACAGATGCTGCCCGACCTGCTGAATATTTCCAGCACTCTCTGTTTTTATTAACTCTGTTTCTCTCTCCTCAGATGCTGCCCGACCTGCTGAATATTTCCAGCACTCTCTGTTTTCATTAACTCTGTTTCTCTCTCCACAGATGCTGCCCGACCTGCTGAATATTTCCAGCACTCTCTGTTTTTATTAACTCTGTTTCTCTCTCCACAGATGCTGCCCGACCTGCTGAGTATTTCCAGCACTCTCTGTTTTTATTAACTCTGTTTCTCTGTCCACAGATGTTGCCCGACCTGCTGAGTATTTCCAGCACTCTCTGTTTTTATTAACTCTGTTTCTCTCTCCACAGATGTTGCCCGACCTGCTGAGTATTTCCAGCACTCTCTGTTTTTATTAACTCTGTTTCTCTCTCCACTGATGTTACCCGACCTGCTGAATATTTCCAGCACTCTCTGTTTTTATTAACTCCGTTTCTCTCTCCACAGATGTTGCCCGACCTGCTGAGTATTTCCATCACTCTCTGTTTTTATTAACCCTGTCTCTCTCTCCACAGATGCTGCCCGACCTGCTGAATATTTCCAGCACTCTCTGTTTTTATTAACTCTGTTTCTCTCTCCACAGATGCAGCCTGACCTGCTGAGTATTTCCAGCACTCTCTGTTTTTATTAACTCTGTTTCTCTATCCACAGAAGTTGCCCGACCTGCTAAGTATTTCCAGCACTCTCTGTTTTTATCAACTCTGCTTCTCTCTCCACAGATGTTGCCCGACCTGCTGAATATTTCCAGCACTCTCTGTTTGTATTAACTCTGTTTCTCTCTCCACAGATGCTGCCTGACCTGCTGAGTATTTCCAGCACTCTCTGTTTTTATGAACTCAGTTTCTCTCTCCACAGATGTTGCCCGACCTGCTGAGTATTTCCAGCACTCTCTGTTTTTATTAACTCCGTTTCTCTCTCCACAGATGCTGCCCGACCTGCTGAATATTTCCAGCACTCTCTGTTTTTATTAACTCCGTTTCTCTCTCCACAGATGTTGCCCGACCTGCTGAATATTTCCATCACTCTCTGTTTTTATTAACTCTGTTTCTCTCTCCACAGATGCTGCCCGACCTGCTGAATATTTCCAGCACTCTCTGTTTTTATTAACTCTGTTTCTCTCTCCACAGATGCAGCCTGACCTGCTGAGTATTTCCAGCACTCTCTGTTTTTATTAACTCTGTTTCTCTCTCCACTGATGTTACCCGACCTGCTGAATATTTCCAGCACTCTCTGTTTTTATTAACTCCGTTTCTCTCTCCACAGATGTTGCCCGACCTGCTGAGTATTTCCATCACTCTCTGTTTTTATTAACCCTGTCTCTCTCTCCACAGATGCTGCCCGACCTGCTGAATATTTCCAGCACTCTCTGTTTTTATTAACTCTGTTTCTCTCTCCACAGATGCAGCCTGACCTGCTGAGTATTTCCAGCACTCTCTGTTTTTATTAACTCTGTTTCTCTATCCACAGAAGTTGCCCGACCTGCTAAGTATTTCCAGCACTCTCTGTTTTTATTAACTCTGTTTCTCTCTCCACAGATGTTGCCCGACCTGCTGAATATTTCCAGCACTCTCTGTGTTTATTAACTCCGTTTCTCTCTCCACAGATGCTGGCCGACCTGCTGAATATTTCCAGCACTCTCTGTTTTTATCAACTCTGCTTCTCTCTCCACAGATGTTGCCCGACCTGCTGAATATTTCCAGCACTCTCTGTTTGTATTAACTCTGTTTCTCTCTCCACAGATGCTGCCTGACCTGCTGAGTATTTCCAGCACTCTCTGTTTTTATGAACTCAGTTTCTCTCTCCACAGATGTTGCCCGACCTGCTGAGTATTTCCAGCACTCTCTGTTTTTATTAACTCCGTTTCTCTCTCCACAGATGCTGCCCGACCTGCTGAATATTTCCAGCACTCTCTGTTTTTATTAACTCCGTTTCTCTCTCCACAGATGTTGCCCGACCTGCTGAATATTTCCATCACTCTCTGTTTTTATTAACTCTGTTTCTCTCTCCACAGATGCTGCCCGACCTGCTGAATATTTCCAGCACTCTCTGTTTTTATTAACTCTGTTTCTCTCTCCACAGATGCAGCCTGACCTGCTGAGTATTTCCAGCACTCTCTGTTTTTATTAACTCTGTTTCTCTATCCACAGAAGTTGCCCGACCTGCTGAGTATTTCCAGCACTCTCTGTTTTTATTAACTCTGTTTCTCTCTCCACAGATGCTGCCCGACCTGCTGAATATTTCCAGCACTCTCTGTTTTTATTAACTCCGTTTCTCTCTCCACAGATGCTGCCCGACCTGCTGAATATTTCCAGCACTCTCTGTTTTTATTAACTCTGTTTCTCACTCCACAGATGTTGCCCGACCTGCTGAATATTTCCAGCACTCTCTGTTTGTATTAACTCTGTTTCTCTCTCCACAGATGCTGCCCGACCTGCTGAATATTTCCAGCACTCTCTGTTTTTATTAACTCTGTTTCTCTCTCCACAGATGCTGCCCGACCTGCTGAATATTTCCAGCACTCTCTGTTTTTATTAACTCTGTTTCTCTCTCCTCAGATGCTGCCCGACCTGCTGAATATTTCCAGCACTCTCTGTTTTCATTAACTCTGTTTCTCTCTCCACAGATGCTGCCCGACCTGCTGAATATTTCCAGCACTCTCTGTTTTTATTAACTCTGTTTCTCTCTCCACAGATGCTGCCCGACCTGCTGAGTATTTCCAGCACTCTCTGTTTTTATTAACTCTGTTTCTCTGTCCACAGATGTTGCCCGACCTGCTGAGTATTTCCAGCACTCTCTGTTTTTATTAACTCTGTTTCTCTCTCCACAGATGTTGCCCGACCTGCTGAGTATTTCCAGCACTCTCTGTTTTTATTAACTCTGTTTCTCTCTCCACTGATGTTACCCGACCTGCTGAATATTTCCAGCACTCTCTGTTTTTATTAACTCCGTTTCTCTCTCCACAGATGTTGCCCGACCTGCTGAGTATTTCCATCACTCTCTGTTTTTATTAACCCTGTCTCTCTCTCCACAGATGCTGCCCGACCTGCTGAATATTTCCAGCACTCTCTGTTTTTATTAACTCTGTTTCTCTCTCCACAGATGCAGCCTGACCTGCTGAGTATTTCCAGCACTCTCTGTTTTTATTAACTCTGTTTCTCTATCCACAGAAGTTGCCCGACCTGCTAAGTATTTCCAGCACTCTCTGTTTTTATTAACTCTGTTTCTCTCTCCACAGATGTTGCCCGACCTGCTGAATATTTCCAGCACTCTCTGTGTTTATTAACTCCGTTTCTCTCTCCACAGATGCTGGCCGACCTGCTGAATATTTCCAGCACTCTCTGTTTTTATCAACTCTGCTTCTCTCTCCACAGATGTTGCCCGACCTGCTGAATATTTCCAGCACTCTCTGTTTGTATTAACTCTGTTTCTCTCTCCACAGATGCTGCCTGACCTGCTGAGTATTTCCAGCACTCTCTGTTTTTATGAACTCAGTTTCTCTCTCCACAGATGTTGCCCGACCTGCTGAGTATTTCCAGCACTCTCTGTTTTTATTAACTCCGTTTCTCTCTCCACAGATGCTGCCCGACCTGCTGAATATTTCCAGCACTCTCTGTTTTTATTAACTCCGTTTCTCTCTCCACAGATGTTGCCCGACCTGCTGAATATTTCCATCACTCTCTGTTTTTATTAACTCTGTTTCTCTCTCCACAGATGCTGCCCGACCTGCTGAATATTTCCAGCACTCTCTGTTTTTATTAACTCTGTTTCTCTCTCCACAGATGCAGCCTGACCTGCTGAGTATTTCCAGCACTCTCTGTTTTTATTAACTCTGTTTCTCTATCCACAGAAGTTGCCCGACCTGCTGAGTATTTCCAGCACTCTCTGTTTTTATTAACTCTGTTTCTCTCTCCACAGATGCTGCCCGACCTGCTGAATATTTCCAGCACTCTCTGTTTTTATTAACTCCGTTTCTCTCTCCACAGATGCTGCCCGACCTGCTGAATATTTCCAGCACTCTCTGTTTTTATTAACTCTGTTTCTCACTCCACAGATGTTGCCCGACCTGCTGAATATTTCCAGCACTCTCTGTTTGTATTAACTCTGTTTCTCTCTCCACAGATGCTGCCTGACCTGCTGAGTATTTCCAGCACTCTCTGTTTTTATGAACTCAGTTTCTCTCTCCACAGATGTTGCCCGACCTGCTGAGTATTTCCAGCACTCTCTGTTTTTATTAACTCCGTTTCTCTCTCCACAGATGCTGCCCGACCTGCTGAATATTTCCAGCACTCTCTGTTTTTATTAACTCCGTTTCTCTCTCCACAGATGTTGCCCGACCTGCTGAATATTTCCATCACTCTCTGTTTTTATTAACTCTGTTTCTCTCTCCACAGATGCTGCCCGACCTGCTGAATATTTCCAGCACTCTCTGTTTTTATTAACTCTGTTTCTCTCTCCACAGATGCAGCCTGACCTGCTGAGTATTTCCAGCACTCTCTGTTTTTATTAACTCTGTTTCTCTATCCACAGAAGTTGCCCGACCTGCTGAGTATTTCCAGCACTCTCTGTTTTTATTAACTCTGTTTCTCTCTCCACAGATGCTGCCCGACCTGCTGAATATTTCCAGCACTCTCTGTTTTTATTAACTCCGTTTCTCTCTCCACAGATGCTGCCCGACCTGCTGAATATTTCCAGCACTCTCTGTTTTTATTAACTCTGTTTCTCTCTCCACAGATGTTGCCCGACCTGCTGAATATTTCCAGCACTCTCTGTTTGTATTAACTCTGTTTCTCTCTCCACAGATGCTGCCTGACCTGCTGAGTATTTCCAGCACTCTCTGTTTTTATTAACTCAGTTTCTCTCTCCACAGATGTTGCCCGACCTGCTGAGTATTTCCAGCACTCTCTGTTTTTATTAACTCTGTTTCTCTCTCCACAGATGTTGCCCGACCTGCTGAATATTTCCAGCACTCTCTGTTTTTATTAACTCTGTTTCTCTCTCCACAGATGCTGCCCGACCTGCTGAATATTTCCAGCACTCTCTGTTTTTATTAACTCCGTTTCTCTCTCCACAGATGCTGCCCGACCTGCTGAATATTTCCAGCACTCTCTGTTTTTATTAACTCCGTTTCTCTCTCCACAGATGCTGCCCGACCTGCTGAATATTTCCAGCACTCTCTGTTTTTATTAACTCCGTTTCTCTCTCCACAGATGTTGCCCGACCTGCTGAGTATTTCCAGCACTCTCTGTTTTTATTAACTCCGTTTCTCTCTCCACAGATGTTGCTCGACCTGCTGATAATTTCCAGCACTCTCTGTTTTTATTAACTCTGTTTCTCTCTCCACAGATGCTGCCCGACCTGCTGAATATTTCCAGCACTCTCTGTTTTTATTAACTCTGTTTCTCTCTCCACAGATGTTGCCCGACCTGCTGAATATTTCCAGCACTCTCTGTTTTTATTAACTCTGTTTCTCTCTCCACAGATGTTGCCCGACCTGCTGAATATTTCCAGCACTCGCTGTTTTTATTAACTCCATTTCTCTCCCCACAGATGTTGCCCGACCTGCTGAATATTTCCAGCACTCTCTGTTTTTATTAACTCTGTTTCTCTCTCCACAGATGTTGCCCGACCTGCTGAATATTTCCAGCATTCTCTGTTTTTATTAACTCTGTTTCTCTCTCCACAGATGTTGCCCGACCTGCTGAATATTTCCAGCACTCGCTGTTTTTATTAACTCTGTTTCTCTCTCCACAGATGATGCCCGACCTGCAGAATATTTCCAGCACTCTCTGTTTTTATTAACTCTGTTTCTCTCTCCACAGATGTTGCCCGACCTGCTGAATATTTCCAGCACTCTCTGTTTTTATTAACTCTGTTTCTCTCTCCACAGATGCTGCCCGACCTGCTGAGTATTTCCAGCACTCTCTGTTTTTATTAACTCTATTTCTCTCTCCACAGATGCTGCCCGACCTGCTGAATATTTCCAGCACTCTCTGTTTTTATTAACTCTGTTTCTCTCTCCACAGATGTTGCCCGACCTGCTGAATATTTCCAGCACTCTCTGTTTTTATTAACTCTATTTCTCTCTCCGCAGATGCTGCCCCACCTGCTGAGTATTTCCAGCACTCTCTGTTTTTATTTTCTCCGTTTCTCTCTCCACAGATGTTGCCCGACCTGCTGAGTATTTCCATCACTCTCTGTTTTTATTAACTCTGTTTCTCTCTCCACAGATGCTGCCCGACCTGCTGAATATTTCCAGCACTCTCTGTTTTTATTAACTCTGTTTCTCTCTCCACAGATGCAGCCTGACCTGCTGAGTATTTCCAGCACTCTCTGTTTTTATTAACTCTGTTTCTCTATCCACAGATGTTGCCCGACCGGCTGAGTATTTCCAGCACTCTCTGTTTTTATTAACTCTGTTTCTCTCTCCACAGATGTTGCCCGACCTGCTGAATATTTCCAGCACTCTCTGTTTTTATTAACTCCGTTTCTCTCTCCACAGATGCTGCCCGACCTGCTGAATATTTCCAGCACTCTCTGTTTTTATTAACTCTGTTTCTCTCTCCACAGATGTTGCCCGGCCTGCTGAATATTTCCAGCACTCTCTGTTTTTATTAACTCTGTTTCTCTCTCCACCGATGCTGCCTGACCTGCTGAGTATTTCCAGCACTCTCTGTTTTTATTAACTCTGTTTCTCTCTCCACAGATGTTGCCCGACCTGCTGAGTATTTCCAGCACTCTCTGTTTTTATTAACTCTGTTTCTCTCTCCACAGATGTTGCCCGACCTGCTGAATATTTCCAGCACTCTCTGCTTTTATTAACTCCGTTTCTCTCTCCACAGATGCTGCCCGACCTGCTGAATATTTCCAGCACTCTCTGTTTTTATTAACGTTGTTTCTCTCTCCTCAGATGCTGCCCGACCTGCTGAATATTTCCAGCACTCTCTGTTTTTATTAACTCTGTTTCTCTCTCCACAGATGCTGCCCGACCTGCTGAATATTTCCAGCACTCTCTGTTTTTATTAACTCTGTTTCTCTCTCCACAGATGCTGCCCGACCTGCTGAATATTTCCAGCACTCTCTGTTTTTATTAACTCTGTTTCTCTCTCCTCAGATGCTGCCCGACCTGCTGAATATTTCCAGCACTCTCTGTTTTCATTAACTCTGTTTCTCTCTCCACAGATGCTGCCCGACCTGCTGAATATTTCCAGCACTCTCTGTTTTTATTAACTCTGTTTCTCTCTCCACAGATGCTGCCCGACCTGCTGAGTATTTCCAGCACTCTCTGTTTTTATTAACTCTGTTTCTCTGTCCACAGATGTTGCCCGACCTGCTGAGTATTTCCAGCACTCTCTGTTTTTATTAACTCTGTTTCTCTCTCCACAGATGTTGCCCGACCTGCTGAGTATTTCCAGCACTCTCTGTTTTTATTAACTCTGTTTCTCTCTCCACTGATGTTACCCGACCTGCTGAATATTTCCAGCACTCTCTGTTTTTATTAACTCTGTTTCTCTCTCCACAGATGCTGCCCGACCTGCTGAATATTTCCAGCACTCTCTGTTTTTATTAACTCCGTTTCTCTCTCCACAGATGTTGCCCGACCTGCTGAGTATTTCCATCACTCTCTGTTTTTATTAACTCTGTTTCTCTCTCCACAGATGCTGCCCGACCTGCTGAATATTTCCAGCACTCTCTGTTTTTATTAACTCTGTTTCTCTCTCCACAGATGCAGCCTGACCTGCTGAGTATTTCCAGCACTCTCTGTTTTTATTAACTCTGTTTCTCTATCCACAGATGTTGCCCGACCTGCTGAGTATTTCCAGCACTCTCTGTTTTTATTAACTCTGTTTCTCTCTTCACAGATGTTGCCCGACCTGCTGAATATTTCAAGCACTCTCTGTTTTTATTAACTCCGTTTCTCTCTCCACAGATGTTGCCCGACCTGCTGAGTATTTCCATCACTCTCTGTTTTTATTAACTCTGTTTCTCTCTCCACCGATGCTGCCCGACCTGCTGAATATTTCCAGCACTCGCTGTTTTTATTAACTCTGTTTCTCTCTCCACAGATGATGCCCGACCTGCTGAATATTTCCAGTACTCTGTGTTTTTATTAACTCTGTTTCTCTCTCCACAGATGTTGCCCGACCTGCTGAATATTTCCAGCACTCGCTGTTTTTAATAACTCTGTTTCTCTCTCCACAGATGATGCCCGACCTGCAGAATATTTCCAGCAGTCTCTGTTTTTATTAACTCTGTTTCTCTCTCCACAGATGTTGCCCGACCTGCTGAATATTTCCAGCACTCTCTGTTTTTATTAACTCTGTTTCTCTCTCCCCAGATGTTGCCCGACTTGCTGAATATTTCCAGCACTCGCTGTTTTTATTAACTCTGTTTCTCTCTCCACAGATGTTGCCCGACCTGCTGAGTATTTCCAGCACTCTCTGTTTTTATTAACTCTGTTTCTCTCTCCACAGATTTTGCCCGACCTGCTGAATATTTCCAGCACTCTCTGTTTTTATTAACTCTGTTTCTCTCTCCACAGATGTTGCCCGACCTGCTGAATATTTCCAGCACTCTCTGTTTTTATTAACTCTGTTTCTCTCTCCACAGATGTTGCCCGACTTGCTGAGTATTTCCAGCACTCTCTGTTTTTATTAACTCCGTTTCTCTCTCCACAGATGCTGCCCGACCTGCTGAATATTTCCAGCACTCTCTGTTTTTATTAACTCTGTTTCTCTCTCCACAGATGTTGCCCGACCTGCTGAATATTTCCAGCACTCTCTGTTTTTATTAACTCTATTTCTCTCTCCACAGATGCTGCCCGACCTGCTGAATATTTCCAGCACTCTCTGTTTTTATTAACTCCGTTTCTCTCTCCACAGATGTTGCCCGACCTGCTGAGTTTTTTCATCACTCTCTGCTTTTATTAACTCTGTCTCTCTCTCCACAGATGCTGCCCGACCTGCTGAATATTTCCAGCACTCTCTGTTTTTATTAACTCTGTTTCTCTATCCACAGAAGTTGCCCGACCTGCTAAGTATTTCCAGCTCTCTCTGTTTTTATTAACTCTGTTTCTCTCTCCACAGATGTTGCCCGACCTGCTGAATATTTCCAGCACTCTCTGTTTTTATTAACTCCGTTTCTCTCTCCACAGATGCTGGCCGACCTGCTGAATATTTCCAGCACTCTCTGTTTTTATTAACTCTGTTTCTCTCTCCACAGATGTTGCCCGACCTGCTGAATATTTCCAGCACTCTCTGTTTGTATTAACTCTGTTTCTCTCTCCACAGATGCTGCCTGACCTGCTCAGTATTTCCAGCACTCTCTGTTTTTATGAACTCAGTTTCTCTCTCCACAGATGTTGCCCGACCTGCTGAGTATTTCCAGCACTCTCTGTTTTTATTAACTCCGTTTATCTCTCCACAGATGCTGCCCGACCTGCTGAATATTTCCAGCACTCTCTGTTTTTATTAACTCCGTTTCTCTCTCCACAGATGTTGCCCGACCTGCTGAATATTTCCATCACTCTCTGTTTTTATTAACTCTGTTTCTCTCTCCACAGATGCTGCCCGACCTGCTGAATATTTCCAGCACTCTCTGTTTTTATTAACTCTGTTTCTCTATCCACAGAAGTTGCCCGACCTGCTAAGTATTTCCAGCTCTCTCTGTTTTTATTAACTCTGTTTCTCTCTCCACAGATGTTGCCCGACCTGCTGAATATTTCCAGCACTCTCTGTTTTTATTAACTCCGTTTCTCTCTCCACAGATGCTGGCCGACCTGCTGAATATTTCCAGCACTCTCTGTTTTTATTAACTCTGTTTCTCTCTCCACAGATGTTGCCCGACCTGCTGAATATTTCCAGCACTCTCTGTTTGTATTAACTCTGTTTCTCTCTCCACAGATGCTGCCTGACCTGCTCAGTATTTCCAGCACTCTCTGTTTTTATGAACTCAGTTTCTCTCTCCACAGATGTTGCCCGACCTGCTGAGTATTTCCAGCACTCTCTGTTTTTATTAACTCCGTTTATCTCTCCACAGATGCTGCCCGACCTGCTGAATATTTCCAGCACTCTCTGTTTTTATTAACTCCGTTTCTCTCTCCACAGATGTTGCCCGACCTGCTGAATATTTCCATCACTCTCTGTTTTTATTAACTCTGTTTCTCTCTCCACAGATGCTGCCCGACCTGCTGAATATTTCCAGCACTCTCTGTTTTTATTAACTCTGTTTCTCTCTCCACAGATGCAGCCTGACCTGCTGAATATTTCCAGCACTCTCTGTTTTTATTAACTCTGTTTCTCTATCCACAGAAGTTCCCGACCTGCTGAGTATTTCCAGCACTCTCTGTTTTTATTAACTCTGTTTCTCTCTCCACAGATGCTGCCCGACCTGCTGAATATTTCCAGCACTCTCTGTTTTTATTAACTCCGTTTCTCTCTCCACAGATGCTGTCCGACCTGCTGAATATTTCCAGCACTCTCTGTTTTTATTAACTCCGTTTATCTCTCCACAGATGCTGCCCGACCTGCTGAATATTTCCAGCACTCTCTGTTTTTATTAACTCAGATTCTCTCTCCACAGATGTTGCCCGACCTGCTGAATATTTCCATCACTCTCTGTTTTTATTAACTCTGTTTCTCTCTCCACAGATGCTGCCCGACCTGCTGAATATTTCCAGCACTCTCTGTTTTTATTAACTCTGTTTCTCTCTCCACAGATGCAGCCTGACCTGCTGAATATTTCCAGCACTCTCTGTTTTTATTAACTCTGTTTCTCTATCCACAGAAGTTCCCGACCTGCTGAGTATTTCCAGCACTCTCTGTTTTTATTAACTCTGTTTCTCTCTCCACAGATGCTGCCCGACCTGCTGAATATTTCCAGCACTCTCTGTTTTTATTAACTCCGTTTCTCTCTCCACAGATGCTGTCCGACCTGCTGAATATTTCCAGCACTCTCTGTTTTTATTAACTCCGTTTATCTCTCCACAGATGCTGCCCGACCTGCTGAATATTTCCAGCACTCTCTGTTTTTATTAACTCAGATTCTCTCTCCACAGATGTTGCCCGACCTGCTGAGTATTTCCAGCACTCTCTGTTTTTATTATCTCTGTTTCTCTCTCCACAGATGTTGCCCGACCTGCTGAATATTTCCAGCACTCTCTGTTTTTATTAACTCTGTTTCTCTCTCCACAGATGCTGCCCGACCTGCTGAATATTTCCAGCACTCTCTGTTTTTATTAACTCCGTTTCTCTCTCCACAGATGCTGCCCGACCTGCTGAATATTTCCAGCACTCTCTGTTTTTATTAACTCCGTTTCTCTCTCCACAGATGCTGCCCGACCTGCTGAATATTTCCAGCACTCTCTGTTTTTATTAACTCCGTTTATCTCTCCACAGATGCTGCCCGACCTGCTGAGTATTTCCAGCACTCTCTGTTTTTATTAACTCCGTTTCTCTCTCCACAGATGTTGCCCGACCTGCTGATAATTTCCAGCACTCTCTGTTTTTATTAACTCTGTTTCTCTCTCCACAGATGCTGCCCGACCTGCTGAATATTTCCAGCACTCTCTGTTTTTATTAACTCTGTTTCTCTCTCCACAGATGTTGCCCGACCTGCTGAATATTTCCAGCACTCTCTGTTTTTATTAACTCTGTTTCTCTCTCCACAGATGTTGCCCGACCTGCTGAATATTTCCAGCACTCGCTGTTTTTATTAACTCCATTTCTCTCCCCACAGATGTTGCCCGACCTGCTGAATATTTCCAGCACTCTCTGTTTTTATTAACACTGTTTCTCTCTCCACAGATGTTGCCCGACCTGCTGAATATTTCCAGCACTCTCTGTTTTTATTGACTCTGTTTCTCTCTCCACAGATGTTGCCCGACCTGCTGAATATTTCCAGCACTCGCTGTTTTTATTAACTCCATTTCTCTCTCCACAGATGATGCCCGACCTGCAGAATATTTCCAGCACTCTCTGTTTTTATTAACTCTGTTTCTCTCTCCACAAATGTTGCCCGACCTGCTGAATATTTCCAGCACTCTCTGTTTTTATTAACTCTGTTTCTCTCTCCACAGATGCTGCCCGATCTGCTGAGTATTTCCAGCACTCTCTGTTTTTATTAACTCTGTTTCTCTCTCCACAGATGCTGCCCGACCGGCTGAATATTTCCAGCACTCTCTGTTTTTATTAACTCTGTTTCTCTCTCCACAGATGTTGCCCGACCTGCTGAATATTTCCAGCACTCTCTGTTTTTATTAACTCTATTTCTCTCTCCACAGATGCTGCCCCACCTGCTGAGTATTTCCAGCACTCTCTGTTTTTATTAACTCCGTTTCTTTCTCCACAGATGCTGCCCGACCTGCTGAATATTTCCAGCACTCTCTGTTTTTATTAACTCTGTTTCTCTCTCCACAGATGCTGCCCGACCTGCTGAATATTTCCAGCACTCTCTGTTTTTATTAACTCTGTTTCTCTCTCCACAGATGCAGCCTGACCTGCTGAATATTTCCAGCACTCTCTGTTTTTATTAACTCTGTTTCTCTATCCACAGATGTTGCCCGACCGGCTGAGTATTTCCAGCACTCTCTGTTTTTATTAACTCCGTTTCTCTCTCCACAGATGTTGCCCGACCTGCTGAGTATTTCCATCACTCTCTGTTTTTATTAACTCTGTTTCTCTCTCCACAGATGCTGCCCGACCTGCTGAATATTTCCAGCACTCTCTGTTTTTATTAACTCTGTTTCTCTCTCCACAGATGCAGCCTGACCTGCTGAGTATTTCCAGCACTCTCTGTTTTTATTAACTCTGTTTCTCTATCCACAGATGTTGCCCGACCTGCTGAGTATTTCCAGCACTCTCTGTTTTTATTAACTCTGTTTCTCTCTCCACAGATGTTGCCCGACCTGCTGAATATTTCCAGCACTCTCTGTTTTTATTAACTCCGTTTATCTCTCCACAGATGCTGCCCGACCTGCTGCATATTTCCAGCACTCTCTGTTTTTATTAACTCTGTTTCTCTCTCCACTGATGCTGCCCGACCTGCTGATAATTTCCAGCACTCTCTGTTTTTATTAACTCTGTTTCTTGCTCCACAGATGCTGCCCGACCTGCTGAATATTTCCAGCACTCTCTGTTTTTATTAACTCTGTTTCTCTCTCCACAGATGCTGCCCGACCTGCTGAATATTTCCAGCACTCTCTGTTTTTATTAACTCTGTTTCTCTCTCCTCAGATGCTGCCCGACCTGCTGAATATTTCCAGCACTCTCTGTTTTTATTAACTCTGTTTCTCTCTCCACAGATGCTGCCCGACCTGCTGAATATTTCCAGCACTCTCTGTTTTTATTAACTCTGTTTCTCTCTCCTCAGATGCTGCCCGACCTGCTGAATATTTCCAGCACTCTCTGTTTTCATTAACTCTGTTTCTCTCTCCACAGATGCTGCCCGACCTGCTGAATATTTCCAGCACTCTCTGTTTTTATTAACTCTGTTTCTCTCTCCACAGATGTTGCCCGACCTGCTGAGTATTTCCAGCACTCGCTGTTTTTATTAGCTCTGTTTCTCTCTCCACAGATGTTGCCCGACCTGCTGAGTATTTCCAGCACTCTCTGTTTTTATTAACTCTGTTTCTCTGTCCACAGATGTTGCCCGACCTGCTGAGTATTTCCAGCACTCTCTGTTTTTATTAACTCTGTTTCTCTCTCCACAGATGCTGCCCGACCTGCTGAGTATTTACAGCACTCTCTGTTTTTATTAACTCCGTTTCTTTCTCCACAGATTCTGCCCGACCTGCTGAATATTTCCAGCACTCTCTGTTTTTATTAACTCTGTTTCTCTCTCCACAGATGCTGCCCGACCTGCTGAATATTTCCAGCAATCTCTGTTTTTATTAACTCCGTTTCTCTCTCCACAGATGTTGCCCGACCTGCTGAGTATTTCCATCACTCTCTGTTTTTATTAACTCTGTTTCTCTCTCCACAGATGCTGCCCGATCTGCTGAGTATTTCCAGCACTCTCTGTTTTTATTAACTCTGTTTCTCTCTCCACAGATGCAGCCTGACCTGCTGAGTATTTCCAGCACTCTCTGTTTTTATTAACTCTGTTTCTCTCTCCACAGATGTTGCCCGACCTGCTGAATATTTCCAGCACTCTCTGTTTTTATTAACTCTATTTCTCTCTCCACAGATGCTGCCCCACCTGCTGAGTATTTCCAGCACTCTCTGTTTTTATTAACTCCGTTTCTTTCTCCACAGATGCTGCCCGACCTGCTGAATATTTCCAGCACTCTCTGTTTTTATTAACTCTGTTTCTCTCTCCACAGATGCTGCCCGACCTGCTGAATATTTCCAGCACTCTCTGTTTTTATTAACTCTGTTTCTCTCTCCACAGATGCAGCCTGACCTGCTGAATATTTCCAGCACTCTCTGTTTTTATTAACTCTGTTTCTCTATCCACAGATGTTGCCCGACCGGCTGAGTATTTCCAGCACTCTCTGTTTTTATTAACTCCGTTTCTCTCTCCACAGATGTTGCCCGACCTGCTGAGTATTTCCATCACTCTCTGTTTTTATTAACTCTGTTTCTCTCTCCACAGATGCTGCCCGACCTGCTGAATATTTCCAGCACTCTCTGTTTTTATTAACTCTGTTTCTCTCTCCACAGATGCAGCCTGACCTGCTGAGTATTTCCAGCACTCTCTGTTTTTATTAACTCTGTTTCTCTATCCACAGATGTTGCCCGACCTGCTGAGTATTTCCAGCACTCTCTGTTTTTATTAACTCTGTTTCTCTCTCCACAGATGTTGCCCGACCTGCTGAATATTTCCAGCACTCTCTGTTTTTATTAACTCCGTTTATCTCTCCACAGATGCTGCCCGACCTGCTGCATATTTCCAGCACTCTCTGTTTTTATTAACTCTGTTTCTCTCTCCACTGATGCTGCCCGACCTGCTGATAATTTCCAGCACTCTCTGTTTTTATTAACTCTGTTTCTTGCTCCACAGATGCTGCCCGACCTGCTGAATATTTCCAGCACTCTCTGTTTTTATTAACTCTGTTTCTCTCTCCACAGATGCTGCCCGACCTGCTGAATATTTCCAGCACTCTCTGTTTTTATTAACTCTGTTTCTCTCTCCTCAGATGCTGCCCGACCTGCTGAATATTTCCAGCACTCTCTGTTTTTATTAACTCTGTTTCTCTCTCCACAGATGCTGCCCGACCTGCTGAATATTTCCAGCACTCTCTGTTTTTATTAACTCTGTTTCTCTCTCCTCAGATGCTGCCCGACCTGCTGAATATTTCCAGCACTCTCTGTTTTCATTAACTCTGTTTCTCTCTCCACAGATGCTGCCCGACCTGCTGAATATTTCCAGCACTCTCTGTTTTTATTAACTCTGTTTCTCTCTCCACAGATGTTGCCCGACCTGCTGAGTATTTCCAGCACTCGCTGTTTTTATTAGCTCTGTTTCTCTCTCCACAGATGTTGCCCGACCTGCTGAGTATTTCCAGCACTCTCTGTTTTTATTAACTCTGTTTCTCTGTCCACAGATGTTGCCCGACCTGCTGAGTATTTCCAGCACTCTCTGTTTTTATTAACTCTGTTTCTCTCTCCACAGATGCTGCCCGACCTGCTGAGTATTTACAGCACTCTCTGTTTTTATTAACTCCGTTTCTTTCTCCACAGATTCTGCCCGACCTGCTGAATATTTCCAGCACTCTCTGTTTTTATTAACTCTGTTTCTCTCTCCACAGATGCTGCCCGACCTGCTGAATATTTCCAGCAATCTCTGTTTTTATTAACTCCGTTTCTCTCTCCACAGATGTTGCCCGACCTGCTGAGTATTTCCATCACTCTCTGTTTTTATTAACTCTGTTTCTCTCTCCACAGATGCTGCCCGACCTGCTGAATATTTCCAGCACTCTCTGTTTTTATTAACTCTGTTTCTCTCTCCACAGATGCAGCCTGACCTGCTGAGTATTTCCAGCACTCTCTGTTTTTATTAACTCTGTTTCTCTATCCACAGATGTTGCCCGACCTGCTGAGTATTTCCAGCACTCTCTGTTTTTATTAACTCTGTTTCTCTCTCCACAGATGTTGCCCGACCTGCTGAATATTTCCAGCACTCGCTGTTTTTATTAACTCTGTTTCTCTCTCCACAGATGTTGCCCGACCTGCTGAATATTTCCAGCACTCTCTGTTTTTATTAACTCTGTTTCTCTCTCCACAGATGTTGCCCGACCTGCTGAATATTTCCAGCACTCTCTGTTTTTATTAACTCTATTTCTCTCTCCACAGATGCTGCCCCACCTGCTGAGTATTTCCAGCACTCTCTGTTTTTATTAACTCCGTTTCTTTCTCCACAGATGCTGCCCGACCTGCTGAATATTTCCAGCACTCTCTGTTTTTATTAACTCTGTTTCTCTCTCCACAGATGCTGCCCGACCTGCTGAATATTTCCAGCACTCTCTGTTTTTATTAACTCTGTTTCTCTCTCCACAGATGCAGCCTGACCTGCTGAATATTTCCAGCACTCTCTGTTTTTATTAACTCTGTTTCTCTATCTACAGATGCTGCCCGACCGGCTGAGTATTTCCAGCACTCTCTGTTTTTATTAACTCCGTTTCTCTCTCCACAGATGTTGCCCGACCTGCTGAGTATTTCCATCACTCTCTGTTTTTATTAACTCTGTTTCTCTCTCCACAGATGCTGCCCGACCTGCTGAATATTTCCAGCACTCTCTGTTTTTATTAACTCTGTTTCTCTCTCCACAGATGCAGCCTGACCTGCTGAGTATTTCCAGCACTCTCTGTTTTTATTAACTCTGTTTCTCTATCCACAGATGTTGCCCGACCTGCTGAGTATTTCCAGCACTCTCTGTTTTTATTAACTCTGTTTCTCTCTCCACAGATGTTGCCCGACCTGCTGAATATTTCCAGCACTCTCTGTTTTTATTAACTCCGTTTATCTCTCCACAGATGCTGCCCGACCTGCTGCATATTTCCAGCACTCTCTGTTTTTATTAACTCTGTTTCTCTCTCCACTGATGCTGCCCGACCTGCTGATAATTTCCAGCACTCTCTGTTTTTATTAACTCTGTTTCTTGCTCCACAGATGCTGCCCGACCTGCTGAATATTTCCAGCACTCTCTGTTTTTATTAACTCTGTTTCTCTCTCCACAGATGCTGCCCGACCTGCTGAATATTTCCAGCACTCTCTGTTTTTATTAACTCTGTTTCTCTCTCCTCAGATGCTGCCCGACCTGCTGAATATTTCCAGCACTCTCTGTTTTTATTAACTCTGTTTCTCTCTCCACAGATGCTGCCCGACCTGCTGAATATTTCCAGCACTCTCTGTTTTTATTAACTCTGTTTCTCTCTCCTCAGATGCTGCCCGACCTGCTGAATATTTCCAGCACTCTCTGTTTTCATTAACTCTGTTTCTCTCTCCACAGATGCTGCCCGACCTGCTGAATATTTCCAGCACTCTCTGTTTTTATTAACTCTGTTTCTCTCTCCACAGATGTTGCCCGACCTGCTGAGTATTTCCAGCACTCGCTGTTTTTATTAGCTCTGTTTCTCTCTCCACAGATGTTGCCCGACCTGCTGAGTATTTCCAGCACTCTCTGTTTTTATTAACTCTGTTTCTCTGTCCACAGATGTTGCCCGACCTGCTGAGTATTTCCAGCACTCTCTGTTTTTATTAACTCTGTTTCTCTCTCCACAGATGCTGCCCGACCTGCTGAGTATTTACAGCACTCTCTGTTTTTATTAACTCCGTTTCTTTCTCCACAGATGCTGCCCGACCTGCTGAATATTTCCAGCACTCTCTGTTTTTATTAACTCTGTTTCTCTCTCCACAGATGCTGCCCGACCTGCTGAATATTTCCAGCAATCTCTGTTTTTATTAACTCCGTTTCTCTCTCCACAGATGTTGCCCGACCTGCTGAGTATTTCCATCACTCTCTGTTTTTATTAACTCTGTTTCTCTCTCCACAGATGCTGCCCGACCTGCTGAATATTTCCAGCACTCTCTGTTTTTATTAACTCTGTTTCTCTCTCCACAGATGCAGCCTGACCTGCTGAGTATTTCCAGCACTCTCTGTTTTTATTAACTCTGTTTCTCTATCCACAGATGTTGCCCGACCTGCTGAGTATTTCCAGCACTCTCTGTTTTTATTAACTCTGTTTCTCTCTCCACAGATGTTGCCCGACCTGCTGAATATTTCCAGCACTCTCTGTTTTTATTAACTCCGTTTATCTCTCCACAGATGCTGCCCTACCTGCTGAATATTTCCAGCACTCTCTGTTTTTATTAACTCTGTTTCTCTCTCCACAGATGCTGCCCGACCTGCTGAATATTTCCAGCACTCTCTGTTTTTATTAACTCTGTTTCTCTCTCCTCAGATGCTGCCCGACCTGCTGAATATTTCCAGCACTCTCTGTTTTTATTAACTCTGTTTCTCTCTCCACAGATGCTGCCCGACCTGCTGAATATTTCCAGCACTCTCTGTTTTTATTAACTCTGTTTCTCTCTCCACAGATGCTGCCCGACCTGCTGAGTATTTCCAGCACTCTCTGTTTTTATTAACTCTGTTTCTCTCTCCACAGATGTTGCCCGACCTGCTGAGTATTTCCAGCACTCTCTGTTTTTATTAACTCTGTTTCTCTGTCCACAGATGTTGCCCGACATGCTGAGTATTTCCAGCAGTCTCTGCTTTTATTAACTCTGTTTCTCTCTCCACAGATGCTGCCCGACCTGCTGAGTATTTCCAGCACTCTCTGTTTTTATTAACTCTGTTTCTCTCTCCACAGATGCTGCTGGACCTGCTGAGTATTTACAGCACTCTCTGTTTTTATTAACTCCGTTTGTTTCTCCACAGATGCTGCCCGACCTGCTGAATATTTCCATCACTCTCTGTTTTTATTAACTCTGTTTCTCTCTCCACAGATGTTGCCCGACCTGCTGAATATTTCCAGCACTCTCTGTTTTTATTAACTCTGTTTGTCTCTCCACAGATGCTGCCCGACCTGCTGAATATTTCCAGCACTCGCTGTTTTTATTAACTCTGTTTCTCTCTCCACAGATGTTGCCCGACCTGCTGAATATTTCCAGCACTCTCTGTTTTTATTAACTCTGTTTCTCTCTCCACAGATGTTGCCCGACCTGCTGAATATTTCCAGCACTCTCTGTTTTTATTAACTCTGTTTCTCTCTCCACAGATGTTGCCCAACCTGCTGAATATTTCCAGCACTCGCTGTTTTTATTAACTCCGTTTCTCTCTCCACAGATGTTGCCCGACCTGCTGAGTATTTCCAGCACTCTCTGTTTTTATTAACTCTGTTTCTCTCTCCACAAATGCTGCCTGACCTGCTGAGTATTTCGAACACTGTCTGTTTTTATGAACTCTGTCTGTAGACGCTGTCAATCAGCCTCTCAATGTAACAGAGTATTGTTTTTGCAACAAGTATTAGTGCCACAGGCTCACAGCTCCAGTGACCTGGGTTCGGTTCTGTTTACTGCCACAGTCTCACAGCTCCAGTGACCTGGGTTCCGTTCTGTTTACTGCCACAGTCTCACAGCTCCAGTGACCTGGGTTCGGTTCTGTTTACTGCCACAGCCTCACAGCTCCAGTGACCTGGGTTCGGTTCTGTTTCCTGCCACAGTCTCACAGCTCCAGTGACCTGGGTTCGGTTTTGGTGACTGACACAGCCTCACAGCTCCAGTTTCCTGGGTTCGGTTCTGTTTACTGCCACAGTCTCACAGCTCCAGTGACCTGGGTTCGGTTCTGGGGACTGCCACAGTCTCACAGCTCCAGTGACCTGGGTTCGGTTCTGCGTACTGCCACAGTCTCACAGCTCCAGTGACCTGGGTTCGGTTCTGGGGACTGCCAGTCTCACAGCTCCAGTGACCTGGGTTCGGTTCTGGGGACTGCCACAGTCTCACAGCTCCAGTGCCCCGGGTTCTGTTCTGGGTGCTGCCTGTGTGGAGTTTGCAAGTTTTCCCTGTGACCATATGGATTTCTGCCGGGTGCTCTGGTTTCCTCCCACAGACAAAGACTTGCAGGTTGATTGCTAAATTGGCCATTGTAAATGTCCCTAGTCTCGTTAGGTGGTTGGAGGATGGTGGGGATGTGGTAGGGAATATGGGATTAATGTAGGATATATAAATGGGTGGCTGTTGGTCAGCACAGACTCGATGGGCCAAAGGGTCTGTTTCAGTGCGGTATCTCTCTATGAATCTATTTGTGTAAAGACTTTTCACCCATTTTACACAGACAGATATTTGTCTTCATTGTTAGGATGTGTCTGTCACTAGACCAGCAGATATTGTCCATCCCCAGTTGTCCATTGAGAAGGTGATGCTGGTCCATTACCTTGAACCTCTGCAGTCTGTGTGGTGAAGGTGATCTCACAATGGTGTTGGAGAAGGAGTTACAGCATTTTCACCCAGTCATGATGAAGGAAAGGTGATATGTGTCCAACACAACAACAACTTGTATTTATATAGCACCATTAATGTCAGTACATGTTCGAGGCACTCCTCTCCACCACTCCCCTCCCCCACTCCCCTCCCCAACGCCCCTACCCCACCCCCCTCCCCCACTCCCCTCCCCAACACCCCTACCCCACTCCCCTCCCCCACTACCCTCCCCCACTGCACTCCCCCTCTCCACTCCTCCCACTCCCCTTCCCCACACCACTATATCACTCCCCTCCCCCACTCCCCTCCCCAACACCCCTACCCCACTCCCCTCCCCCACTCTCCCCCCACTCCAATCCCCCATTCCCCTCCCCCACTCCCTTCCCCAACACCCCTCCCCCACTCTCCTCCCCACTCCAATCCCCCATTCCCCTCCCCCACTCCCATCCCCAACACCCCTCCAACACTCCCCTCCCCCACTCCCCTTCCCCACTCCCCTCCCCACTCCCCTCCCCCACTCCACTCCTCCCACTCCCCTCTCCCACTCCCTTCCCCAACACCCCTCCCGCACTCCCCTCCCCCACTCCCCTCCCCCACTCCACTCCCCCACTCCCCTCCCCCACTCCCCTCCCCCACTCCACTCCTCCCACTCCCCTTCCCCACACCACTATATCACTCCCCTCCTCCACACCCCTCCCCAACACCCCTACCTCACTCTCCTCCCCCACTCCAATCCCCATTCCCCTACCCCACTCCCTTCCCCAACACCCCTCCCGCACTCCCCACCCCCACTCCCCTGCACCATTCCTCTCCCCCACTCCCCTACCCCACTGCCCTCCCCCGCTCCCCTCCCCCACAACCCTTCCCAAACTCCCTCCCCCACACCCCTCCCCCACTCCCCTGCCCCACACCCCTCACCAGCTCCCCTCCCCCAATCCCCGATGTCATTCCCCCACTCCCCTACACCACTCCCATCCCCCACTCGCCTCCCAAACTTCCTCCCCCACACCCCTCCCCCACTCCCCTACCCATATCCCCTCTTCAGCTCCCCTTACCCACTCCCCTCCCCCACTCCCCTGCCCCACTCACCTCGCTAACTCCGCAACCCCACTCCCCTCCCCCACGCACCTCTGGAACTCCCCTCACGAACTCCCTCGCACTCACCTCCCTAACACCCCTCCCCCACTTCCCTCCCCACTCACCTCCCCCACTCCCCTCCCTAAATCCCCTCCCTCACTCCCCTACCCCACATACATCACCAAGTTTCCTCCCCACTCCCCTCCCCCACTCATCTCCCCAACTCCCCCCAACAACTCCCTCCACTCACCTCGCCCACTGCCCTCCCTAACTCCCCGCCCCAACTTCCCTCACCCACTCACCTGCCCAACTCCCTCCCACTCACCTCCCCCACTCCCCTATCCCACTCCCCTCCACCGCTCACCCCCAGTCTCCACCCCCACTCCCCTACCCCACTGCACTCCCCAGCTCCCATTGCTCACTCCCCGCCCCAACTCCCCTACCCCACTCCCCTCTCCCACTCCCCTATATCACACCCCTCCCCCACTCCACTACCCCACTCCCCTCACCAGCTCCCCTCCCCCACTCCCCTATGTCATTCCCCTCCCCCACTCCCCTACACCACTCCCATTCCTCACTCGCCTCCCAAACTTCCTCCCCCACACCCCTCCCCCACTCCCCTACCCATATCCCCTCTTCAGCTCCCCTTACCCACTCCCCTCCCCCACTCCCCTGCCCCACTCACCTCGCTAACTCCGCAACTCCACTCCCCTCCCCCACGCACCTCTGGAACTCCCCTCACGAACTCCCTCGCACTCACCTCCCTAACACCCCTCCCCCACTTCCCTCCCCACTCACCTCCCCCACTCCCCTCCCTAAATCCCCTCCCTCACTCCCCTACCCCACATACATCACCAAGTTTCCTCCCCACTCCCCTCCCCCACTCATCTCCCCAACTCCCCCCAACAACTCCCTCCACTCACCTCGCCCACTGCCCTCCCTAACTCCCCGCCCCAACTTCCCTCACCCACTCACCTGCCCAACTCCCTCCCACTCACCTCCCCCACTCCCCTATCCCACTCCCCTCCACCGCTCACCCCCAGTCTCCACCCCCACTCCCCTACCCCACTGCACTCCCCAGCTCCCATTGCTCACTCCCCGCCCCAACTCCCCTACCCCACTCCCCTCTCCCACTCCCCTATATCACACCCCTCCCCCACTCCACTACCCCACTCCCCTCACCAGCTCCCCTCCCCCACTCCCCTATGTCATTCCCCTCCCCCACTCCCCTACACCATTCCCATTCCTCACTCGCCTCCCAAACCTCCCGACTCCACACCGCTCCCCAAACCCCCTCCCCCATTCCCCTACCCAAATCCCCTCCCCAGCTCCCCTTACCCACTCCCCTCCCCCACTCCGCTCCCCCACTCCCCGACCCCACTCGCCTACCCCACTCACATCCCTAACTCCGCACCCCAACTCCCCTCCCCCACTCACCTCCCCAACTCCCCTCACAAACTTCTCCCACTCACCTCCCTAACTCCCATCCCCCACTCCCCACCCCCTCACCTCCACAACTCCACTCACTAACTCCCTCCCACTCACCTCCACAACTCCCCTCCCTAACTCCCCTCCTTCACTCCCCTACCCCACTCAGATCACCAACTCCCTCCCACTCACCTCCCTAACTCCACCCACTAACTCCCTCCCACTCACCTTCCCCACTCCCCTCCCTAACTCCCTCCCTCACTCCCCACCCCAACTCCCCTCACCCACTCCCCTGCCCAACTCCCTCGCACTCACCTCCCCCACTCCCCTATCCCACTCCCCTCCCCCGCTCACCCCCACTCTTCACCCCCACTCCCCTACACCACTGTGCTCCCCAGCTCCCCAATCCCACTCCCCGCCCCAACTCCCCTACCCCACTCCCCTCCCCCACTCCCCTATATGACACCCCTCCCCCACTCCACTACCCCACTCCCCTCACCAGCGCCCCTCCCCCACTCCCCGATGTCATTCCCCTCCCCCACTCCCCTGCATCACTCCCATCCCCCACTCACCTCCCAAACTTCCCTACTCCACTCCGCTCCCCAAACCCACTCCCCATTCCCCTACCCAAATCCCATCCCCAGCTCCCCTTACCCACTCCACTCCCCCACTCCCCAACCTCACTCACATCCCTAACTCCGCAAACCCACTCCCCTCCCCCACTCACCTCCCAAACTCCCCTCACCAACTCCCTCCCACTCACCTCCTTAACTTCCCTCCCTAACTCGCCTCCCCCACTCCCCTCCCCCTCACCTCCCCAACTCCCCTCAGTAACTCCCTCCCACTCACCTCCCCCACTCCCCTCCCTAACTCCCCTCCCTCACACCCTCACTCCACTCCCCTCTCTAACTCCCCTCCCTCACTCCCCCATCCCACTCACATCCCCAACGCCCCTCACAATCTCCCTCCCACTCACCTCCCTAACTCCCCTCCAACACACCCCTCCTCACTCACCTCCCCAACTCCCCTCACTAACTCCCTCCCACTCACCTCCCCCACTCCCCTCCTCTCCACTCCGCTCCATTCCCCTCCCCCACTCGCATCCCAAACTTCCCTCCTCCATTCTGCTCCCCAACCCCATTCCCCTACCCACTCCCCTCCCCAACTCCCCTCCCCCAACCGCCCTTCACCACTACCCTACATCACTACCCTCCCCACTCCCCAACCCCACTTCCATCCCCAAAATCCCTCCCCCACTCACCTCCCCCATTCCCCAACCCCACTTCCCTCCCCAATTCTCCTCCCCCACTCCCCGCTCCTACTCCCCTAACCCACACCCCTCCCCCACACCCCTCCCCCACTCCCCTACCCCACTCCCCTTCCACTCCCCTACCCCACTCCACTTTCACTCCCCTTCCCCAGTCCCCTTCCAACTCCCCTCCCCCACTCTCCTTCCCACTCCCCTCCCCCACTCCCCTTCAGCTCCCCACCCACACACCACTCGCCCACTCCCCTTCCACTCCCCTCCCCCTCTCCACTTCCGCACCCCCCCACTCCCCTTCCAACTCTCCTTCCAACTCCACTTCAAACTCCCCTCCCCCAATCCCATTCCCACTCCCCTCCCTCACTACCCTTCCCACACCCCTTTGCACTCCCCTCCCCCACTCTCCTACCCCACTGCCCTCCCCAGCTCCCCACCCCCACTCCCCTCCCCAAACTCCCTCCCCCACTCCCCTCCCCCACTTCCCTACCCCACTCAGCTCACCAGCTCCACACCCCCACTCCCCTATGTCATTCCCCTCCCCCACTCCCCTACACCACTCCCAAACCCCACTCGCCTCCCAAACTTCCCTACTCCACTCCATTCCCCAAACCCCCTCCCCATTCCCCTACCAAAATCCCCTCCCAGGTCCCCTTACCCACTCCCGTCCCCTACTCCCCTACCCCTCTCACCTCACTAACGCCGCACACCCACTCCCCTCCCCCACTCACCTCCCCAACTCTCCTCCCCCACTCCCCTACCCCACTCACCTCTCTAACTCCGCACCCCCACTCCCCTCCCCTACTCATATCCCCAACTCCCCCCACCAACACCCTCCCATTCACCTCCCTAACTCCCGTCCCTAACTCCCCTCCCCCACTCCCCTCCCCATCACCTCCCCAACTCCCCTCCCTAACTCCCCTCCCCCACTCCCCTCCCCCTCACCTCCCCAACTCCCCTCACTAACTCCCTCCCACTCACCTCCCCCACCCCCCTCCCTAACTCCCCGCCCTCACACCCCCACCCCACTCGCATCCCCAACTTCCCTCCCCCACTCCCCTCCCCCATTCATCTCCCCAACTCCCCCCACCAACTTCCTCCCACTCACCTCCCCCACTCCCCAATCCCACTCCCCTCCCCCGCTCAAAGCCACTTTCCACCCCCACTCCTCTACCCCACTGTGCTCCCCAGCTCCCCTGCCCACTCCCCGCCCCAACTCCCCTACCCCACTCCCCTCCCCCACTCCCCTATATCACACCCCTCCCCTACACCACTCCCATCCCCCACTCACCTCCCAAACTTCCCTACTCCCCTCCGCTCCCCAAACCCCCTCCCCCATTCCCCTACCCAAATCCCATTCCCAGCTCCCCTTACCCACTCCACTCCCCCACTCCCGAACCTCACTCACATCCCTAACTCCGCAACCCCACTCCCCTCCCCCCCTCACATCCCCAACTCCCCTCAGCAACTCCCTCCCACTCACCTCCTTAACTCCCCTCCCTAACTCGCCTCCCCCACTCCCCTCCCCCTCACCTCCCCAACTCCCCTCACTAACTCCCTCCCACTCACCTCCCCCACTCCCCTCCCTAACTCCCCTCACTCACTCCCTCACTCCACTCCCCTCCCTAACTCCCCTCCCTCACTCCCCCACCCCACTCACCTCTATCAACTACCCTCACCAACTCCCTCCCACTCACCTCCCTAACTCCCCTCCAACACTCCCCTCCGCACTCACCTCCCCAACTCCCCTCACAAACTCCCTCCCACTCACCTCCCTAACTCCCCACCAACACTCCCCTCCCCCTCACCTCCCCAACTCCCCTCACTAACTCCCTCCCACTCACCTCCCCCACACCCCTCCTCTCCATTCCTCGCCACTCCCCTCCCCCACTCCCCTCCTAAACTTCCCTCCTCCATTCCGCTCCCCAACCCCAACCCCCTCTCACATTCCCCTACCCCACTCCCCTCCCCAACACCCCTCCCCCAACCGCCCTCCACCACTACCCTACATCACTCCCCTCCCCCACTCCCCAACCCCACTCCCATCCCCCAAATCCCTCCCCCACTCACCTCCCCCACTCCCCAACCCAACTTCCCTCCCCAATTCTCCGCCCCCACTCCCCTCTCCTACTCTCCTTACTCACACCTCTCCCGCACTCCCCTACCCCACTCCCCTTCCATTCCCCTACCCCACACCCCTCCCCCACTCCCCTTCCACTCCCCTACCCCACTCCACTTTCACTCCCCTTCCCCAGTCCCCTTCCAACTCCCCTCCCCCACTCTCCTTCCCACTCCCCTCCCCCACTCCCCTTTAGCTCCCCACCCCCACTCCACTCCCCCACTCCCCTTCCACTCCCCTCCCCCTCTCCACTTCCACTCCCCTCCCCACTCCCCTTCCAACTCTCCTTCCAACTCCACTTCAAACTCCCCTCCCCCAATCTCCTTCCCACTACGCTCCCCCAATCCCATTCCCACTCCCCTCCCTCACTCCCATTCTCACACCCCATTGCACTCCCCTCCCCCACTCTCATTCCCCACTGCCCTCCTCAGCTCCCCTCCCCCACTCCCCTCCGTACACCCCTCCCCCACTTCCCTACCCCACTCAGCTCACCAGTTCCCCACCCCCACTCCCCTATGTCATTCCCCTCCCCCACTCCCCTGCACCACTCCCATCCCCCACTCGCCTCCCAAACTTCCCTACTCCACTCCGCTCCCCAAACCCCCTCCACCATTCCCCTACCCAAATCGCCTCCCAGATCCCCTTACCCACTCCCCTCCCCCACTCCCCTACCCCACTCACCTCACTAACTCCGCACCCCACTCCCCTCACACACTCACCTCCCCAACTCATCTCACCAACTCCCTCCCACTCACCTCCCCAACTCCCCTCCCTAACTCCCCTCCCCCACTCCCCTACCCCATCAACTCCCTAACTCCCCTCCCCCACTCCCCTCCCCCTCACCTCCCCAACTCCCCTCACCAACTCCCTCCCACTCACCTATCTAACTCCCCTCCCTAACTCCCCTCCCCCACTCCCCTCCCCATCACCTCACCAACTCCCCTCCCCCACTCTCCTCCCCCCTCACCTCCCCAACTCCCCTCACTAACTCCCTCCCACTCACATCCCCAACGTCCCTCCCCCACTCCCCGCCCCCACTCATCTCCCCAACTCCCCCCACCAACTTCCTCCCACTCACCTACCCCACGCCCCAATCCCACTCCCCTCCCCCGCTCACACCCACTCTCCACCCCCACTCCTCTACCCCACTGCGCTCCCCAGCTCCCCTGCCCACTCCCCGCCCCAACTCCCCTACCCGACTCCCCTCCCCCACTCCCCTATATCATTCCCCTCCCCCACTCCCCTATATCACTCCCCTCCCCTACTCAGCTCCCCCACTCGCCTCCCAAACTTCCCTACACCACTCCGCTCCCCCACCCCGATTCCCAACCCCCCTCCCCTTCCCCTATCCCACTTGCCTCCCCCAAACCCCTACTCCACACTCCTCCCCCACTCCCCTCCCCCAATCTCCTCCCCCACTCCCTTCCCCCACTCCCCTCCCCCACTCCCCACCCCTACTCCACTCCCCAACCCCTTCCCCCATTCTCCTACCCAAATCCCCTCCCCAAACTCTCACCTCCACTCTACCCCCCCATGCCCCTCCCCCACTCCCCAACCCCACTCACCTCCCCAGATGCCCTCCCCCACTTCCCTCCCTCACTACCCTCCCCCACTCCCCTCCCGCACTCACCTCCCCCACTCCCCTCCTCCATACCCCACCCGCACTCTCCGACCCCACTCCCCTCCACGCACCCACTTCCTTCCTCCACACCCCACATCCCACTCCCTTACCCCACTCCCCTCCACACACCCAATCCCCTGCACCACTCCCCACACCCACTCCCCTCCTCCACACCCCACTCCCACTCGCCCACCCCAGTCCCCTCCCCTTCTCTCCTCCCACAATCTCCTCCCCCACTTCGCTCCGCCACTCCCACTCTCTACCCCTCTCGTCTCCCCCTCATCTCTCCTCCTCACTCCCCTTCCCAATCCCCTCCCCCACTCCCCTCCTCTCCACACCTCTCCACTCCCCTCCCCCACTCCCCTCCCAAACATCCCTCCTCCATTCCGCTCCCCAACCCCCCTCCCCATTCCCCTACCCCACTCCCCTCCCCAACTCCCCTCCCCAAACCCCCTCCACCACTACCCTACATCACACCCTTGCCCCACTCCCCAACCCCACTCCCGTCCCCAAAATCCCTCCCCCACTCACCTCCCACACTCCCCTCCCCAAATCTCCTCCTCCACTCCCCTCCCCTACTCCCCATACCCACACCCCTCCCCCACTCCCCTACCCCACTCCCCTTCCACTCCCCTTCCCTGTCCCCTTCCAACTCCCCTCCCCCACTCTCCTTCCCACTCCCCTTCCACTCCCCACCCGCACTCCCCACACACTCTCCCCTCCCCCACTCCCCTCCCGCACTCCCCTTCCCCCACTCCGCTCCCCCACATTCCTTCTATGCCCCTCCCCCACACCCCACCCACTCCCCTCCCCCACTCCCCTTCCAACTCCCCCCACCAACTCCCTCCCACTCACCTCCCCACTCCCCTCCCTAACACCCCGCCCGCACTCCAATCCCCAACACACCTCCCCAACATCCCACACCCAGTCCCCTGCCCAACTCCCTCCCACACACATCCCCCACTCCCCTATCCCACTCCCCTCCCCCGCTCACCCCCACTCTCCACCCCCACATCCCTACCCCACTCCCCTCCCCAAACTCACTCCCCCACTCCACTACCCCACTGCGCTCCCCAGCTCCCCATGCCCACTCCCCGCCCCAATTCCCCTACCCCACACCCCTCCACCACACCCCTCCACCACTCCCTATATCACTCCCCTCCCCCACTCCCCTCCCCCACTCCCCTCCCCCACTCCCCTCCCAAACCTCCTTACTCCACTCCGCTCCCCAACCCCCCTCCCCCATTCCCCTACCCCACTCCCCTCCCTCACTCCCCTACTCCACTCTCCTCACCCACTCCCCTCCTCCACACCCCACTCACACTCCCCGACCCCACTCACCTCCACACACCCACTCCCTTCCTCCACACCCCTCACCAACTCCCCTACCCCACTCCCCCCACACACCCACTCCCCTGCACCACACTCCACTCCCACTCCCCTCCTCCACACCCCACGCCCACTCCCCTACCCCAGTCCCCTTCCCTTCTCTCCTCCCACACTCTCCGCCCCCACTTATCTCCACCACTCCCACTCTCTACCCCTCTTCTCTCCACCTCCTCTCTCCTCCCCACTCCCCTTCCCAATCCCCTCCCCAACTCCACGACCCCACCCCCCTCCTCTCCACTCCTCTCCTCTCCACTCCTCCACTCCCCTCCCCCACTCGCCTCCCAAACTTCCCTCCTCCATTCCGCTCCCGAAACACCCTCCCCCATTCCCCTACCACACTCCCCTCCCCAACCCCCCTCTCCCACTCCCCTCCCCAAATATCCTCCCCCACTCCCTCCCCTACTCCCCTTACCCACACCCCTCCCCAATCCCCTACCCCACTCCCCTTCCAGTCCCCTTACAACTCCCCTCCCCCACTCTCCTTCCCACTCCCCTCCTCCACTCCCCTGCCGCTCTCCCCTTCCAACTCTCCATCCCCGCTCCCCTTCCAACTCTCCTTCCAACACCACTTCCAACTCCCCTCCCCTACTCTCCTTCCCACTACGCTCCCCACTCCACCTTCCACTCCCCGCCCCCACTGCCCTTCCGCTCCCCTCCCCCACTCCCATTCACACTCCCCTCCCTCACTCCCCTTCACACACCCCTTCGCACTCCCCTCACCCACTCTCCTTCGCATTCCCCTCGCCCACTCTCCTTCACACTCCCCTCCCCCACTCTCCTTCGTACTCCCCTCCCCCACTCTCCTTCCCACTTCGCTCCCCCACTCCCCTCCCAACTCCCCTGCTCACTCCCCTTCCAACTCCCCTCCCCCACTCCCCTTCCCACTCCCCTCCCCCACTCTCCTTCCCACTTCGCTCACCCACTCCCCTTCCACTCCCCTACTCCCCTTCCAACCCCTCCCCGACGCCCCTTCCACTCCCCTCCCCCACTCTCCTTCCACTCCTCTCCCACACTCCCCTCCCCCAGTCCCCTACCCCACTCCCCGTCCAAATCCCCTCCCCCACTCTCCTTCGCATTCCCCTCCCCCACTCTCCTTCGCACTCCCCTCCTCCACTCTCCTTCCCACTTGGCTCCCCCGAACTTCCCTCCTCCATTCCGCTCCCCAAACCCCCTCCCCATTCCCCTAACACACGACCCTCCCCAACTCCCCTCCCCCAACCCCCCTCCACCACTACCCTACATCATTCCTCAACCCCACTCCCGTCCCCAAAATCCCACCTCCACTCCCCTCCGCCACTCCCCTTCCACTCCCCGCTCCCCCTCCCCTTCCCCTCCCCTTCCTCTCCCCTCCCCCACTCCCGTTCCACTCCCCTCCCCCACTCCCCTTCAAACTCCCCTCCGCCACTCTCGTTCCCACTTTGTTCGCCCACTCCACTTCCATTCCCCTCACACACTCCCCTCCCCCACTCCGCTTCCACTCCCCTCCCCCCACTACCCTTTCCAACTCCCTTTCCACTCCCCTGTCCCACTCCCCTCACCCACTCTCCTTTCCACTTCGCTCCCCCAGTCCCCGCCCCACACCCCTCCCACACTCCCCTCCCCCACTCCCCCACTCCCCTCCACCACTCCACTCCCCCACTCCCCTCCCCCACTCCCCAGCCCCCTTCCACTCCCCTCCCCACTCCGCTTCCACTCCCCTCCCCCACTACCCTTTCCCACTCCCTTTCCATTCCCCTGTCCCACTCCCCTCCCCCACTCTCCTTCCCACTTCGCTCCCCCACTCCCCTTCCAACTCCCCTCCCCCACTCCCCCACTCCCCTTCCAACACCCAACCCCACTCCCCTTCCAACTCCCCTCCCCCACTCCTCTTCCACTCCCGTCCCCCCACTCCCCTTCCACTCACCTCCCCACTCCCCTTCCACTCCCCTCCCCATCCGCTTCCACTTCCCTCCCCCACTACCCTTTCCAGCTCCCTTTCCACTCCCCTGTCCCACTCCCCTCACCCACTCTCCTTTCCACTTCGCTCCCCCAGTCCCCTCCCCACGCCCCTCCCACACTCCCCTCCCCCACTCCCCTCCACCACTCCACTCCCCCACACCCCCTCCCCTCCCCCCTTCCACTCCCCTCCCCACTCCGCTTCCACTCCCCTCCCCCACTACCCTTTCCCACTCCCTTTCCACTCCCCTGTCCCACTCCCCTCCCCCACTCTCCTTCCCACTTCGCTCCCCACTCCCCTTCCAACTCCCCTCCCCCACTCCCCCACTCCCCTTCCATCTCCCCTCCCCCACTCCCCTTCCAACTCCCCTCCTCCACTCCTCTTCCACTCCCCTCACCCCACTCCCCTTCCACTCACCTCCCCCACTCCCCTTCCACTCCCCTCCCCATCCGCTTCCACTCCCCTCCCCCACGACCCTTTCCAACTCCCTTTCCACTCCCCTGTCTCACTCCCCTCACCCACTCTCCTTTCCACTTCGCTCCCCCAGTCCCCTCCCCACGCCCCTCCCACACTCCCCTCCCCTACTCCCCCACTCCCCTCCACCACTCCACTCCCCCACTCCCCCTCCCCTCCCCCCTTCCACTCCCCTCCCCACTCCGCTTCCACTCCCCTCCCCCACTACCCTTTCCCACTCCCTTTCAACTCCCCTGTCCCACTTCCCTCCACCACTCTCCTTCCCACTTCGCTCCCCACTCCCATTCCAACTCCCCTCCTCCACTCCCCCACTCCCCTTCCAACTCCCCTCCCCCACTCCCCTTCCCACTCCCCTCCCCCACTCCCCTTCCCACTCCCCTCCCCCACTCTCCTTCCCACTTCGCTCACCCACTCAACTTCCACACCCCGACACGCCTTCCACTCCCCTCCCCCACTCTCCTTCCACTCCCCTCCCACACTCCCCTCCCCCACTCCCCTCCCCCACTCCCCTTCCAAATCCCCTTCCCCACTCCCTTTCCAACTCCCCTCCCCCACTCTCCTTCGCATTCCCCTCCCCCACTCTCCTTCGCACCCCCCTCCCCCACTCTCCTTCCCACTTCGCTCCCCCACTCCCCCACTCCCCTTCCAACTCCCCTCCCCCACTCGCCTCCCAGACTTCCCTCCTCCATTCCGCTCCCAAAAACCCCTCCCCTATTCCACTGACACACGACCCTCCCCAACTCCCCTCCCCCAACCCCCTTCCACCACTACCCTACATCACTCCCCTCCCACACACCTCAACCCCAATCCCGTCCCGAAAATCCCACCTCCACTCCCCTCCCCACTCCCCTTCCACTCCCTCCTTCCCCTCCCCTCCCCCACTCCCGTTCCACTCCCCTCTCCACTCCCCTGCCCCACTCCCATTCCAACTCCCCTCAAACTCCCCTCTCCCACTCTCCTTCCCAGTTTGCTCGCCCACTCCACTTCAACTCCCCTCCCCCACTCCCCTCCTCCTCTCCCCTTCCTCACGCCCCTTCCACTCCCCTCCCCCCACTCCAATTCCACTCACCTCCCCCACTCCCCTTCCACTCCCTTCCCCACTCCGCTTCCACTCCCCTCCCCACTACCCTTTCTCACTCCCTTTCCACTCCCCTGTCCCAATGCCCTCACCCACTCACCATTCCCCACATCCCTCCTCCACTCCGCTCCCCTTCAACCCTCCGACACTCCCTACATGCACTTCCCTCCGCCACTCCCACTCGCTACCCCTCTCCTCCCTCCGCTCCCATCCACCATCCCCTGCCCTCCCTCCGCTCCCCTCCACCTTCCCCTCCCCCTCCCCCACTCCCCTCCCCCACTCCCCGCCCCCACTCCCCTTCCAACTCCCCTCAAACTCCCCTCCCACAGTCCTTCCCACTTCGCTCGCCCACTCCACTTCCACTCCCCACCCCCACTCCCCTCCCCCATTCCTCTTCAACTCCCCGCCCCCACTCCCCTTCCAACTCCCCTCAAACTCCCCTCCCACAGACCTTCCCACTTCGCTCGGCCACTCCACTTCAACTCCCCTCCCCCACTCCCCTCCCCCACTCCTCATCCACTCCCCTCCCCCCACTCCCCGCACCCACTCCCCTTCCACTCCCCTCCCCCCACTACCCTTCCACTCCCCTCCCCCACTCCACTTCCACCCCCGACGCTCTCCCCTTCCACTCCCCTCCCCCCCACTCCCCTTCCACTCACCTCCCCCACTCCCCTTCCACTCCCTCCCCTACTACCCTATCCCACTCCCTTTCCACTCCCCTGTCCCACTCCCCTCACCCACTCAACGTCCCCCACATCCCTCCCACACTCCCCTCCCCCACTCCCCTTCCACTCCCCGCCCCCACTCCCCTTCCAACTCCCCTAAAACTCCCCTCCCACAGACCTTCCCACTTCGCTCGCCCACTCCACTTCCACTCCCCTCCCGCACTCCCCTCCCCCACTCCTCATCCACTCCCCTCCCCCCACTCCCCGCCCCCACTACCCTTCCACTCCCCACCCCCACTCCACTTCCACTCCCCGACGCTCTCCCCTTCCACTCCCCTCCCCCCCACTCCCCTTCCACTCACCTCCCCCACTCCCCTTCCACTCCCCTCCCCCACTACAATATCCCACTCCCTTTGCACTCCCCTGTCCCACTCCCCTCACCCACTCAACGTCCCCCACATCCCTCCCACACTCCCCTCCCCCACTCCCCTTCCACTCCCCTCCCCCCCACTCCCCTTCCACTCACCTCCCCCACTCCCCTTCCACTCCCCTCCCCGACTACCCTATCCCACTCCCCTTCCACTCACCATCCCCCACATCCCTCCTCCACTCCGCTCTCCTTCAACCCTCCCACACTCCCTTCACCCACTACCCTCCGCCACTCCCACTCGCTACCCCTCTCCTCCCTCCGCTCCCTTCCACCTTCCGCTTACCACGCCCCTCTCCCACAGCCTCCCCTACTCCCCTACTCTCCCCAAATCTTCCCTCCCCCACTACCCTTCCCACTCCAATCTCCCACAGCCTCCCCTCCTCTCCCCTCCCCCACTCCCCTCTCCCACAGCCTCCCCCACTCCCCTCCGCTCCCCCAGTCCCGTTCCCACTCCCCTCCTCCGCAGTCTCCCAAACTCCCCTCCGCTCCCCCACTCCCCTTCCCACTCCCCTTCCCACTCCCACAGCCTCCCCGATCTCCTCCTCTCCCCTCCACCACTCCTCTTCCCACTCCCCTCTCCCATCCCCTCCCCCTCCCCTCCTCTCCCCTCCCCCACTCCCCTTCTCACAGCCTCCCCTACTCCCCTCCTCTCCCCTCCCCGACACCCCTCCTCTCCGCTCCCCCACTCCCCTTCCCACAGCCTCCCCTACTCCCCTCCTCTCCCCTTCCCTTCTCCCCTCCTCTCCCCTCCTCTCCCCACCCTTCACCCCTCCTCTCCCCTCCTCTCCCCTCCTCCCCCCTCCTCCCCCCTCCACTACTCCCCTCCTCTCCCCTGCCCTACTCCCCTTCTCTCCCCTGCCCTACTCCCCTCCTCTCCCCTCCCCTACTCCCCTCCTCTCCCCTCCCCTACTCCCCTACTCCCTTCCTCTCCCCTCCCCTACCCTCCACTACTCTCCCCTCCCCTACCTTCCCTTACTCCCCTCCCCTACTCCCCGCCTCTCTGCTCCCCCACTCCCCTTCCCACTCCGCTCTCCCACAGGCTCCCCTACACGCATCCTCTCCCCTCCCCCACTCCCCTTCCCACTCCGCTCTCCCACAGCCACACCTACTCCCCTCCTCTCCCGTCCTCCCCTCCTCTACCCTCCTCCACTCCTCTCCCCTCCCCTACTCCCCTTCCCACTCCCCTTCCCACTCCCCTCTCCCACAGCCTCCCCTACTCCCCTCCTCTCCCCTACTCCCCTCCTCTCCCCTCCTCCACTCCCCTTCTCACTCCCCTCTCCCACAGCCTCCCCTACTCCCCTCCTCTCCCCTACTCCCCTCCTCTCCCCTCCCCCACTCCGATTCCCAATCAATTCCCCCACTCCCCTCCCCCACTCCCCACCCGCACACCCCTCCCACACTCCCCTCCCTCAATCACCTTCCCAACCCCTCCCACACCCCCTTCCCCACTCCCCTCCCCCACAAACCTTCCCAACGCCTCCAACATCCCCTTCCCACTCCCCTCCCCCACTCACCTTCCCAACCCCGCCTCCACCCACTTCCCACACCCGTTCGCCACCCATCCCCCACTCCCATTCCCCACTCCCATTCCCCTACCCCTGCCCCTCCCCCACTCCCCTCCCTCAGTCCCCTCTCCCACTCCCCTCACAGCTCACCTCCCTCTCCCATCGCCATCCCCTCCCCCTCACCCTCACCCCTCCCCTTCTCCTCTCCCCTACCTCCTCCCACACCCCCTCCCACTCCCCTAGCACTCCTCTCCCACTCCCCCTCGCACTCCTCTCCCACTCCCCCTCCCACTCCCCTCCCACTCCCTCTCCCACTCCCCTCCCACTGCACTCCCCCACTTCCCTCCCACTCCACTCCCCCACTCCACTCCCCTTACACCCCTCCCCCACACCCATCCCACTCCCCTCCCACTCTCCCCTAACCCACTCCCCTCTCCCACTCCCATCCCACTCCCCTCCCCCTCTCCCATCCAACTCCCCTCCTCCTCTCCCCTCCCCGACTCCCCTCCCCCACTCCCCTCCCCCAGTCACTTCCCCCACTCCACTCCCACTCACCTCCAACACACTGCTCCCGCACGCCCCTGCCCCACTACCCTCCCACTCCTCTCCTCGCCGCCCACCCCCTCCTCACCTCTTCTCCCCTCCTTACCTCCCCTCCCGCACTCCCCTCCCCCACTCCCCTCACTCACTCACCTTCCCAACCCCGCCTCCACCCACTTCCCGCACCCGTCCGCCACCCATCCCCCACTCCCACTCCCCTACCCCTGCTCCTCCCCCACTCTCCTCCCTCACTCCCCTCTCCCACTCCCCTCATGGCTCACCTCCCCCTCCCATCGCAATCCCCTCACCCTCACCCTCACCCCTCCCTTCTCCTCTCCCCTACCTCCTCCCACACCCCCACCCACTCCCCTCCCCCCTCCCACAACCTCTCCCACTCTCCTTCCCACTTTGCTCGCCCACTCCACTTCCACTCCCCTCCCCTTCCTCACTCCCCTTCCACTCCCCTCCCCCCCACTCCCCCCCACTCCCCTTCCACTCACCTCCCCCACTCCCCTTCCAATCCCCTCCCCACTCCGCTTCCACTCCCCTCCCCCACTACCCTTTCCCACTCCCTTTCTACTCCCCTGTCCCACTCCCCTCACCCACTCACCGTTCCCCACATCCCTCCTCCACTCCGCTCCCCTTCAACCCTCCCACACTCCCTACATGCACTTCCCTCCGCCTCTCCCACTCGCTTCCCCTCTCCTCCCTCCGCTCCCATCCACCTTCCCCTCCCCTCCCTCCGCTCCCCTCCACCTTCCCCTCTCCTTCCCCCACTCCCCTCCCCCACTCCCCGCCCCCACTCCCCTTCCAACTCCCCTCAAACTCCCCTCCCACAGTCCTTCCCACTTCGCTCGCCCACTCCACTTCCACTCCCCTCCCCCACTCCCCTCCCTCACTCCTCTTTCACTCCCCGCCCCCACTCCCCTTCCAACTCCCCTCAAACTCCCCTCCCACAGTCCTTCCCACTTCGCTCGCCCACTCCACTTCCACTCCCCTCCCCCACTCCCCTCCCTCACTCCTCTTTCACTCCCCGCCCCCACTCCCCTTCCAACTCCCCTCAAACTCCCCTCCCACAGTCCTTCCAACTTCGCTCGCCCACTCCACTTCCACTCCCCTCCCCCACTCCCCTCCCCCACTCCACTTCCACTCCCCTCCCCCACTCCTCTTCCACTCCCCTCACCCCACTCCCCGCCCCCACTCCCCTTCCACTCCCCTCCCCCCACTCCCCTTCCACTCCCCTCCCCCACTCCACTTCCACTCCCCTACGCTCTCCCCTTCCACTCCCCTCCCCCCACTCCCCTTCCACTCACCTCCCCCACTCCCCTTCCACTCCCCTCCACCAGAACCCTATCCCACTCCCTTTCCACTCCCCTCTCCCACTCCCCTCACCCACTCAACGTCCCCCACATCCCTCCCGCACTCCCCTCCCCCACTCCCCTTCCACTCCCCTCCCCCCCACTCCCCTTCCACTCACCTCCTCCACTCCCCTTCCACTCCCCTCCCAGCTCCGTTTCCACTCCCCTCCCCCACTACCCTATCCCACTCCCCTTCCACTCCCCTCCCCCACTCCCCTCCCCCACTCCTTCCAACTCCCCTCAAACTCCCCTCCCACAGTCCTTCACGCTTCGCTCGCCCACTCCACTTCCACTCCCCTCCCCCACTCCCCTCCCCCACTCCCCTTCCACTCCCCTCCCCACTCCGCATCGACTCCCCTCCCCACTACCCTATCCCACTCCCTTTCCACTCCCCTGTCCCACTCCCCTCACCCACTCACCGTCCCCCACATCCCTCCTCCACTCCGCTCTCCTTCAACCCTCCCACACTCCCTTCACCCACTACCCTCCGCCACTCCCACTCGCTACCCCTCTCCTCCCTCCGCTCCCGTCCACCTTCCGCTTACCACGCCCCTCTCCCACAGCCTCCCCTACTCCCCTCCTCTCCCCACCTCTTCCCTCCCCCTCTACCCTTCCCACTCCAATCTCCCACAGCCTCCCCTCCTCTCCCCTCCCCCACTCCCCTCTCCCACAGCCTCCCCCACTCCCCTCCGCTCCCCCAGTCCCGTTCCCACTCCCCTCCTCCGCAGCCTCCCAAACTCCCCTCCGCTCCCCCACTCCCCTTTCCACTCCCCTTCCCTCTCCCACAGCCTCCTCGAATCCCCTCCTCTCCCCTCCACCACTCCTCTTACCACTCCCCTCTCCCATCCCCTCCCCCTCCCCTCCTCTCCCCTCCCCCACTCCCCTTCTCACAGCCTCCCCTACTCCCCTCCTCTCCCCTCCCCGACACCCCTCCTCTCCGCTCCCCCACTCCCCTTCCCACAGCCTCCCCTACTCCCCTCCTCTCCCCTTCCCTTCTCCCCTCCTCTCCCCTCCTCTCCCCACCCTTCTCCCCTCCTCTCCCCTCCTCTCCCCTCCTCTCCCCTCCACTACTCCCCTCCTCTCCCCTGCCCTACTCCCCTTCTCTCCCCTGCCCTGCTCTCCAACTCTCCCCTCCCCTACTCCCCTACTCCCTTCCTCTGCCCTCCCCTACCCTCCACTACTCTCCCCTCCCCTACCCTCCCCTACTCCCCTCCCCTACTCCCCGCCTCTCTGCTCCCCCACTCCCCTTCCCACTCCGCTCTCCCACAGGCTCCCCTACACCCATCCTCTCCCCTCCCCCACTCCCCTTCCCACTCCCCTCTCCCACAGCCACCCCTACTCCCCTCCTCTCCCGTCCTCCCCTCCTCTACCCTCCTCCACTCCTCTCCCCTCCCCCACTCCCCTTCCCACTCCCCTTCCCACTCCCCTCTCCCACAGCCTCCCCTACTCCCCTCCTCTCCCCTACTCCCCTCCTCTCCCCTCCTCCACTCCCCTTCTCACTCCCCTCTCCCACTGCCACCCCTACTCCCCTCCTCTCCCCTCCCCCACTCCCCTTCCCAATCAATTCCCCCACTCCCCTCCCACACTCCCCTCCCACACTCCCCACCCGCACACCCCTCCCCACTCCCCTCCCCTAATCACCTTCCCAACCCCTCCCCCACCCCCTTCCCCACTCCCCTCCCCCACCTCCTTCCCCACTCCCCTCCCCCACAAACCTTCCCAACCCCTCCAACACCCCCTTCCCACTCCTCTCCCCCACTCACCTTCCCAACCCCGCCTCCACCCACTTCCCACACCCGTCCGCCACCCATCCCCCACTCCCATTCCCCACTCCCATTCCCCTACCCCTGCCCCTCCCCCACTCCCCTCCCTCACTCCCCTCTCCCACTCCCCTCACAGCTCACCTCCCCCTCCCATCGCAATCCCCTCCCCCCTCACCCCTCCCCTTCTCCCCTCCCCTACCTCCTCCCACACCCCCTCCCACTCCCCTCGCACTCCTCTCCCACTCCCCCTCGCACTCCTCTCCCACTCCCCCTCCCACTCCCCTCCCACTCCCTCTCCCACTCCCCTCCCACTGCGCTACCCCACTCCCCTCCCACTGCACTCCCCCACTCCACTCCCCCTCACCCCTCCCCCACACCCCTCCCCCACTCCCCTCCCACTGCACTCCCCAATCCCCTCCCACTCCACTCCCCCACTCCACTCCCCCACACCCCTCCCCCACTCCTATCCCACTCCCCTCCCACTCTCCCCTAACCCACTCCCCTCTCCCACTCCCATCCCACTCCCCTCCCCCTCTCCCATCCAACTCCCCTCCTCCTCTCCCCACCCCTACTCCCCTCCCCTACTCCCCTCCTCTCCTCCCCTCCCGCACTCCCCTCCCTCAGTCACTTCCCCCACTCCACTCCCACTCACCTCCAACACACTGCTCCCGCACGCCCCTGCCCCACTACCCTCCCATTCCCCTCCTCGCCGCCCACCCCCTCCTCACCTCCCCTCCCCTCCTCACCTCCCCTCCAGCACTCCGCTCCCCCACTGCCCTCCCCCACTCCCCTCACACACTCACCTTCCCATCCCCGCCTCCACCCACTTCCCACACCCGTCCGCCACCCATCCCCCACTCCCACTCCCCTACCCCTGCCCCTCCCCCACTCCCCTCCCTCACTCCCCTCTCCCACTCCCCACACAGCTCACCTCCCCACTCCATTCGCAATCCCCTCACCCTCACCCTCATCCTCACCCCTCCCCTTCTCCTCTCCCCTCCCTCCTCCCACACCCCCTCCCACTCCCCTCCCACTCCCCTCCCACTCCCCTCCCACTGCACTCCCCCACTCCCCTCCCACTCCATTCCCCCACTCCACTCCCCCACACCCCTCCCCCACTCCCATCCCACTCCCCTCCCCCACTCCCCTAACCCACTCCCCTCTCCCACTCCCATCCCACTCCCCTCCCCCTCTCCCATCCAACTCCCCTCCTCCTCTCCCCTCCCCTACTCCCCTCCCCCACTCCCATCCCACGCCCTTCTCTCTCTCCCCTCCCCAACTCCCCTCCCGCACTCCCCTCCCCCAGTCTCCTCCCCCACTCCCCTCCCACTCACCTCCAACACACTTCTCCCGCACTCCCCTCCCCCACTACCCTCCCACTCCCCTCCTCGCCGCCCTCCCCCTCCTCACCTCCCCTTCCACACTCCCCTCCCCCACTCCCCTCCCACACACCCCTAACCCACTCCCCCCAAACCCATCCAACTCCTCTTCCCCTCTCCCTTCCCCACCCGCCTCCCACTCCCCTCCACCACTCCCCTACCCCACGCCCTTCCCCATCCCCTCCCCCAGTCCCCTACCCACTCCCCCCCACTCCCCTAACCGACTCCCCTCCTCTAATCCCCTCCTCTCCCCTCCCGTACTCCCCTCCTCTCCCCTCCCCTACTCCCCTCCCAACTCCCCTCCCCTTCCCACTCCCCTCCCCTCCTCTCCCCTCCCCACTCCCCTAACCGACTCCCCTCCTCTAATCCCCTCCTCTCCCCTCCCGTACTCCCCTCCCCTCCCCTTCCCACTCCCCTCCCCTCCCCTCCCCTTCCCACTCCCCTCCCCTCCTCTCCCCTTCCCACTCCCCTCCCCTCCTCTCCCCTTCCCACTTCCCTCCCCTCCTCTCCCCTTCCCACTCCCCTCCCCTCCTCTCCCCTTCCCACTCCACCTGCCATTTCTCTGCCCAACTCTCCAATCTATCTATATTCTGCTGTATTCTCTGACAGTCCCCTTCAGTATCTGCTACTCCACCAATCTTAGTGTCGTCTGCAAACTTACTAATCAGACCACCTATACTTTCCTCCAAATCATTTATGTATATCACAAACAACAGTGGTCCCAGCACGGATCCCTGTGGAACACCACTGGTCACACATCTTCATTTTGAGAAACTCCGTTCCACTGCTACTCTCTGTCTCCTGTTGCCCAGCCAGTTCTTTATCCATCTAGCTAGTACACCCTGGACCCCATGCGACTTCACTTTCTCCATCAGCCTACCATGGGGAACCTTATCAAACGCCTTACTGAAGTCCATGTATATGACATCTACAGCCCTTCCCTCATCAATCAACTTTGTCAATTCCTCAAAGAATTCTATTAAGTTGGTAAGACATGACCTTCCCTGCACAAAACCATGTTGCCTATCACTGATAAGCCCATTTTCTTCCAGATGGGAATAGATCCTATCCCTCAGTATCTTCTCCAGCAGCTTCCCTACCACTGACGTCAGGCTCACTGGTCTATAATTACCTGGATTATCCCTGCTACCCTTCTTAAACAAGGGGACAACATTAGCAATTCCCCAGTCCTCCGGGACCTCACCCGTATTTAAGGATGTTGCAAAGATATCTGTTAAAGCCCCAGCTATTTCCTCTCTCACTTCCCTCAGTAACCTGGGATAGATCCCATCCGGACCTGGGGACTTGTCCACCTTAATGCCTTTTAGAATGCCCGACACTTCCTCCCTCCTTATGCCGACTTGACCTAGAGTAATCAAACATCTGTTCCTAACCTCAACATCCGTCATGTCCCTCTCCTCGGTGAATACCGATGCAAAGTACTCGTTTAGAATCTCACCCATTTTCTCTGACTCCACGCATAACTTTCCTCCTTTGTCCTTTAGTGGGCCAATCCTTTATCTGGTTACCCTCTTGCTCCTTATATATGAATAAAAGGCTTTGGGATTTTCCTTAACCCTGTTTGCTAAAGATATTTCATGACCCCTTTTAGCCCTCTTAATTCCTCGTTTCAGATTGGTCCAACATTCCCGATATTCTTTCAAAGCTTCGTCTTTCTTTAGCCTCCTAGACCTTATGTATGCTTCCTTTTTCCTCTTCGCTAGTCTCACAATTTCACCTGTCATCCATGGTTCCCTAATCTTGCCATTTCTATCCCTCATTTTCACAGGAACATGTCTCTCCTGCACACTAATCAACCTCTCTTTAAAAGCCTCCCACATATCAAATGTGGATTTATCTTCAAACAGCTGCTCCCACTTCCCTTCCACTCCCATCCCCCACGAGTCTCCCTCACTCCCCTCCCCTTCCCCTGATCCCCACTCCTCTCTCCCCTCGCCTGCAGCCTCCACTCACCACCCTCTCCCCCTCACATCCCCTCTCTCTCCCCACAACCCTCCCCATTCCCCTACATTCCCCCACTACCCTCCTCCAGTCCCCCTCCCACTCCCATCCCCCACTCCCCTACTCTACCCTCCCCTCCTCTCCCCTCCCCCACTCCCCTCCCCTCCCCTTCTCCCTTTGCCTCTCCCACTCCCCTCCAGTCGCCTCATCCACTCCCCTCCCCCACCCCCTTCCCCACTCCGCTCCCCCACTCCCCTCCCCCAGTTCCCTTCCCACTCCCATCCCACAGTCGCCTCCCCTATCTCCACACCCACTCCCCTCCACAAGCCCCTCCCCCACTCCGCTCCCATTCTCCCCTCCCCCACACCCTTCTCACTCTCCCCTCCCCCACACCCTTCCGACACCGCTCCCCATGCCCCTTCCACTCCCCTCCCCCACTCCCCTTCCACTCCCCTTCCCCAATCCCTCCCCTGCCCCTCTCCCCTCCGCACCCCCCACCCCCAATCCACTAACTCCCCTCCCCCATGCCCCATCCCTTTCCCTCTCCCCTCCCCCACTCCCCTAACTCCCCTCCCCAAACCCCTGCTACCCACCACACTGCCCTCCCTCATTCCCACCCCACCAACTCCCCCTCCCTCACTACCCACCCCACCCCCAGCCCCCTCCCCGCCCTTCCCACCCCGCCTTCCCCCTCCCCTTCACCACTCTATTCCCCCTCCCTTCCTCCTCCCCAATGCCCTCCACCAGCTGAGAGTGAATTGACAATTTCAGACCTGAGATTGATAGATTTTTATTCAGCCAGGGGATGATGATTTGTAGAATCATGGCAGGTAGCTCGAGTTAACGTAGACATGAACCAGGGTCTAACTGAACTGTGGAACAGATTCGAGGGGCAGAATGGCCTCCTGCTATTTTCATGTTCCTATGACTGTGATAAAACTGAAACAGAAACAGCTGCCAACACACATTTCATTTTGTTCATATTTAACAGGAGAGATCTCTGCAGTCAGGATCTGGAAAAGGAGAGGAGACATCTCAGCAGCCTGAGAATAAACACACAATGGTCTCCTTCTGTGCTGGTGACTTTATCAGGATAAGATGCTGAATGTTAATATCCAATCCAATGGGAATCGGTCTCCCTCCGCCTCCAGGAAGCAGCAATTCTCATGCTGGGATGTGGGATGTGGGAGTTTGGTTTGGACAGAGAGTTGACTGTGAGACACTCTCTAAACCTCCGTGTTACAACCAGTTATTTGCTGATTGGAGCCGAGAGAGATAAGCCAGCAATACAAAGACATTCACTGGACTTTCCAATAGACTCAAACTGACTGGTGATTCCCAGCTCTGAAACAAGGAGTGTTTGATATAAATGAAATTCACCAGCAGTATCAGAAAATCTCCCCCTGATTCGGGACACTTATCTCTCTGCAGCATCTCGCTGTTAGAGATTGAGCTTAATATGATTTAATCTGCAGCTCGGGGTCACTGCAGCTCACTGGGACTTGGGGACAGTTTCTCCATTCAGCTTTTCCCTCAACACATCCTTCTGAATCGTGGTCGATGAAGGAAGCAGAGGTTTCCACAGTCTAATGGTTATCACATCCACCTCACACATGAAAGATTCCCAGACAGAAACATTATTTTGGAACTTGTTTCAGATGAGCATCCAGGGCGAATCTCTTCTCTATTGTTTAAAGGAGGGAACAACCAGTCTATCCTGTTAAATTTGACAACGGCTGAACCAGATTCCTGGTGTGATAAACACTGAACATTTATTAATCAGCGACTTCCAATCTAGTCTGTAAAATGAGAATGACTGAAAGATCATCACATACAAAACACAGAATCTTATTCCAGTTTCAGTGTTACTCAGTTACCATGTGTTACTGTCAGTCTGAAACAGAAATTTATCCATCACCAATGGAGATTACAATGATTCACCTTTCACAGAGTTTCATTAGTTTAGTGTAATTTATTTATTAAGATTTAATTTAATATTTCCCAGACCAGCACTGAACCTGCACCGAGGAGATTAGAGCGGTGAATCCTCACCACCACAGACAACGTGGTCGAGTAAAGGATCAGCACAGTGGATGCCCAGAACTAGTTAAAGAGTTGGAACAGAAAATGTTGGGAACACGTAGTTGGTCAGAGAGTATCTGTGGAGAGAGAAACAGAGTTAACATTTCAGGTCAATAACATTTCATCACAACCCCTTCATCAGAACTCTTTCCACAGATGCTGTCTGACCAGCTGAGTGCATCCAGTATTTTCCGATTCCATTTCAGATTTCCAAGATCCACAGTAGTTTGCTTTTGAAACAGAAAGGATCTCATGTTGATGAAAATCTGTGATACAGATTTTGAGGATTTGACAGTGGGAGGAGATCTACTGCATTTCTAACAGAACTCCAGGCAAATTTCAGTTAACACAGGATCAGGAGGAGGCCATTCAGCCCCTCAAACCTGTTCCATCATTCATTTACATCACGGCTGGTCTAAATCTGAACTTCATTTACCCGCATTGGTTCCATATCTGTTAATATCTCTGCCTGATAACCTCAGCATTTTATTAGGAGTTGTGAAGTTCACAATTCCACTAACCTCTATGTGAAGAAGTGTTTCCTGACATCAGTCCTGAACAACCTAGCTCTACCTTTAATGTTACATAGAATTTACAGTACAGAACCAAGCCATTCGGCCCAGGTGTTTCATGCCAGTGTTTGTGCTGCACACGATCCTGCTCACACTCCACTCCATCATGCACTATCACAGGTAGACAGGGTGGTGAAGAAGGTGCATGGCATGCTTGCCTTCATCGGCTGAGGCATTGAGTACAAGAGTTGGGACGTCATGTTACAGTTGGACATAACGTTGGTTCTGCTGCATTTGGAGTACTGTGTGCAGTTCTGGTCGCTGCACTCCAGGAAAGATGTGATTAAGATAGAGAGGGTGCAGAAAAGATTCACCAGGATGTTGCCTGGTTTGGAGGACTTGAGTTATAAAGAGAGATTGGATAGGCTGGGTCTGTTTTCCCTGGATCGAAGGAGGCTGAGAGGCGACGTGATAGAGGTATATAAAATTATGAGAGGCATAGATAGTGTAGATAGTCTGAGTCTGTTTCCCATGGTAGGGGTGACTAAAACTAGAGGGCATAGAATTAAGGTGAGATAGAGGAGGTTTAAAGGGGATCAAAGGGGCAAATTTTTCACACAAAGAATAGTGGGTATCTGGAATGAGCTGCCTGAGAAGGTGGTGGAGGCAGGAACAGTAGCAACATTTAAGAGGCATCTGGACAGGTACTTGAATGAGCAAGGCATAGTAAGATATGGAATTAATGCAGGCAGGTGGGATTAGTATAGATTGGCATTATGGTCGGCATGGAAGTGGTGGGCCGAAGGGCCTGTTTCTATGCTGTATGACTCTGTGACTATCATAATATCTTTGCATTCATTTCTCCATCATGTGTTTATTCAGCTTCCCTTTAAATCCATCTGTGTTATTCACTTCAACACATATTCCAAACAGGGGCAAGTAGCAGATTGAATAGCAAGTTGTCTAAATATCACTAAACAGAATGCTAGCAAGTTCCACATTCTAACTATTATATTGGGAAATAAGTTTCTGCTGGATTCCTGATTGGATATATCCATGTTCCTCTTTTATTTATTACACCTAGTTTTAGAGCTCCCAACCTCACAAGTGGAAACATCTTCTACACCTTTATCTTATCAAATCACTTCATAATGTTCAGTCCTTCTATTAGATCAGCTCTAAGCCTTGTCTTTTCATAGAGATAATCACACCAGCCTGTTCAAATGTTCACCATAGTTATAACCTCTCCGTTCTGGTATCATCCTCCTACTTTGTTTGTATTTTAGTCTTTGTTAATCTGTTCTGGTACTTTTAATGATTTGCCTATTTCTACCACGAGATCCTTTTGCTCCTCCACTCAATTTGGAGTCGGATTTTCCAAGGAATTGTCAACCCGCCATATTCCTCCCACCAAAGTTCACCACCTCACACTTGGCAAGATTCAAATTCATTTGCTGCTCACACATCCATTTTGCACGTTTATGAGTGTTTTCCTGTATTTTATCACAGTTTTCCTCAGTATTAACTACACTTCTCAGTTTGCTATCATGGTTTTTTTTTTTTGTTGAAATTTTACCTTGCGATTCCTGAAACCAAATAGTTGATATAAACAGTGGTCCCAGCACCAATCCCTGTGGAACACCACTACCCACCTGCTGCCAGTCTGAGTAAGCAGCTTTACCCCTTACCCTGATTAATGTTTTATAACCAGTTTATTATCCAATCTGCTACTTTCCTCAGTTTGGAATCCTATGGTTATTTCACACACAGTGACAGACAGTGTTAAATACACAAATTCATTAATATTAAACTGTGTGTTCACTCATTCCCTGGAGATGATGTTTGTCCTTCCAAACATTGCAAGGCTCCAGATTAAGATGTTTCACTCATGCAGTTTTGTCGGTTTATTTCTCGCTGTGTTTAATAATTTGTTTAGTTACTGAAAATATATAATTAATTAATTGATCCTGATCAATTATTTGTTTCTCCATTTATAAGGCACAGTTGAAACAAATCAATACAAAGTAGTGGAGAGGATTATGAGCAGTTTTGATCACAGGAATCTCCAAAGTTAACCAATTGAAACACTAACAGGGATCTCCATAATTAACTAATTGAAACACTAACAGGGATCTCCATAATTAACTAATTGAAACACTAACAGGAATCTCCATAATTAACTAATTGAAACACGAAAAGGGATCTCCAAATTTATCTAATTGAAACACTAACATGGATCTCCATAATTAACTAATTGAAACACGAAAAGGGATCTCCAAAGTTAACTAATTGAAACACTAACATGGATCTCTAAAGTTAACTAATTGAAACACTGACAGTGATCTCCATAATTAAATAATTGAAACACGAAAAGGGATCTGCAAAGTTATCTAATTGAAACACTAACATGGATCTCCATAATCAACTAATTGAAACACGAAAAGTGATCTCCAAAGTTAACTAACTGAAACACTATCAGGGATCTCCAGATTTAACCAATTGAAACACTAACAGGGATCTCCAAAGTTATCTAATTGAAACACTAAAATGGATCTCTAAAGTTAACTAACTGAAACACTATCAGGGATCTCCAAAGTTAACTAATTGAAACACTAACAGGGATCTCCAAAGTTAACTAATTGAAAAACTATCAGGGATCTCCAAAGTTAACTAATTGAAACATTAACAGGGATCTCCAAATTTAACCAATTGAAACGCTAACAGGAATCTCCAAAGTTAACTAATTGAAAGACGAACAGGGATCTCCAAATTTAATCAATTGAAACACTAACAAGAATCTCCAAAGTTAACTAATTGAAACACTAACAGGGATCTCCAAATTTAACCAATTGAAACGCTAACAGGAATCTCCAAAGTTAACTAATTGAAACACTAACAGGGATCTCCATAACTAACTAATTGAAACACTAACAGGGATCTCCAAAGTTAACTAATTGAAACACTAACAGGGATCTCCAAATTTAATCAATTGAAACACTAACAAGAATCTCCAAAGTTAACTAATTGAAACACTAACAGGAATCTCCATAACTAACTAATTGAAACACTAACAGGGATCTCCATAATTAACTAATTGAAACACTAACAGGGATCTCCAAATTTAATCAATTGAAACACTAACAAGAATCTCCAAAGTTAACTAATTGAAACACTAACAGGGATCTCCATAACTAACTAATTGAAACACTAACAGGGATCTCCAAAGTTAACTCATTGAAACACTATCAGGGATCTCCAAAGTTAACTAATTGAAACACTAACAGGGATCTCCAACTTTAACCAATTGAAACACTAACAAGAATCTCCAAAGATATCTAATTCAATCACTAACAGGGATCTCCAAAGATAACTGCTTGAAACACTAACAGGGATCTCCATAATTAACTAATTGAAACACTAATAGGGATCTCCAAAGTTATCTAATTGAATCACTAACAGGGATCTCCAAAGATAACTGCTTGAAACACTAACAGGGATCTCCAAAGTTAACTAATTGAAACACTAACAGGGATCTCCAACTTTAACCAATTGAAACACTAACAAGAATCTCCAAAGTTATCTAATTGAATCACTAACAGGGATCTCCAAAGATAACTGCTTGAAACACTAACAGGGATCTCCAAAGTTAACTAATTGAAACACTAACAGGGATCTCCAACTTTAACCAATTGAAACACTAACAAGAATCTCCAAAGTTATCTAATTGAATCACTAACAGGGATCTCCAAAGATAACTGCTTGAAACACTAACAGGGATCTCCATAATTAACTAATTGAAACACAAACGGGAATCACAAAAGTTAACTAATTGAAACACGAACAGGGATCTCCATAATTAACTAATTGAAACACGAACAGGAATCTCCAAAGTTAACTAATTGAAACACTAACAGGGATCTCCAAAGTTAACTAATTGAAACAGTAACAGGGATCTCCAAAGTAAACTCATTGAAACACTAACAGGGATCTCCAAAGATAACTAATTGAAACACTAACAGGAATCTCCAAAGTTAACTAATTGAAACACTAACAGTAATCTCCAAAGATAAAGAATTGAAACACTAACAGGGATCTCCAAAGATAACGAATTGAAACACTAACAGGAATCTCCTAAGTTAACTAATTGAAACACTAACAGGGATCTCCAAAGTTAACTAATTGAAACACGAACAGGGATCTCCAAAGTTAACCAATTGAAACACGAACAGGGATCTCCAAAGTTGACTCATTGAAACACTAACAGGAATCTCCAAAGTTAACTAATTGAAACACTAACAGGAATCTCCAAAGATAACGAATTGAAACACTAACAGGGATCTCCAAAGATAACGAATTGAAACACTATCAGGAATCTCCTAAGTTAACTAATTGAAAAACTAACAGGGATCTCCAAAGATAACTAATTGAAACACTAACTGGGATCTCCCAAGTTAACTAATTGAAACACTAACAGGGATCTCCATAATTAACTAATTGAAACACTAACTGGGATCTCCCAAGTTAACTCATTGAAACACTAACAGGGATCTCCAAAGTTAACTAATTGAAACACTAACAGGGATCTCCAAAGATAACTGCTTGAAACACTAACAGGGATCTCCATAATTAACTAATTGAAACACTAACAGGGATCTCCATAATTAACTAATTGAAACACTAACAGGAATCTCCAAAGTTATCTAATTGAAACACTAAAATGGATCTCTAAAGTTAACTAACTGAAACACTATCAGGGATCTCCAAAGTTAACTAATTGAAACACTAACAGGGATCTCCAAAGTTAACTAATTGAAACACTAACAGGGATCTCCAAAGTTATCTAATTGAAACACTGAAATGGATCTCCAAAGTAAACTAATTGAAACATTAACAGGGATCTCCATAATTAACTAATTGAAAAACTAACAGGGATCTCCAAAGTTAACTAATTGAAACTCTATCAGGGATCTCCAAAGTTAACTAATTGAAACACTAACAGGGATCTCCATAACTAACTAATTGAAACACTAACAGGGATCTCCAAAGTTAACTCATTGAAACACTATCAGGGATCTCCAAAATTAACTAACTGAAACACTAACAGGGATCTCCAACTTTAACCAATTGAAACACTAACAAGAATCTCCAAAGTTAACTAATTGAAACACTATCAGGGATCTCCAAAGTTAACTAATTGAAACACTAACAGGGATCTCCAAATTTAACTAATTGAAACACAAATAGGGATCTCCAAAGTTATCTAATTGAATCACTAACAGGGATCTCCAAAGATAACTGCTTGAAACACTAACAGGGATCTCCAAAGTTAACTAATTGAAACACTAACAGGGATCTCCAACTTTAACCAATTGAAACACTAACAAGAATCTCCAAAGTTATCTAATTGAATCACTAACAGGGATCTCCAAAGATAACTGCTTGAAACACTAACAGGGATCTCCAAAGTTAACTAATTGAAATACTAACAGGGATCTCCAACTTTAACCAATTGAAACACTAACAAGAATCTCCAAAGTTATCTAATTGAATCACTAACAGGGATCTCCAAAGATAACTGCTTGAAACACTAACAGGGATCTCCATAATTAACTAATTGAAACACAAACGGGAATCACAAAAGTTAACTAATTGAAACACTAACAGGGATCTCCATAATTAACTAATTGAAACACGAACAGGAATCTCCAAAGTTAACTAATTGAAACACTAACAGGGATCTCCAAAGTTAACTAATTGAAACAGTAACAGGGATCTCCAAAGTAAACTCATTGAAACACTAACAGGGATCTCCAAAGATAACTAATTGAAACACTAACAGGAATCTCCAAAGTTAACTAATTGAAACACTAACAGTAATCTCCAAAGATAAAGAATTGAAACACTAACAGGGATCTCCAAAGATAACGAATTGAAACACTAACAGGAATCTCCTAAGTTAACTAATTGAAACACTAACAGGGATCGCCAAAGTTAACTAATTGAAACACGAACAGGGATCTCCAAAGTTAACTAATTGAAACACGAACAGGGATCTCCAAAGTTGACTCATTGAAACACTAACAGGAATCTCCAAAGTTAACTAATTGAAACACTAACAGGAATCTCCAAAGATAACGAATTGAAACACTAACAGGGATCTCCAAAGATAACGAATTGAATCACTAACAGGAATCTCCAAAGATAACGAATTGAAACACTATCAGGAATCTCCTAAGTTAACTAATTGAAAAACTAACAGGGATCTCCAAAGATAACTAATTGAAACACTAACTGGGATCTCCCAAGTTAACTAATTGAAACACTAACAGGGATCTCCATAATTAACTAATTGAAACACTAACTGGGATCTCCCAAGTTAACTAATTGAAACACTAACAGGGATCTCCAAAGTTAACTAATTGAAACACTAACAGGGATCTCCAAAGATAACTGCTTGAAACACTAACAGGGATCTCCATAATTAACTAATTGAAACACTAACAGGGATCTCCATAATTAACTAATTGAAACACTGACAGGAATCTCCAAAGTTATCTAATTGAAACACTAAAATGGATCTCTAAAGTTAACTAACTGAAACACTATCAGGGATCTCCAAAGTTAACTAATTGAAACACTAACAGGGATCTCCAAAGTTAACTAATTGAAACACTAACAGGGATCTCCAAAGTTATCTAATTGAAACACTAAAATGGATCTCCAAACTTAACTAATTGAAACATTAACAGGGATCTCCATAATTAACTAATTGAAAAACTAACAGGGATCTCCAAAGTTAACTAATTGAAACTCTATCAGGGATCTCCAAAGTTAACTAATTGAAACACTAACAGGGATCTCCATAACTAACTAATTGAAACACTAACAGGGATCTCCAAAGTTAACTCATTGAAACACTATCAGGGATCTCCAAAATTAACTAACTGAAACACTAACAGGGATCTCCAACTTTAACCAATTGAAACACTAACAAGAATCTCCAAAGTTAACTAATTGAAACACTATCAGGGATCTCCAAAGTTAACTAATTGAAACACTAACAGGGATCTCCAAATTTAACCAATTGAAACGCTAACAGGAATCTCCAAAGTTAACTAATTGAAACACTAACAGGGATCTCCAAAGTTAACTAATTGAAACACTATCAGGGATCTCCAAAGTTAACTAATTGAAACACTAACAGGGATCTCCAAATTTAACCAATTGAAACGCTAACAGGAATCTCCAAAGTTAACTAATTGAAACACTAACAGGGATCTCCAAATTTAATCAATTGAAACACTAACAAGAATCTCCAAAGTTAACTAATTGAAACACTAACAGGGATCTCCAAATTTAACCAATTGAAACGCTAACAGGAATCTCCAAAGTTAACTAATTGAAACACTAACAGGGATCTCCATAACTAACTAATTGAAACACTAACAGGGATCTCCAAAGTTAACTAATTGAAACACTAACAGGGATCTCCAAATTTAATCAATTGAAAATCTAACAAGAATCTCCAAAGTTAACTAATTGAAACACTAACAGGAATCTCCATAACTAACTAATTGAAACACTAACAGGGATCTCCATAATTAACTAATTGAAACACTAACAGGGATCTCCAAATTTAATCAATTGAAACACTAACAGGGATCTCCATAACTAACTAATTGAAACACTAACAGGGATCACCAAAGTTAACTCATTGAAACACTATCAGGGATCTCCAAAGTTAACTAATTGAAACACTAACAGGGATCTCCAAAGTTATCTAATTCAATCACTAACAGGGATCTCCAAAGATAACTGCTTGAAACACTAACAGGGATCTCCATAATTAACTAATTGAAACACTAATAGGGATCTCCAAAGTTATCTAATTGAATCACTAACAGGGATCTCCAAAGATAACTGCTTGAAACACTAACAGGGATCTCCAAAGTTAACTAATTGAAACACTAACAGGGATCTCCAACTTTAACCAATTGAAACACTAACAGGAATCTCCAAAGTTATCTAATTGAATCACTAACAGGGATCTCCAAAGATAACTGCTTGAAACACTAACAGGGATCTCCAAAGTTATCTAATTGAAACACTAACAGGGATCTCCAACTTTAACCAATTGAAACACTAACAAGAATCTCCAAAGTTATCTAATTGAATCACTAACAGGGATCTCCAAAGATAACTGCTTGAAACACTAACAGGGATCTCCATAATTAACTAATTGAAACACAAACGGGAATCACAAAAGTTAACTAATTGAAACACTAACAGGGATCTCCATAATTAACTAATTGAAACACTAACAGGGATCTCCAAAGTTAACTAATTGAAACAGTAACAGGGATCTCCAAAGTAAACTCAATGAAACACTAACAGGGATCTCCAAAGATAACTAATTGAAACACTAACAGGAATCTCCAAAGTTAACTAATTGAAACACTAACAGTAATCTCCAAAGATAAAGAATTGAAACACTAACAGGGATCTCCAAAGATAACGAATTGAAACACTAACAGGAATCTCCTAAGTTAACTAATTGAAACACTAACAGGGATCTCCAAAGTTAACTAATTGAAACACGAACAGGGATCTCCAAAGTTAACTAATTGAAACACGAACAGGGATCTCCAAAGTTGACTCATTGAAACACTAACAGGAATCTCCAAAGTTAACTAATTGAAACACTAACAGGAATCTCCAAAGATAACGAATTGAAACACTAACAGGGATCTCCAAAGATAACGAATTGAATCACTAACAGGAATCTCCAAAGATAACGAATTGATACACTATCAGGAATCTCCTAAGTTAACTAATTGAAAAACTAACAGGGATCTCCAAAGATAACTAATTGAAACACTAACTGGGATCTCCCAAGTTAACTAATTGAAACACTAACAGGGATCTCCATAATTAACTAATTGAAACACTAACTGGGATCTCCCAAGTTAACTAATTGAAACACTAACAGGGATCTCCAAAGTTAACTAATTGAAACACTAACAGGGATCTCCAAAGATAACTGCTTGAAACACTAACAGGGATCTCCATAATTAACTAATTGAAACACTAACAGGGATCTCCATAATTAACTAATTGAAACACTAACAGGAATCTCCAAAGTTATCTAATTGAAACACTAAAATGGATCTCTAAAGTTAACTAACTGAAACACTATCAGGGATCTCCAAAGTTAACTCATTGAAACACTAACAGGGATCTCCAAAGTTAACTAATTGAAACACTAACAGGGATCTCCAAAGTTATCTAATTGAAACACTAAAATGGATCTCCAAAGTTAACTAATTGAAACACTAACAGGGATCTCCATAACTAACTAATTGAAACACTAACAGGGATCTCCAAAGTTAACTCATTGAAACACTATCAGGGATCTCCAAAATTAACTAACTGAAACACTAACAGGGATCTCCAACTTTAACCAATTGAAACACTAACAAGAATCTCCAAAGTTAACTAATTGAATCACTAACAGGGATCTCCAAAGATAACTGCTTGAAACACTAACAGGAATCTCAAAAGTTAACTGATTGAAACACTAACAGGGATCTCCATAATTAACTAATTGAAAAACTAACAGGAAACTCCAAAGTTAACGAATTGAAACACTAACAGGGATCTCCAAAGTTAACTAATTGAAACAGTAACAGGGATCTCCAAAGTAAACTCATTGAAACACTAACAGGGATCTCCAAAGTTAACTAATTGAAACAGTAACAGGGATCTCCAAAGTAAATTCACTGAAACACTAACAGGGATCTCCAAAGATAGCTAATTGAAACACTAACAGGAATCTCCAAAGTTAACTAATTGAAACACTAACAGTAATCTCCAAAGATAACTAATTGAAACACTAACAGGGATCTCCAAAGATAACGAATTGAAACACTATCAGGAATCACCAAAGTTAACTAATTGAAACAGTAACAGGGATCTCCAAAGTAAACTCATTGAAACACTAACAGGGATCTCCAAAGTTAACTAATTGAAACACGGACAGGGATCTCCAAAGTTAACTAATTGAAACACAAACAGGGATCTCCAAAGTTGACTCATTGAAACACTAACAGGAATCTCCAAAGTTAACCAATTGAAACACTAACAGGAATCTCCAAAGATAACGAATTGAAACACTAACAGGGATCTCCAAAGATAACTAATTGAATCACTAACAGGAATCTCCAAAGTTAACTAATTGAAACATTAACAGGAATCTCCAAAGATAACGAATTGAAACACTATCAGGAATCTCCTAAGTTAACTAATTGAAAAACTAACAGGGATCTCCAAAGATAACTAATTGAAACACTAACAGGGATCTCCATAATTAACTAATTGAAACACTAACAGGTATCTCCATAATTAACTAATTGAAACACAAGCAGGAATCTCCATAATTAACTAATTGAAACACAAACAGGAATCTCCATAATTAACTAATTGAAACACTAACAGGGATCTCCAAAGTTTACTAATTGAAACACTAACAGGAATCTCCAAAGTTAACTAATTGAAACACTAACAGGGATCTCCAAAGTTAACTAATTGAAACACTAACAGGGATCTCTAAAGTTAACTAATTGAAACACGATCAGGGATCTCCAAAGTTAACTAATTGAAACACCAACAGGGATCTCCATAATTAACTAATTGAAACACTAACAGGAATCTCCAAAGTTAAATAATTGAAACACTAATAGGGATCTCCAAAGTTAACTAATTGAAACACTAACAGGGATCTCCTAAGTTAACTAATTGAAACACTAAAAGGGATCTCCAAAGATAACTAACTGAAACACTAACAAGAAACTCCAAAGTTAACTAATTGAAACACTAACAGGGAACTCCAAAGATAACTGCTTGAAACACTAACAAGGATCTCCATAATTAACTAATTGAAACACTAACAGGAATCTCCATAATTAACTAATTGAAACACTAACAGGGATCTCCTAAGTTAACTAATTGAAACACTAACAGGGATCTCCATAATTAACTAATTGAAACACTAACAGGAATCTCCAAAGTTAACTAATTGAAACACTAACAGGGATCTCCAAAGTTAACTAATTGAAACAGTAACAGGGATCTCCAAAGTAAACTCATTGAAACACTAACAGGGATCTCCAAAGTTAACGAATTGAAACAGTAACAGGGATATCCAAAGTAAACTCATTGAAACACTAACAGGGATCTCCAAAGATAACTAATTGAAACACTAACAGGAATCTCCAAAGTTAACTAATTGAAACACTAACAGTAGTCTCCAAAGATAAAGAATTGAAACACTAACAGGGATCTCCAAAGATAACTAATTGAATCACTAACAGGAATCTCCAAAGTTAACTAATTGAAACACTAACAGGGATCTCCAAAGATAACGAATTGAATCACTAACAGGAATCTCCAAAGTTAACTAATTGAAACACTAACAGGGATCTCCAAAGTTAACTAATTGAAACACGAACAGGGATCTCCAAAGTTAACTAATTGAAACACTAACAGGGATCTCTAAAGTTGACTCATTGAAACACTAACAGGAATCTCCAAAGTTAACTAATTGAAACACTAACAGGAATCTCCAAAGATAACGAATTGAAACACTAACAGGGATCTCCAAAGATAACTAATTGAATCACTAACAGGAATCTCAAAGTTAACTAATTGAAACACTAACAGGAATTTCCAAAGATAACCAATTGAAACACTATCAGGAATCTCCTAAGTTAACTAATTGAAAAACTAACAGGGATCTCCAAAGATAACTAATTGAAACACTAACAGGGATCTCCAAAGTTAACTCATTGAAACACTAACAGGGATCTCCAAAGATATCTAATTGAAACACTAACAGGGATCTCCATAATTAACTAATTGAAACACTAACAGGGATCTCCAAAGTTAACTAATTGAAACACTAACAGGAATCTCCAAAGTTAACTAATAGAAACACGATCAGGGATCTCCAAAGTTAACTAATTGAAACACCAACAGGGATCTCCTAAGTTAAATAATTGAAACACTAACAGGGATCTCCAAAGTTAACTAATTGAAACACTAACAGGGATCTCCTAAGTTAACTAATTGAAACACTAACAAGAATCTCCAAAGTTAACTAATTGAAACACGATCAGGGATCTCCAAAGTTAACTAATTGAAACGCCAACAGGGATCTCCTAAGTTAAATAATTGAAACACTAACAGGGATCTCCAAAGTTAACTAATTGAAACACTAACAGGGTTCTCCTAAGTTAACTAATTGAAACACTAACAAGAATCTCCAAAGTTAACTAATTGAAACACTAACAGGGAACTCCAAAGATAAATAATTGGAACACTAACAGGGATCTCCATAATTAACGAATTGAAACACTAACAGGAATCTCCAAAGTTCACTAATTGAAACACTAAAAGGGATCTCCTAAGTTAACTCATTGAAACACTAACAGGGATCTCCAAAGATAACTAATTGAATCACTAACAGGAATCTCCAAAGTTAACTAATTGAAACACAAACAGGAATCTCCAAAGATAACGAATTGAAACACTATCAGGAATCTCCTAAGTCAACTAATTGAAAAACTAACAGGGATCTCCAAAGATAACTAATTGAAACACTATCAGGAATCTCCAAAGTTAACTAATTGAAAAACTAACAGGGATCTCCATAATTAACGAATTGAAACACTAACAGGGATCTCCATAATTAACTAATTGAAACACTAACAGGGATCTCTAAAGTTAACTAATTGAAACACGATCAGGGATCTCCAAAGTTAACTAATTGAAACACCAACAGGGATCTCCATAATTAACTAATTGAAACACTAACAGGAATCTCCTAAGTTAAATAATTGAAACACTAACAGGGATCTCCAAAGTTAACTAATTGAAACACTAAAAGGGATCTCCAAAGATAACTAATTGAAACACTAACAAGAAACTCCAAAGTTAACTAATTGAAACACTAACAGGGAACTCCAAAGATAACTGCTTGAAACACTAACAGGGATCTCCATAATTAACTAATTGAAACACTAACAGGAATCTCCATAATTAACTAATTGAAACACTAACAGGGATCTCTAAAGTTAACTAATTGAAACACGATCAGGGATCTCCAAAGTTAACTAATTGAAACACCAACAGGGATCTCCATAATTAACTAATTGAAACACTAACAGGAATCTCCTAAGTTAAATAATTGAAACACTAACAGGGATCTCCTAAGTTAACTAATTGAAACACTAAAAGGGATCTCCAAAGATAACTAATTGAAACACTAACAAGAAACTCCAAAGTTAACTAATTGAAACACTAACAGGGAACTCCAAAGATAACTGCTTGAAACACTAACAGGGATCTCCATAATTAACTAATTGAAACACTAACAGGAATCTCCATAATTAACTAATTGAAACACTAACAGGGATCTCCTAAGTGAACTAATTGAAACACTAACAGGGATCTCCATAATTAACTAATTGAAACACTATCAGGAATCTCCAAAGTTAACGAATTGAAACACTCACAGGGATCTCCAAAGATAACTAATTGAATCACTAACAGGAATCTCCAAAGTTAACTAATTGAAACACTAACAGGGATCTCCAAAGATAAAGAATTGAAACACTAACAGGGATCTCCTAAGTGAACTAATTGAAACACTAACAGGGATCTCCATAATTAACTAATTGAAACACTATCAGGAATCTCCAAAGTTAACGAATTGAAACACTCACAGGGATCTCCAAAGTTAACTAATTGAAACAGTAACAGGGATCTCCAAAGTAAACTCATTGAAACACTAACAGGGATCTACAAAGTTAACGAATTGAAACAGTAACAGGGATCTCCAAAGTAAACTCATTGAAACACTAACAGGGATCTCCAAAGATAACTAATTGAAACACTAACAGGAATCTCCAAAGTTAACTAATTGAAACACTAACAGTAGTCTCCAAAGATAAAGAATTGAAACACTAACAGGGATCTCCAAAGATAACTAATTGAATCACTAACAGGAATCTCCAAAGTTAACTAATTGAAACACTAACAGGGATCTCCAAAGATAAAGAATTGAAACACTAACAGGAATCTCCAAAGTTAACTAATTGAAACACTAACAGGGATCTCCAAAGTTAACTAATTGAAACACGAACAGGGATCTCCAAAGTTAACTAATTGAAACACTAACAGGGATCTCCAAAGTTGACTCATTGAAACACTAACAGGAATCTCCAAAGTTAACTAATTGAAACACTAACAGGAATCTCCAAAGATAACGAATTGAAACACTAACAGGGATCTCCAAAGATAACTAATTGAATCACTAACAGGAATCTCAAAGTTAACTAATTGAAACACTAACAGGAATTTCCAAAGATAACGAAATGAAACACTATCAGGAATCTCCTAAGTTAACTAATTGAAAAACTAACAGGGATCTCCAAAGATAACTAATTGAAACACTAACAGGGATCTCCAAAGTTAACTCATTGAAACACTAACAGGGATCTCCAAAGATATCTAATTGAAACTCTAACAGGGAACTCCATAATTAACTAATTGAAACACTAACAGGGATCTCCAAAGTTAACTAATTGAAACACTAACAGGAATCTCCAAAGTTAACTAATTGAAACACGATCAGGGATCTCCAAAGTTAACTAATAGAAACACCAACAGGGATCTCCTAAGTTAAATAATTGAAACACTAACAGGGATCTCCAAAGTTAACTAATTTAAACACTAACAGGGATCTCCTAAGTTAACTAATTGAAAAACTAACAAGAATCTCCAAAGTTAACTAATTGAAACACGATCAGGGATCTCCAAAGTTAACTAATTGAAACACCAACAGGGATCTCCTAAGTTAAATAATTGAAACACTAACAGGGATCTCCAAAGTTAACTAATTGAAATACTAACAGGGTTCCCCTAAGTTAACTAATTGAAACACTAACAAGAATCTCCAAAGTTAACTAATTGAAACACTAACAGGGAACTCCAAAGATAAATAATTGGAACACTAACAGGGATCTCCATAATTAACGAATTGAAACACTAACAGGAATCTCCAAAGTTCACTAATTGAAACACTAAAAGGGATCTCCTAAGTTAACTCATTGAAACACTAACAGGGATCTCCAAAGATAACTAATTGAATCACTAACAGGAATCTCCAAAGTTAACTAATTGAAACACTAACAGGAATCTCCAAAGATAACGAATTGAAACACTATCAGGAATCTCCTAAGTTAAGTAATTGAAAAACTAACAGGGATCTCCAAAGATAACTAATTGAAACACTATCAGAAATCTCCTAAGTTAACTAATTGAAAAACTAACAGGGATCTCCATAATTAACGAATTGAAACACTAACAGGGATCTCCATAATTAACTAATTGAAAAACTAACAGGGATCTCCATAATTAACTAATTGAAACACTAACAGGAATCTCCAAAGTTAACTCATTGAAACACTAACAGGAATCTCCAAAGTTAACTAATTGAAACACGATCAGGGATCTCCAAAGTTAACTAATTGAAACACGATCAGGGATCTCCAAAGTTAACAAATTGAAACACCAACAGGGATCTCCTAAGTTAAATAATTGAAACACTAACAGGGATCTCCTAAGTTAACTAATTGAAACACTAAAAGGGATCTCCAAAGATAACCAGTTGAAACATTAGCAAGAATCTCCAAAGTTAACTAATTGAAGCACAAACACGGAACTCCAAAGATAAATAATTGAAACACTAACAGGGATCTCCATAATTAACGAATTGAAACACTAACAGGAATCTCCAAAGTTCACTAATTGAAACACTAAAAGGGATCTCCAAAGTTAACTCATTGAAACACTAACAGGGATCTCCAACGTTAACTCATTGAAACACTAACAGGACTCTCCTAAGTTAACTAATTAAATCACTAACAGGGATCTCCCAAGTTAACTAATTGAAACACTAACAGGGATCTCCATAATTAACTAATTGAAACACTAACATGGATCTCCTAAGTTAACTAATTGAAACACGAACAGGAATCTCCAAAGTTAACTAATTGAAACAGTAACAGGGATCTCCAAAGATAACCAATTGAAACACTAACAGGGATCTCCTAAGTTAACTAATTGAAACAGGAATCTCCAAAGTTAACTTATTGGAACAGTAACAGGAATCTCCAAAGTTAACTAATTAAAACACTAAGAAGGATCTCCAAAGATAACAAATTGAAACACGAACAGGAATCTCCAAAGTTAACTAATTGAAACACTAACAGGGATCTCCAAAGTTAACTAATTGAATCACAAACAGGGATCTCCATAATTAACTAATTGAAGCACCAACAGGAATCTCCAAAGTTAACTAATTGAAACAGTAACAGGGATCTCAAAAGTTAACTAATTGAAACACTAACAGGGATCTCCAAAGTTAACTCATTGAAACACTAACAGGAATCTCCTCAGTTAACTCCTTGAAACACTAACAGGGATCTCCTAAGATAACGAATTAAAACACTAACAGGAATCTCCAAAGTTCACTAATTGAAACACTAACAGGGATATCCAAAGATAACGAATTGAAACACTAACAGGAATCTCCAAAGTTAACTCCTTGAAACACAAACAGGAATGTCCAAAGTTAACTAATTGAAACACTAACAGGAATCTCCTAAGTCAACTCATTAAAACACTAACAGGGATCTCCAAAGATAACGAATTGAAACACTAACAGGAATCTCCAAAGTTCACTGATTGAAACACTAACAGGAATCTCCAAAGATAACGAATTGAAACACTAACAGGAATCTCCAAAGTTAACGAATTGAAACACTAACAGGAATCTCCAAAGTTAACTAATTGAAACACTAACAGGGATCTCCAAAGTTACCTCATTGAAACACTAACAGGAATCTCCAACGATAACTTATTGAAACACGAACAGGGATCTCCAAAGATAACGAATTGAAACACTAACAGGGATCTCCAAAGATAACGAATTGAAACACTAACAGGGATCTCCAAAGATAACGAATTGAAACACTAACAGGAATCTCCAAAGTTAACTAATTGAAACACTAACAGGGATCTCCAAAGATAACCAATTGAAACACTAACAAGAATCTCCAAATTTAACTGATTGAAACACGAACAGGGATCTCCAAAGATAACAAATTGAAACACTAACAGGGATCTCCAAAGTTAACTCATTGAAACACTAACAGGGATCTCCAAAGTTAACTAATTGAAACTCTAACAGGAATCTCCAAAGATAACGAATTGAAACACTATCAGGGATCTCCAAAGATAACGAATTGAAACACTAACAGGGATCTCCAAAGATAACGAATTGAAACACTAACAGGAATCTCCAAAGTTAACTAATTGAAACACAACCAGGAATCTCCAAAGATAACGAATGGAAACACTAACAGGGATCTCCAAAGTTAACTCATTGAAACACTAACAGGAATCTCCAAAGTTAACTCATTGAAACACTAACAGGAATCTCCAAAGTTAACTAATTGAAACACGATCAGGGATCTCCAAAGTTAACTAATTGAAACACGATCAGGGATCTCCAAAGTTAACAAATTGAAACACCAACAGGGATCTCCTAAGTTAAATAATTGAAACACTAACAGGGATCTCCTAAGTTAACTAATTGAAACACTAAAAGGGATCTCCAAAGATAACCAGTTGAAACACTAACAAGAATCTCCAAAGTTAACGAATTGAAACACTAACAGGGAACTCCAAAGATAAATAATTGAAACACTAACAGGGATCTCCATAATTAACGAATTGAAACACTAACAGGAATCTCCAAAGTTCACTAATTGAAACACTAAAAGGGATCTCCAAAGTTAACTCATTGAAACACTAACAGGGATCTCCAACGTTAACTCATTGAAACACTAACAGGACTCTCCTAAGTTAACTAATTAAATCACTAACAGGGATCTCCCAAGTTAACTAATTGAAACACTAACAGGGATCTCCATAATTAACTAATTGAAACACTAACATGGATCTCCAAAGATAACTAATTGAAACACTAACAGGAATCTCCAAAGATAACGAATTGAAACACTAACAGGAATCTCCAAAGTTAACGAATTGAAACACTAACAGGAATCTCCAAAGTTAACGAATTGAAACACTAACAGGGATCTCCAAAGTTACCTCATTGAAACACTAACAGGAATCTCCAACGATAACTTATTGAAACACGAACAGGGATCTCCTAAGATAACGAATTGAAACACTAACAGGGATCTCCAAAGATAACGAATTGAAACACTAACAGGGATCTCCAAAGATAACGAATTGAAACACTAACAGGAATCTCCAAAGTTAACTAATTGAAACACTAACAGGGATCTCCAAAGATAACCAATTGAAACACTAACAAGAATCTCCAAATTTAACTGATTGAAACACGAACAGGGATCTCCAAAGATAACTAATTGAAACACTAACAGGGATCTCCAAAGTTAACTCATTGAAACACTGACAGGGATCTCCAAAGTTAACTAATTGAAACTCTAACAGGAATCTCCAAAGATAACGAATTGAAACACTATCAGGGATCTCCAAAGATAACGAATTGAAACACTAACAGGGATCTCCAAAGATAACGAATTGAAACACTAACAGGAATCTCCAAAGTTAACTAATTGAAACACTAACACGGATCTCCAAAGTTAACTAATTGAAACACTACCAGGAATCTCCAAAGTTAACTAATTGAAACACAAACAGGAATCTCCAAAGTTACCTAATTGAAACACTACCAGGAATCTCCAAAGATAACGAATGGAAACACTAACAGGGATCTCCAAAGTTAATTCATTGAAACACTAAAGGGAATCTCCAAAGTTAACTCATTGAAACACTAACAGGAATCTCCAAAGTTAACTAATTGAAACACGATCAGGGATCTCCAAAGTTAACTAATTGAAACACGATCAGGGATCTCCAAAGTTAACAAATTGAAACACCAACAGGGATCTCCTAAGTTAAATAATTGAAACACTAACAGGGATCTCCTAAGTTAACTAATTGAAACACTAAAAGGGATCTCCAAAGATAACCAGTTGAAACACTAACAAGAATCTCCAAAGTTAACGAATTGAAACACTAACAGGGAACTCCAAAGATAAATAATTGAAACACTAACAGGGATCTCCATAATTAACGAATTGAAACACTAACAGGAATCTCCAAAGTTCACTAATTGAAACACTAAAAGGGATCTCCAAAGTTAACTCATTGAAACACTAACAGGGATCTCCAACGTTAACTCATTGAAACACTAACAGGACTCTCCTAAGTTAACTAATTAAATCACTAACAGGGATCTCCCAAGTTAACTAATTGAAACACTAACAGGGATCTCCATAATTAACTAATTGAAACACTAACATGGATCTCCAAAGATAACTAATTGAAACACTAACAGGAATCTCCAAAGTTAACTAATTGAAACACTAACAGTAGTCTCCAAAGATAAAGAATTGAAACACTAACAGGGATCTCCAAAGATAACTAATTGAATCACTAACAGGAATCTCCAAAGTTAACTAATTGAAACACTAACAGGGATCTCCAAAGATAACGAATTGAAACACTAACAGGAATCTCCAAAGTTAACTAATTGAAACACTAACAGGGATCTCCAAAGTTAACTAATTGAAACACGAACAGGGATCTCCAAAGTTAACTAATTGAAACACTAACAGGGATCTCCAAAGTTGACTCATTGAAACACTAACAGGAATCTCCAAAGTTAACTAATTGAAACACCAACAGGGATCTCCAAAGTTAACTAATTGAAACACTAACAGGGATCTCCAAAGTTGACTCATTGAAACACTAACAGGAATCTCCAAAGTTAACTAATTGAAACACCAACAGGGATCTCCTAAGTTAAATAATTGAAACACTAACAGGGATCTCCAAAGTTAACTAACTGAAACACTAACAGGGTTCTCCTAAGTTAACTAATTGAAACACTAACAAGAATCTCCAAAGTTAACTAATTGAAACACTAACAGGGAATTCCAAAGATAAATAATTGGAACACTAACAGGGATCTCCATAATTAACGAATTGAAACACTAACAGGAATCTCCAAAGTTCACTAATTGAAACACTAAAAGGGATCTCCTAAGTTAACTCATTGAAACACTAACAGGGATCTCCAAAGATAACTAATTGAATCACTAACAGGAATCTCCAAAGTTAACTAATTGAAACACTAACAGGAATCTCCAAAGATAACGAATTGAAACACTAACAGGGATCTTCAAAGATAACTAATTGAAACACTATCAGGAATCTCCTAAGTTAACTAATTGAAAAACTAACAGGGATCTCCATAATTAACGAATTGAAACACTAACAGGGATCTCCATAATTAACTAATTGAAACACCAACAGGGATCTCCAAAGTTAACTCATTGAAACACTAACAGGAATCTCCAAAGTTAACTAATTGAAACACTAACAGGAATCTCCAAAGTTAACTCATTGAAACACTAACAGGAATCTCCAAAGTTAACTAATTGAAACACGATCAGGGATCTCCAAAGTTAACTAATTGAAACACGATCAGGGATCTCCAAAGTTAACAAATTGAAACACCAACAGGGATCTCCTAAGTTAAATAATTGAAACACTAACAGGGATCTCCTAAGTTAACTAATTGAAACACTAAAAGGGTTCTCCAAAGATAACCAGTTGAAACACTAACAAGAATCTCCAAAGTTAACTAATTGAAGCACAAACACGGAACTCCAAAGATAAATAATTGAAACACTAACAGGGATCTCCATAATTAACGAATTGAAACACTAACAGGAATCTCCAAAGTTCACTAATTGAAACACTAAAAGGGATCTCCAAAGTTAACTCATTGAAACACTAACAGGGATCTCCAACGTTAACTCATTGAAACACTAACAGGACTCTCCTAAGTTAACTAATTAAATCACTAACAGGGATCTCCCAAGTTAACTAATTGAAACACTAACAGGGATCTCCATAATTAACTAATTGAAACACTAACATGGATCTCCTAAGTTAACTAATTGAAACACGAACAGGAATCTCCAAAGTTAACTAATTGAAACAGTAACAGGGATCTCCAAAGATAACCAATTGAAACACTAACAGGGATCTCCTAAGTTAACTAATTGAAACAGGAATCTCCAAAGTTAACTAATTGGAACAGTAACAGGAATCTCCAAAGTTAACTAATTAAAACACAAAGAAGGATCTCCAAAGTTAACTAATTGAAACACCAACAGGGATCTCCATAATTAACTAATTGAAACACTAACAGGGATCTCCAAAGTTAACTAATTGAAACACTAGCATGGATCTCCTAAGATAACAAATTGAAACACGAACAGGAATCTCCAAAGTTAACTAATTGAAACACTAACAGGGATCTCCAAAGTTAACTAATTGAATCACAAACAGGGATCTCCATAATTAACTAATTGAAGCACTAACAGGAATCTCCAAAGTTAACTAATTGAAACAGTAACAGGGATCTCCAAAGTTAACTAATTGAAACACTAACAGGGATCTCCAAAGTTAACTCATTGAAACACTAACAGGAATCTCCTCAGTTAACTCCTTGAAACACTAACAGGGATCTCCTAAGATAACGAATTAAAACACTAACAGGAATCTCCAAAGTTCACTAATTGAAACACTAACAGGGATATCCAAAGATAACGAATTGAAACATTAACAGGAATCTCCAAAGTTAACTCCTTGAAACACAAACAGGAATGTCCAAAGTTAACTAATTGAAACACTAACAGGAATCTCCTAAGTCAACTCATTAAAACACTAACAGGGATCTCCAAAGATAACGAATTGAAACACTAACAGGAATCTCCAAAGTTCACTAATTGAAACACTAACAGGAATCTCCAAAGATAACGAATTGAAACACTAACAGGAATCTCCAAAGTTAACGAATTGAAACACTAACAGGAATCTCCAAAGTTAACTAATTGAAACACTAACAGGGATCTCCAAAGTTACCTCATTGAAACACTAACAGGAATCTCCAACGATAACTTATTGAAACACGAACAGGGATCTCCAAAGATAACGAATTGAAACACTAACAGGGATCTCCAAAGATAACGAATTGAAACACTAACAGGGATCTCCAAAGATAACGAATTGAAACACTAACAGGAATCTCCAAAGTTAACTAATTGATACACTAACAGGGATCTCCAAAGATAACCAATTGAAACACTAACAAGAATCTCCAAATTTAACTGATTGAAACACGAACAGGGATCTCCAAAGATAACTAATTGAAACACTATCAGGGATCTCCAAAGATAACGAATTGAAACACTAACAGGGATCTCCAAAGATAACGAATTGAAACACTAACAGGAATCTCCAAAGTTAACTAATTGAAACACTAACACGGATCTCCAAAGTTAACTAATTGAAACACTGCCAGGAATCTCCAAAGTTAACTAATTGAAACACAAACAGGAATCTCCAAAGTTACCAAATTGAAACACTACCACGAATCTCCAAAGATAACGAATGGAAACACTAACAGGGATCTCCAAAGTTAACTCATTGAAACACTAACAGGAATCTCCAAAGTTAACTCATTGAAACACTAACAGGAATCTCCAAAGTTAACTAATTGAAACACGATCAGGGATCTCCAAAGTTAACTCATTGAAACACTAACAGGGATCTCCAAAGATAACTAATTGAATCACTAACAGGAATCTCCAAAGTTAACTAATTGAAACACTAACAGGAATCTCCAAAGATAACGAATTGAAACACTATCAGGAATCTCCTAAGTTAACTAATTGAAAAACTAACAGGGATCTTCAAAGATAACTAATTGAAACACTATCAGGAATCTCCAAAGTTAACTAATTGAAAAACTAACAGGGATCTCCATAATTAACGAATTGAAACACTAACAGGGATCTCCATAATTAACTAATTGAAACACCAACAGGGATCTCCATAATTAACTAATTGAAAAACTAACAGGGATCTCCATAATTAACTAATTGAAACACTAACAGGAATCTCCAAAGTTAACTCATTGAAACACTAACAGGAATCTCCAAAGTTAACTAATTGAAACACGATCAGGGATCTCCAAAGTTAACTAATTGAAACACGATCAGGGATCTCCAAAGTTAACAAATTGAAACAGCAACAGGGATCTCCTAAGTTAAATAATTGAAACACTAACAGGGATCTCCTAAGTTAACTAATTGAAACACTAAAAGGGTTCTCCAAAGATAACCAGTTGAAACACTAACAAGAATCTCCAAAGTTAACTAATTGAAGCACAAACACGGAACTCCAAAGATAAATAATTGAAACACTAACAGGGATCTCCATAATTAACGAATTGAAACACTAACAGGAATCTCCAAAGTTCACTAATTGAAACACTAAAAGGGATCTCCAAAGTTAACTCATTGAAACACTAACAGGGATCTCCAACGTTAACTCATTGAAACACTAACAGGACTCTCCTAAGTTAACTAATTAAATCACTAACAGGGATCTCCCAAGTTAACTAATTGAAACACTAACAGGGATCTCCATAATTAACTAATTGAAACACTAACATGGATCTCCTAAGTTAACTAATTGAAACACGAACAGGAATCTCCAAAGTTAACTAATTGAAACAGTAACAGGGATCTCCAAAGATAACCAATTGAAACACTAACAGGGATCTCCTAAGTTAACTAATTGAAACAGGAATCTCCAAAGTTAACTAATTGGAACAGTAACAGGAATCTCCAAAGTTAACTAATTAAAACACAAAGAAGGATCTCCAAAGTTAACTAATTGAAACACCAACAGGGATCTCCATAATTAACTAATTGAAACACTAACAGGGATCTCCAAAGTTAACTAATTGAAACACTAGCATGGATCTCCTAAGATAACAAATTGAAACACGAACAGGAATCTCCAAAGTTAACTAATTGAAACACTAACAGGGATCTCCAAAGTTAACTAATTGAATCACAAACAGGGATCTCCATAATTAACTAATTGAAGCACTAACAGGAATCTCCAAAGTTAACTAATTGAAACAGTAACAGGGATCTCCAAAGTTAACTAATTGAAACACTAACAGGGATCTCCAAAGTTAACTCATTGAAACACTAACAGGAATCTCCTCAGTTAACTCCTTGAAACACTAACAGGGATCTCCTAAGATAACGAATTAAAACACTAACAGGAATCTCCAAAGTTCACTAATTGAAACACTAACAGGGATATCCAAAGATAACGAATTGAAACATTAACAGGAATCTCCAAAGTTAACTCCTTGAAACACAAACAGGAATGTCCAAAGTTAACTAATTGAAACACTAACAGGAATCTCCTAAGTCAACTCATTAAAACACTAACAGGGATCTCCAAAGATAACGAATTGAAACACTAACAGGAATCTCCAAAGTTAACTAATTGAAACACTAACAGGAATCTCCAAAGATAACGAATTGAAACACTAACAGGAATCTCCAAAGTTAACGAATTGAAACACTAACAGGAATCTCCAAAGTTAACTAATTGAAACACTAACAGGGATCTCCAAAGTTACCTCATTGAAACACTAACAGGAATCTCCAACGATAACTTATTGAAACACTAACAGGGATCTCCAAAGATAACGAATTGAAACACTAACAGGGATCTCCAAAGATAACGAATTGAAACACTAACAGGGATCTCCAAAGATAACGAATTGAAACACTAACAGGAATCTCCAAAGTTAACTAATTGAAACACTAACAGGGATCTCCAAAGATAACCAATTGAAACACTAACAAGAATCTCCAAATTTAACTGATTGAAACACGAACAGGGATCTCCAAAGATAACGAATTGAAACACTATCAGGGATCTCCAAAGATAACGAATTGAAACACTAACAGGGATCTCCAAAGATAACGAATTGAAACACTAACAGGAATCTCCAAAGTTAACTAATTGAAACACTAACACGGATCTCCAAAGTTAACTAATTGAAACACAAACAGGAATCTCCAAAGTTACCAAATTGAAACACTACCACGAATCTCCAAAGATAACGAATGGAAACACTAACAGGGATCTCCAAAGTTAACTCATTGAAACACTAACAGGAATCTCCAAAGTTAACTCATTGAAACACTAACAGGAATCTCCAAAGTTAACTAATTGAAACACGATCAGGGATCTCCAAAGTTAACTAATTGAAACACGATCAGGGATCTCCAAAGTTAACAAATTGAAACACCAACAGGGATCTCCTAAGTTAAATAATTGAAACACTAACAGGGATCTCCTAAGTTAACTAATTGAAACACTAAAAGGGATCTCCAAAGATAACCAGTTGAAACACTAACAAGAATCTCCAAAGTTAACGAATTGAAACACTAACAGGGAACTCCAAAGATAAATAATTGAAACACTAACAGGGATCTCCATAATTAACGAATTGAAACACTAACAGGAATCTCCAAAGTTCACTAATTGAAACACTAAAAGGGATCTCCAAAGTTAACTCATTGAAACACTAACAGGGATCTCCAACGTTAACTCATTGAAACACTAACAGGACTCTCCTAAGTTAACTAATTAAATCACTAACAGGGATCTCCCAAGTTAACTAATTGAAACACTAACAGGGATCTCCATAATTAACTAATTGAAACACTAACATGGATCTCCTAAGTTAACTAATTGAAACACGAACAGGAATCTCCAAAGTTAACTAATTGAAACAGTAACAGGGATCTCCAAAGATAACCAATTGAAACACTAACAGGTATCTCCTAAGTTAACTAATTGAAACACGAACAGGAATCTCCAAAGTTAACTAATTGAAACAGTAACAGGAATCTCCAAAGTTAACTAATTAAAACACTAACAAGGATCTCCAAAGTTAACTAATTGAAACACCAACAGCGATCTCCATAATTAACTAATTGAAACACTAACAGGGATCTCGAAAGTTAACTAATTGAAACACTAGCATGGATCTCCTAAGATAACAAATTGAAACACTAACAAGAATCTCCAAAGTTAACTAATTGAAGCACAAACACGGAACTCCAAAGATAAATAATTGAAACACTAACAGGGATCTCCATAATTAACGAATTGAAACACTAACAGGAATCTCCAAAGTTCACTAATTGAAACACTAAAAGGGATCTCCAAAGTTAACTCATTGAAACACTAACAGGGATCTCCAACGTTAACTCATTGAAACACTAACAGGACTCTCCTAAGTTAACTAATTAAATCACTAACAGGGATCTCCCAAGTTAACTAATTGAAACACTAACAGGGATCTCCATAATTAACTAATTGAAACACTAACATGGATCTCCTAAGTTAACTAATTGAAACACGAACAGGAATCTCCAAAGTTAACTAATTGAAACAGTAACAGGGATCTCCAAAGATAACCAATTGAAACACTAACAGGGATCTCCTAAGTTAACTAATTGAAACAGGAATCTCCAAAGTTAACTAATTGGAACAGTAACAGGAATCTCCAAAGTTAACTAATTAAAACACAAAGAAGGATCTCCAAAGTTAACTAATTGAAACACCAACAGGGATCTCCATAATTAACTAATTGAAACACTAACAGGGATCTCCAAAGTTAACTAATTGAAACACTAGCATGGATCTCCTAAGATAACAAATTGAAACACGAACAGGAATCTCCAAAGTTAACTAATTGAAACACTAACAGGGATCTCCAAAGTTAACTAATTGAATCACAAACAGGGATCTCCATAATTAACTAATTGAAGCACTAACAGGAATCTCCAAAGTTAACTAATTGAAACAGTAACAGGGATCTCCAAAGTTAACTAATTGAAACACTAACAGGGATCTCCAAAGTTAACTCATTGAAACACTAACAGGAATCTCCTCAGTTAACTCCTTGAAACACTAACAGGGATCTCCTAAGATAACGAATTAAAACACTAACAGGAATCTCCAAAGTTCACTAATTGAAACACTAACAGGGATATCCAAAGATAACGAATTGAAACATTAACAGGAATCTCCAAAGTTAACTCCTTGAAACACAAACAGGAATGTCCAAAGTTAACTAATTGAAACACTAACAGGAATCTCCTAAGTCAACTCATGAAAACACTAACAGGGATCTCCAAAGATAACGAATTGAAACACTAACAGGAATCTCCAAAGTTCACTAATTGAAACACTAACAGGAATCTCCAAAGATAACGAATTGAAACACTAACAGGAATCTCCAAAGTTAACGAATTGAAACACTAACAGGAATCTCCAAAGTTAACTAATTGAAACACTAACAGGGATCTCCAAAGTTACCTCATTGAAACACTAACAGGAATCTCCAACGATAACTTATTGAAACACGAACAGGGATCTCCAAAGATAACGAATTGAAACACTAACAGGGATCTCCAAAGATAACGAATTGAAACACTAACAGGGATCTCCAAAGATAACGAATTGAAACACTAACAGGAATCTCCAAAGTTAACTAATTGAAACACTAACAGGGATCTCCAAAGATAACCAATTGAAACACTAACAAGAATCTCCAAATTTAACTGATTGAAACACGAACAGGGATCTCCAAAGATAACGAATTAAAACACTATCAGGGATCTCCAAAGATAACGAATTGAAACACTAACAGGGATCTCCAAAGATAACGAATTGAAACACTAACAGGAATCTCCAAAGTTAACTAATTGAAACACTAACACGGATCTCCAAAGTTAACTAATTGAAACACAAACAGGAATCTCCAAAGTTACCAAATTGAAACACTACCACGAATCTCCAAAGATAACGAATGGAAACACTAACAGGGATCTCCAAAGTTAACTCATTGAAACACTAACAGGAATCTCCAAAGTTAACTCATTGAAACACTAACAGGAATCTCCAAAGTTAACTAATTGAAACACGATCAGGGATCTCCAAAGTTAACTAATTGAAACACGATCAGGGATCTCCAAAGTTAACAAATTGAAACACCAACAGGGATCTCCTAAGTTAAATAATTGAAACACTAACAGGGATCTCCTAAGTTAACTAATTGAAACACTAAAAGGGATCTCCAAAGATAACCAGTTGAAACACTAACAAGAATCTCCAAAGTTAACGAATTGAAACACTAACAGGGAACTCCAAAGATAAATAATTGAAACACTAACAGGGATCTCCATAATTAACGAATTGAAACACTAACAGGAATCTCCAAAGTTCACTAATTGAAACACTAAAAGGGATCTCCAAAGTTAACTCATTGAAACACTAACAGGGATCTCCAACGTTAACTCATTGAAACACTAACAGGACTCTCCTAAGTTAACTAATTAAATCACTAACAGGGATCTCCCAAGTTAACTAATTGAAACACTAACAGGGATCTCCATAATTAACTAATTGAAACACTAACATGGATCTCCTAAGTTAACTAATTGAAACACGAACAGGAATCTCCAAAGTTAACTAATTGAAACAGTAACAGGGATCTCCAAAGATAACCAATTGAAACACTAACAGGTATCTCCTAAGTTAACTAATTGAAACACGAACAGGAATCTCCAAAGTTAACTAATTGAAACAGTAACAGGAATCTCCAAAGTTAACTAATTAAAACACTAACAAGGATCTCCAAAGTTAACTAATTGAAACACCAACAGCGATCTCCATAATTAACTAATTGAAACACTAACAGGGATCTCGAAAGTTAACTAATTGAAACACTAGCATGGATCTCCTAAGATAACAAATTGAAACACGAACAGGAATCTCCAAAGTTAACTAATTGAAACACTAACAGGGATCTCCAAAGTTAACTAATTGAATCACAAACAGGGATCTCCATAATTAACTAATTGAAGCACTAACAGGAATCTCCAAAGTTAACTAATTGAAACACTAACAGGGATCTCCAAAGTTAACTCATTGAAACACTAACAGGAATCTCCTCAGTTAACTCCTTGAAACACTAACAGGGATCTCCTAAGATAACGAATTGAAACACTAACAGGAATCTCCAAAGTTCACTAATTGAAACACTAACAGGGATATCCAAAGATAACGAATTGAAACACTAACAGGAATCTCCAAAGTTAACTCACTGAAACACAAACAGGAATGTCCAAAGTTAACTAATTGAAACACTAACAGGAATCTCCTAAGTCAACTCATTAAAACACTAACAGGGATCTCCAAAGATAACGAATTGAAACACTAACAGGAATCTCCAAAGTTCACTAATTGAAACACTAACCGGAATCTCCAAAGATAACGAATTGAAACACAAACAGGAATCTCCAAAGTTAACGAATAGAAACACTAACAGGAATCTCCAAAGTTAACTAATTGAAACACTAACAGGGATCTCCAAAGTTACCTCATTGAAACACTAACAGGAATCTCCAACGATAACTTATTGAAACACAAACAGGGATCTCCAAAGATAACGAATTGAAACACTAACAGGGATCTCCAAAGATAACGAATTGAAACACTAACAGGGATCTCCAAAGATAACGAATTGAAACACTAACAGGAATCTCCAAAGTTAACTAATTGAAACACTAACAGGGATCTCCAAAGATAACCAATTGAAACACTAAAAAGAATCTACAAATTTAACTGATTGAAACACGAACAGGGATCTCCAAAGATAACTAATTGAAACACTAACAGGGATCTCCAAAGTTAACTCATTGAAACACTAACAGGGATCTCCAAAGTTAACTAATTGAAACTCCAACAGGAATCTCCAAAGATAACGATTTGAAACACTATCAGGGATCTCCAAAGATAACGAATTGAAACACTAACAGGGATCTCCAAAGATAACGAATTGAAACACTAACAGGAATCTCCAAAGTTAACTAATTGAAACACTAACACGGATCTCCAAAGTTAACTAATTGAAACACTACCAGGAATCTCCAAAGTTAACTAATTGAAACACAAACAGGAATCTCCAAAGTTAACTAATTGAAACACAAACAGGAATCTCCAAAGATAACGAATGGAAACACTAACAGGGATCTCCAAAGTTAACTAATTGAAACACAAACAGGAATCTCCAAAGTTAACTAATTGAAACACTGCCAGGAATCTCCAAAGATAACGAATTGAAACACTAACAGTGATCTCCAAAGTTAACTAATTGAAACACTAACAGGGATCTCCAAAGATAACTAATTGAAACACTTAACATGGATCTCCAATGATAACAAATTGATACACTAACAGGGATCTCCAAAGATAACGTATTGAAACAATAACAGGAATCTCCCAAGTTAACTAATTGAAACACTAACAGGAATCTCCAAAGATAACGAATTGAAACACTAACAGGAATCTCATAAGTTAACTAACAGAAACAGTAACATGAATCCCCAAACTTAACTAATTGAAACACTAACAGTGATCTCCAAAGATAACTAATTGAAACACTAACAGGGATCTCCAAAGATAACGAATTGAAACACTAACAGGAATTTCCAAAGTTAGCTAATTGAAACACTAACAGGGATCTCCAAAGATACCGAATTGAAACACTAACAGGAATCTCCATAATTAACTAATTGAAACACTAACAGGAATCTCCAAAGTTAACTAAGTGAAACACTAACAGTGATCTCCATAATTAACTAATTGAAATACTAACAGGGATCTCCAAAGATAACGAATTGAAACACTAACAGGGATCTCCAAAGTTAACCAATTGAAACACTAACAGGAATCTCCAAAGATAACTAATTGAAACACTAACGGGGATCTCCAAAGTTAACTAATTGAAACACTAACAGGGATCTCCAAAGATAACGAATTGAAACAATAACAGGATTCTCCAAAGTTAACTAATTGAAACACTAACAGGGATCTCCAAAGTTAACTAATTGAAACACTACCAGGAATCTCCAAAGTTAACTAATTGAAACACAAACGGGAATCTCCAAATTTATCTAATTGAAACACAAACAGGAATCTCCAAAGATAACGAATTGAAACACTAACAGGGATCTCCAAAGTTAACTAATTGAAACACAAACAGGAATCTCCAAAGTTAGATAATTGAAACACTACCAGGAATCTCCAAAGATAACGATTTGAAACACGAACAGGGATCTCCAAAGTTAACTAATTGAAACACTTACAGGGATCTCCAAAGATAACGAATTGAAACACTAACAGGAATCTCCATAATTAACTAATTGAAACACTAACAGGAATCTCCATAATTAACTAATAGAAACAATAACAGGAACCTCCAAAGATAACGAATTGAAACACTAACAGTGATCTCCAAAGTTAACTAATTGATACACTAACAGGGATCTCCAAAGATAACGTATTGAAACAAGAACAGGAATCTCCCAAGTTAACTAATTGAAACACTAACAGGAATCTCCAAAGATAACGAATTGAAACACTAACAGGAATCTCATAAGTTAACGAACTGAAACACTAACATGAATCCCCAAACTTAACTAATTGAAACACTAACAGGGATCTCCAAAGATAACTAATTGAAACACTAACAGGGAGCTCCAAAGATAACGAATTGAATCACTAAAAGGAATTTCCAAAGTTAACTAATTGAAACACTAACAGGGATCTCCAAAGATACCGAATTGAAACACTAACAGGAATCTCCAAAGTTAACTAATTGAAACACTAACAGGGATCTCCAAAGTTAACTCATTGAAACACTAACAGGGATCTCCAAAGCTAACTCATTGAAACACTAACAGGGATCTCCAAAGTTAACTAATTGAAACACTAACAGGAATCTCCAAGGATAACTAATTGAAACGCTAACAGGGATCTCCAAAGTTAACTAATTGAAACACTAACAGGAATCTCCAAAGATAACTAATTGAAACACTAACAGGGATCTCCAAAGATAACTAATTGAAACACTAACAGGGATCTCCAAAGATAACTAATTGAAACACTAACAGGAATCTCCATAATTAACTAATAGAAACACTAACAGGGATCTCCAAAGATAACTAATTGAAACACTAACAGGGATCTCCAAAGATAACTCATTGAAACACTAACAGGGATCTCCTGAGACAACGAATTGAAACACTAACAGGAATCTCCAAAGTTAACTAATTGAAACACTAACAGGGATCTCCAAAGATAACTAATTGAAACACTAACAGGGATCTCCAAAGATAACTAATTGAAACACTAACAGGAATCTCCATTATTAACTAATAGAAACACTAACAGGGATCTCCAAAGATAACTAATTGAAACACTAACAGGGATCTCCAAAGTTAACTAATTGAAACACTAACAGGAATCTCCTTAATTAACTAATAGAAACACTAACAGGAACCTCCAAAGATAACGAATTGAAACACTAACAGTGATCTCCAAAGTTAACTAATTGAAACACCAACAGGGATCTCCAATGATAACTAATTGAAACACTAACAGGAATGTCCAAAGTTAACTAATTGAAACACTAACAGGGATCTCCATAATTAACTAATTGAAACACTAACAGGGATCTCCAAAGATAACGAATTGAAACACTAACAGGGATCTCATAAGTTAACTAACTGAAACACTAACATGAATCCCCAAACTTAACTAATTGAAACACTAACTGGGATCTCCAAAGATAACTAATTGAAACACTAACAGGGATCTCCAAAGATAACGAATTGAAACACTAACAGGAATTTGCAAAGTTAACTAATTGAAACACTAACAGGGATCTCCAAAGATACCGAATTGAAACACTAACAGGAATCTCCAAAGTTAACTAATTGAAACACTAACAGGGATCTCCAAAGTTAACTCATTGAAACACTAACAGGGATCTCCAAAGTTAACTCATTGAAACACTAATAGAGATCTCCAAAGATAACTAATTGAAACACTAACAGGAATCTCCAAGGATAACTAATTGAAACACTAACAGGGATCTGCAAAGATAACTAATTGAAACACTAACAGGGATCTCCAAAGATAACGAATTGAAACACTAACAGGAATGTCCAAAGTTAACTAATTGAAACACTAACAGGGATCTCCAAAGATACCGAATTGAAACACTAACAGGAATCTCCAAAGTTAACTCATTGAAACACTAACAGGGATCTCCAAAGATAACTCATTGAAACACTAACAGGGATCTCCAAAGATATCTAATTGAAACACTAAGAGGAATCGCCAAAGTTAACTAATTGAAACACTAACAGGGATCTCCAAAGTTAACTAATTGAAACACTAACAGGGATCTCCAAAGTTAACTCATTGAAACACAAACAGGGATCTCCAAAGATAACGAATTGAAACACTAACAGGAATCTCCAAAGTTAACTAATTGCAACACTAACAGGGATCTCCAAAGATAACTAATTGAAACACTAACAGGGATCTCCGAAGACAACGAATTGAAACACTAACAGGAACTCCAAAGTTAACTTATTGAAACACTAACAGGGATCTCCAAAGTTAACTAATTGGAACACTAACAGGAATCTCCATAATTAACTAATAGAAACACTAACAGGAACCTCCAAAGATAACGAATTGAAACACTAACAGTGATCTCCAAAGTTAACTAATTGAAACACTAACAGGGATCTCCAAAGATAACTAATTGAAACACTAACAGGGATCTCCAAAGTTAACTAATTGAAACACTAACAGGGATCTCCAAAGTTAACTCATTGAAACACTAACAGGGATCTCCAAAGTTAACTCATTGAAACACTAATAGGGATCTCCAAAGATAACTAATTGAAACACTAACAGGAATCTCCAAGGATAACTAATTGAAACACTAACAGGGATCTCCAAAGATAACGAATTGAAACACTAACAGGAATCTCCAAAGTTAACTAATTGAAACACTAACAGGGATCTCCAAAGTTAACTAATTGAAACACTAACAGGGATCACCAAAGATAACTAATTGAAACACTAACAGGGATCTCCTGAGACAACGAATTGAAACACCAACAGGAATCTCCAAAGTTAACTAATTGAAACACTAACAGGGATCTCCAAAGATAACTAATTGAAACACTAACAGGGATCTCCAAAGATAACTAATTGAAACACTAACAGGGATCTCCAAAGTTACCGAATTGAAACAATAACAGGAATCTCCAAAGTTAACTAATTGAAACACTAACAGGGATCTCCAAAGATAACTAATTGAAACACTAACAGGGATCACCAAAGTTAACTAATTGAAACACTAACAGGGATCACCAAAGATAACTAATTGAAACACTAAAAGGGATCTCCTGAGACAACGAATTGAAACACTAACAGGAATCTCCAAAGTTAACTAATTGAAACACTAACAGGGATCTCCAAAGTTAACTAATTGAAACACTACCAGGAATCTCCAAAGTTAACTAATTGAAACACTAACAGGGATCTCCAAAGTTAACTAATTGAAACACTACCAGGAATCTCCAAAGTTAACGAATTGAAACACTAACAGGGATCTCCAAAGATAACGAATTGAAACACTAACAGGGATCTCCAAAGTTAACTAATTGAAACACTAACAGGGATCTCCAAAGATAACTAATTGAAACACTAACAGGGATCTCCAAAGATAACTAATTGAAACACTAACAGGGATCTCCAAAGTTACCGAATTGAAACAATAACAGGAATCTCCAAAGTTAACTAATTGAAACACTAACAGGGATCTCCAAAGATAACTAATTGAAACACTAACAGGGATCACCAAAGTTAACTAATTGAAACACTAACAGGGATCACCAAAGATAACTAATTGAAACACTAAAAGGGATCTCCTGAGACAACGAATTGAAACACTAACAGGAATCTCCAAAGTTAACTAATTGAAACACTAAAAGGGATCTCCAAAGATAACTAATTGAAACACTAACAGGGATCTCCAAAGTTAACTAATTGAAACACTAACAGGGATCTCCAAAGTTAACTCATTGAAACACTAACAGGGATCTCCAAAGTTAACTCATTGAAACACTAACAGGGATCTCCAAAGATAACTAATTGAAACACTAACAGGAATCTCCAAAGTTAATTCATTGAAACACTAACAGGGATCTCCAAAGATAACTAATTGAAACACTAACAGGAATGTCCAAAGTTAACTAATTGAAACACTAACAGGGATCTCCAAAGAAAACGAATTGAAACACTAACAGGGATCTCCAAAGTTAACTCATTGAAACACTAACAGCGATCTCCAAAGTTAACTAATTGAAACACTAACAGGAATGTCCAAAGTTAACTAATTGAAACACTAACAGGGATCTCCATAATTAACTAATTGAAACACTAACAGGGATCGCCAAGGATAACGAATTGAAACACTAACAGGAATTTCCAAAGATAACGAATTGAAACACCAGCAGTGATCTCCAAAGTTAACTAATTGAAACACTAACAGGGATCTCCAAAGATAACTAATTGAAACACTAACAGGGATCTCCAAAGATAACGAATTGAAACACTAACAGGAATCTCATAAGTTAACTAACTGATACACTAACATGAATCTCCAAACTTAACTAATTGAATCACTAACAGGGATCTGCAAATATAACTAATTGAAACACTAACAGGGATCTCCAAAGATAACGAATTGAAACACTAACAGGAATGTCCAAAGTTAACTAATTGAAACACTAACAGGGATCTCCAAAGATACCGAATTGAAACACTAACAGGAATCTCCAAAGTTAACTAATTGAAACACTAACAGGGATCTCCAAAGATAACTCATTGAAACACTAACAGGGATCTCCAAAGATATCTAATTGAAATACTAAGAGGAATCGCCAAAGTTAACTAATTGAAACACTAACAGGGATCTCCAAAGTTAACTCATTGAAACACTAGCAGGAATCTCCAAGGATAACTAATTGAAACACTAACAGGGATCTCCAAAGATAACGAATTGAAACACTAACAGGAATCTCCAAAGTTAACTAATTGCAACACTAACAGGGATCTCCAAAGATAACTAATTGAAACACTAACAGGGATCTCCGAAGACAACGAATTGAAACACTAACAGGAACTCCAAAGTTAACTTATTGAAACACTAACAGGGATCTCCAAAGATAACTAATTGCAACAGTAACAGGGATCTCCAAAGATAACGAATTGAAACACTAACAGGAATGTCCAAAGTTAACTAATTGAAACACTAACAGGGATCTCCAAAGATACCGAATTGAAACACTAACAGGAATCTCCAAAGTTAACTAATTGAAACACGAACAGGGATCTCCAAAGTTAACTCATTGAAACACTAACAGGGATCTCCAAATTTAACTCATTGAAACACAAACAGGGATCTCCAAAGATAACTAATTGAAACACTAACAGGAATCTCCAAGGATAACTAATTGAAACACTAATTGGGATCTCCAAAGTTAACTAATTGAAACACTAACAGGGATCGCCTAAGATAACGAATTGAAACACTAACAGGGATCTCCAAAGTTAACAAATTGAAACACGAACAGGGATCTCCAAAGATAACTAATTGAAACACTAACAGGGATCTCCAAAGAAAACTAATTGAAACACTAACAGGGATCTCCTAAGACAACGAATTGAAACACTAACAGGAATTTCCAAAGATAACGAATTGAAACACTAACAGGAATCTCCAAAGTTAACTAATTGAAACACTAAAAGGGATCTCCAAAGATAACTAATTGAAACACTAACAGGGATCTCCAAAGTTAACTAATTGAAACACTAACAGGGATCTCCAAAGTTAACTCATTGAAACACTAACAGGGATCTCCAAAGTTAACTCATTGAAACACTAACAGGGATCTCCAAAGATAACTAATTGAAACACTAACAGGAATCTCCAAAGTTAATTCATTGAAACACTAACAGGGATCTCCAAAGATAACTAATTGAAACACTAACAGGAATGTCCAAAGTTAACTAATTGAAACACTAACAGGGATCTCCAAAGAAAACGAATTGAAACACTAACAGGGATCTCCAAAGTTAACTCATTGAAACACTAACAGCGATCTCCAAAGTTAACTAATTGAAACACTAACAGGAATGTCCAAAGTTAACTAATTGAAACACTAACAGGGATCTCCATAATTAACTAATTGAAACACTAACAGGGATCGCCAAGGATAACGAATTGAAACACTAACAGGAATTTCCAAAGATAACGAATTGAAACACCAGCAGTGATCTCCAAAGTTAACTAATTGAAACACTAACAGGGATCTCCAAAGATAACTAATTGAAACACTAACAGGGATCTCCAAAGATAACGAATTGAAACACTAACAGGAATCTCATAAGTTAACTAACTGATACACTAACATGAATCTCCAAACTTAACTAATTGAATCACTAACAGGGATCTGCAAATATAACTAATTGAAACACTAACAGGGATCTCCAAAGATAACGAATTGAAACACTAACAGGAATGTCCAAAGTTAACTAATTGAAACACTAACAGGGATCTCCAAAGATACCGAATTGAAACACTAACAGGAATCTCCAAAGTTAACTAATTGAAACACTAACAGGGATCTCCAAAGATAACTCATTGAAACACTAACAGGGATCTCCAAAGATATCTAATTGAAATACTAAGAGGAATCGCCAAAGTTAACTAATTGAAACACTAACAGGGATCTCCAAAGTTAACTCATTGAAACACTAGCAGGAATCTCCAAGGATAACTAATTGAAACACTAACAGGGATCTCCAAAGATAACGAATTGAAACACTAACAGGAATCTCCAAAGTTAACTAATTGCAACACTAACAGGGATCTCCAAAGATAACTAATTGAAACACTAACAGGGATCTCCGAAGACAACGAATTGAAACACTAACAGGAACTCCAAAGTTAACTTATTGAAACACTAACAGGGATCTCCAAAGATAACTAATTGCAACAGTAACAGGGATCTCCAAAGATAACGAATTGAAACACTAACAGGAATGTCCAAAGTTAACTAATTGAAACACTAACAGGGATCTCCAAAGATACCGAATTGAAACACTAACAGGAATCTCCAAAGTTAACTAATTGAAACACGAACAGGGATCTCCAAAGTTAACTCATTGAAACACTAACAGGGATCTCCAAATTTAACTCATTGAAACACAAACAGGGATCTCCAAAGATAACTAATTGAAACACTAACAGGAATCTCCAAGGATAACTAATTGAAACACTAATTGGGATCTCCAAAGTTAACTAATTGAAACACTAACAGGGATCGCCTAAGATAACGAATTGAAACACTAACAGGGATCTCCAAAGTTAACAAATTGAAACACGAACAGGGATCTCCAAAGATAACTAATTGAAACACTAACAGGGATCTCCAAAGAAAACTAATTGAAACACTAACAGGGATCTCCTAAGACAACGAATTGAAACACTAACAGGAATCTCCAAAGTTAACTAATTGAAACACTAACAGGGATCTCCAAAGTTAACTCATTGAAACACTAACAGGGATCTCCAAATTTAACTCATTGAAACACTAACAGGAATCTCCTAAGATAACGAATTGAAACACTAACATGGATCTCCAAAGTTAACTAATTGAAACACTAACAGGGATCTCCAAAGATAACTAATTGAAACACTAACAGGGATCTCCAAAGTTAACTAATTGAAACACTAACAGGGATCTCCAAAGATAACTAATTGAAACACTAACAGGGATCTCCAAAGATAACTAATTGATACACTAACAGGAATCTCCAAAGTTAACTAATTTAAACACTAACAGGAATCTCCAAAGTTAACGAATTGAAACACTAACAGGGATCTCCAAAGATAACTAATTGATACACTAACAGGAATCTCCAAAGTTAACTATTTGAAACACATACAGGAATCTCCAAAGTTATCTAATTGGAACACTAACAGGAATCTCCAAAGTTAACTAATTGAAACACTAACAGGGATCTCCAAAGTTAACTCATTGAAACACTAACAGGGATCTCCAAAGATAACTAATTGAAACACAAACAGGAATCTCCAAGGATAACTAATTGAAACACTAACAGGGATCTCCAAAGATAACGAATTGAAACACTAACAGGAATCTCCAAAGTTAACTAATTGAAACACTAACAGGGATCTCCAAAGATAACTAATTAAAACACTAACAGGAATCTCCTAAGACAACGAATTGAAACACTAACAGGAATCTCCAAAGTTAACTAATTGAAACACTAACAGGGATCTCCAAAGTTAACTAATTGAAACACTAACAGGGATCTCCAAAGTTAACTCATTGAAACACTAACAGGGATCTCCAAATTTAATCATTGAAACACTAACAGGAATCTCCTAAGATAACGAATTGAAACACTAACAGGGATCTCCAAAGTTAACTAATTGAAACACTAACAGGGATCTCCAAAGATAACTAATTGAAACACTAACAGGGATCTCCAAAGTTAACTAATTGAAACACTATCAGGGATCTCCAAAGATAACTAATTGAAACACTAACAGGGATCTCCAAAGATAACTAATTGATACACTAACAGGAATCTCCAAAGTTAACTAATTTAAACACTAACAGGAATCTCCAAAGTTAACGAATTGAAACACTAACAGGGATCTCCAAAGATAACTAATTGATACACTAACAGGAATCTCCAAAGTTAACTATTTGAAACACAAACAGGAATCTCCAAAGTTATCTAATTGAAACACTAACAGGAATCTCCAAAGTTAACTAATTGAAACACTAACAGGGATCTCCAAAGTTAACTCATTGAAACACTAACAGGGATCTCCAAACATAACTAATTGAAACACTAACAGGAATCTCCAAGGATAACTAATTGAAACACTAACAGGGATCTCCAAAGATAACGAATTGAAACACTAACAGGAATCTCCAAAGTTAACTAATTGAAACACTAACAGGGATCTCCAAAGATAACTAATTAAAACACTAACAGGGATCTCCTAAGACAACGAATTGAAACACTAACAGGAATCTCCAAAGTTAACTAATTGAAACACTAACAGGGATCTCCAAAGATAACTAATTAAAACACTAACAGGGATCTCCTAAGATAACTCACTGAAACACTAACAGGGATCTCCAAAGATAACGTATTGAAACAATAACAGGAATCTCCTAAGTTAACTAATTGAAACACTAACAGGAATCTCCAAAGATAACGAATTGAAACACTAACAGGAATCTCATAAGTTAACTAACTGATACACTAACATGAATCTCCAAACTTAACTAATTGAAACACTAACAGGGATCTGCAAAGATAACTAATTGAAACACTAACAGGGATCTCCAAAGATAACGAATTGAAACACTAACAGGAATGTCCAAAGTTAACTAATTGAAACACTAACAGGGATCTCCAAAGATACCGAATTGAAACACTAACAGGAATCTCCAAAGTTAACTAATTGAAACACTAACAGGGATCTCCAAAGATAACTCATTGAAACACTAACAGGGATCTCCAAAGATATCTAATTGAAACACTAAGAGGAATCGCCAAAGTTAACTAATTGAAACACTAACAGGGATCTCCAAAGTTAACTCATTGAAACACTAGCAGGAATCTCCAAGGATAACTAATTGAAACACTAACAGGGATCTCCAAAGATAACGAATTGAAACACTAACAGGAATCTCCAAAGTTAACTAATTGCAACACTAACAGGGATCTCCAAAGATAATTAATTGAAACATTAACAGGGATCTCCGAAGACAACGAATTGAAACACTAACAGGAACTCCAAAGTTAACTTATTGAAACACTAACAGGGATCTCCAAAGATAACTAATTGCAACAGTAACAGGGATCTCCAAAGATAACGAATTGAAACACTAACAGGAATGTCCAAAGTTAACTAATTGAAACACTAACAGGGATCTCCAAAGATACCGAATTGAAACACTAACAGGAATCTCCAAAGTTAACTAATTGAAACACGAACAGGGATCTCCAAAGTTAACTCATTGAAACACTAACAGGGATCTCCAAATTTAACTCATTGAAACACAAACAGGGATCTCCAAAGATAACTAATTGAAACACTAACAGGAATCTCCAAGGAAAACTAATTGAAACACTAATTGGGATCTCCAAAGTTAACTAATTGAAACACTAACAGGGATCGCCTAAGATAACGAATTGAAACACTAACAGGGATCTCCAAAGTTAACAAATTGAAACACGAACAGGGATCTCCAAAGATAACTAATTGAAACACTAACAGGGATCTCCAAAGATAACTAATTGAAACACTAACAGGGATCTCCTAAGACAACGAATTGAAACACTAACAGGAATCTCCAAAGTTAACTAATTGAAACACTAACAGGGATCTCCAAAGTTAACTCATTGAAACACTAACAGGGATCTCCAAATTTAACTCATTGAAACACTAACAGGAATCTCCTAAGATAACGAATTGAAACACTAACATGGATCTCCAAAGTTAACTAATTGAAACACTAACAGGGATCTCCAAAGATAACTAATTGAAACACTAACAGGGATCTCCAAAGTTAACTAATTGAAACACTAACAGGGATCTCCAAAGATAACTAATTGAAACACTAACAGGGATCTCCAAAGATAACTAATTGATACACTAACAGGAATCTCCAAAGTTAACTAATTTAAACACTAACAGGAATCTCCAAAGTTAACGAATTGAAACACTAACAGGGATCTCCAAAGATAACTAATTGATACACTAACAGGAATCTCCAAAGTTAACTATTTGAAACACATACAGGAATCTCCAAAGTTATCTAATTGGAACACTAACAGGAATCTCCAAAGTTAACTAATTGAAACACTAACAGGGATCTCCAAAGTTAACTCATTGAAACACTAACAGGGATCTCCAAAGATAACTAATTGAAACACAAACAGGAATCTCCAAGGATAACTAATTGAAACACTAACAGGGATCTCCAAAGATAACGAATTGAAACACTAACAGGAATCTCCAAAGTTAACTAATTGAAACACTAACAGGGATCTCCAAAGATAACTAATTAAAACACTAACAGGAATCTCCTAAGACAACGAATTGAAACACTAACAGGAATCTCCAAAGTTAACTAATTGAAACACTAACAGGGATCTCCAAAGTTAACTAATTGAAACACTAACAGGGATCTCCAAAGTTAACTCATTGAAACACTTACAGGGATCTCCAAATTTAACTCATTGAAACACTAACAGGAATCTCCTAAGATAACGAATTGAAACACTAACAGGGATCTCCAAAGTTAACTAATTGAAACACTAACAGGGATCTCCAAAGATAACTAATTGAAACACTAACAGGGATCTCCAAAGTTAACTAATTGAAACACTATCAGGGATCTCCAAAGATAACTAATTGAAACACTAACAGGGATCTCCAAAGATAACTAATTGATACACTAACAGGAATCTCCAAAGTTAACTAATTGAAACACTAACAGGAATCTCCAAAGATAACTAATTGAAACACTAACAGGGATCTCCAAAGTTAACTAATTGAAACACTAACAGGGATCACCAAAGATAACTAATTGAAACACTAACAGGGATCTCCTGAGACAACGAATTGAAACACTAACAGGAATCTCCAAAGTTAACTAATTGAAACATTAACAGGGATCTCCAAAGATAAGTAATTGAAACACTAACAGGGATCTCCAAAGATAACTAATTGAAACACTAACAGGGATCTCCAAAGTTACCGAATTGAAACAATAACAGGAATCTCCAAAGTTAACTAATTGAAACACTAACAGGGATCTCCAAAGTTAACTCATTGAAACACTAACAGGCATCTCCAAAGTTAACTCATTGAAACACTAACAGGGATCTCCAAAGGTAACTAATTGATACACTAACAGGAATCTCCAAGGATAACTAATTGAAACACTAACAGGGATCTCCAAAGATAACGAATTGAAACACTAACAGGAATCTCCAAAGTTAACTAATTGAAACACTAACAGGGATCTCCAAAGATAACAAATTGAAACACTAACAGCGATCTCCAAAGTTAATTAATTGAAACATTAACAGGAATCTCCAAAGTTAACTAATTGAAACACTAACAGGAATCTCCAAAGTTAACTAATTGAAACACTAACATGGATCTCCATAATTAACTAATTGAAACACTAACAGGGATCTCCATAATTAACTAATTGAAACACTAACATGGATCTCCAAGGATAACGAATTGAAACACTAACAGGAAATTCCAAAGATAACGAATTGAAACACCAGCAGTGATCTCCAAAGTTAACTGATTGAAACACTAACAGGGATCTCCAAAGATAACTAATTGATACACTAACAGGGATCTCCAAAGATAACGTATTGAAACAATAACAGGAATCTCCTAAGTTAACTAATTGAAACACTAACAGGAATCTCCTAAGATAACGAATTGAAACACTAACAGGAATCTCATAAGTTAACTAACTGATACACTAACATGAATCTCCAAACTTAACTAATTGAAACACTAACAGGGATCTGCAAAGATAACTAATTGAAACACTAACAGGGATCTCCAAAGTTACCGAATTGAAACAATAACAGGAATCTCCAAAGTTAACTAATTGAAACACTAACAGGGATCTCCAAAGTTAACTCATTGAAACACTAACAGGCATCTCCAAAGTTAACTCATTGAAACACTAACAGGGCTCTCCAAAGATAACTAATTGAAACACTAACAGGAATCTCCAAGGATAACTAATTGAAACACTAACAGGGATCTCCAAAGATAACGAATTGAAACACTAACAGGAATCTCCAAAGTTAACTAATTGAAACACTAACAGGGATCTCCAAAGATAACTAATTGAAACACTAACAGCGATCTCCAAAGTTAACTAATTGAAACATTAACAGGAATCTCCAAAGTTAACTAATTGAAACACTAACATGGATCTCCATAATTAACGAATTGAAACACTAACAGGGATCTCCATAATTAACTAATTGGAACACTAACAGGGATCTCCAAGGATAACGAATTGAAACACTAACAGGAATTTCCAAAGATAACGAATTGAAACACCAGCAGTGATCTCCAAAGTTAACTAATTGAAACACTAACAGGGATCTCCAAAGATAACTAATTGATACACTAACAGGGATCTCCAAAGATAACGTATTGAAACAATAACAGGAATCTCCTAAGTTAACTGATTGAAACACTAACAGAAATCTCCTAAGATAACGAATTGAAACACTAACAGGAATCTCATAAGTTAACTAACTGATACACTAACATGAATCTCCAAACTTAACTAATTGAAACACTAACAGGGATCTGCAAAGATAACTAATTGAAACACTAACAGGGATCTCCAAAGATAACGAATTGAAACACTAACAGGAATCTCATAAGTTAACTAACTGATACACTAACATGAATCTCCAAACTTAACTAATTGAAACACTAACAGGGATCTGCAAAGATAACTAATTGAAACACTAACAGGGATCTCCTAAGATATCTAATTGAAACACTAACAGGGATCTCCAAAGTTAACTAATTGAAACACTAACAGGGATCTCCAAACATAACGAATTGAAACACTAACAGGAATCTCCAAAGTTAACTAATTGCAACACTAACAGGGATCTCCAAAGATAACTAATTGAAACACTAACAGGGATCTCCAAAGTTGACTAATTGAAACACTAACAGGGATCTCCGAAGACAACGAATTGAACACTAACAGGAACTCCAAAGTTAACTTATTGAAACACTAACAGGGATCTCCAAAGATAACTAATTGCAACACTAACAGGGATCTCCAAAGATAACGAATTGAAACACTAACAGGAATGTCCAAAGATAACTAATTGAAACACTAACAGGGATCAACAAAGATACCGAATTGAAACACTAACAGGAATCTCCAAAGTTAACTAATTGAAACACGAACAGGGATCTCCAAAGTTTACTCATTGAAACACTAATAGGGATCTCCAAAGTTAACTCATTGAAACACAAACAGGGATCTCCAAAGATAACTAATTGAAACACTAACAGGAATCTCCAAGGATAACTAATTGAAACACTAATTGGGATTTCCAAATATAACTAATTGAAACACTGACAGGGATCTCCAAAGATTACTAATTGAAACACTAACAGGGATCTCCAAATATAACTAATTGAAACACTAACAGGGATCTCCTAAGACAACGAATTGAAACACTAACAGGAATCTCCAAAGTTAACTAATTGAAACACTAACAGGGATCTCCAAAGTTAACTCATTGAAACACTAACAGGGATCTCCAAAGTTAACTCATTGAAACACTAACAGGAATCTCCTAAGATAACGAATTGAAACACTAACAGGGATCTCCAAAGTTAACTAATTGAAACACTAACAGGGATCTCCAAAGATAACTAATTGAAACAGTAACAGGGATCTCCAAAGATAACTAATTGAAACACTAACAGGGATCTCCAAAGATAACTAATTGAAACACTAACAGGGATCTCCAAAGATAACTAATTGAAACACTAACAGGGATTTCCAAAGTTAACTAATTGAAACACTAACAGGGATCTCCAAAGATAACTAATTGAAACACTAACAGGGATCTCCAAAGATAACTAATTGATACACTAACAGGAATCTCCAAAGTTAACTAATTGAAACACTAACAGGAATCTCCAAAGTTAACTAATTGAAACACTAACAGGGATCTCCAAAGATAACTAATTGATACACTAACAGGAATCTCCAAAGTTAACTAACTGAAACACAAACAGGAATCTCCAAAGTTATCTAATTGAAACACTAACAGGAATCTCCAAAGTTAACTCATTGAGACACTAACAGGAATCTCCAAAGATAACTAATTGATACACTAACAGGAAACTCCAAAGTTAACTAATTGAAACACAAACAGGAATCTCCAAAGTTATCTAATTGAAACACTAACAGGAATCTCCAAAGTTAACTAATTGAAACACTAACAGGAATCTCCAAAGTTAACTCATTGAAACACTAACAGGGATCTCCAAAGATAACTAATTGAAACACTAACAGGAATCTCCAAGGATAACTAATTGAAACACTAACAGGGATCTCCAAAGATAACGAATTGAAACACTAACAGGAATCTCCAAAGTTAACTAATTGAAACACTAACAGGAATCTCCAAAGATAACTAATTGAAACACTAACAGGGATTTCCAAAGTTAACGAATTGAAACACTAACAGGAATCTCCAAAGATAACTAATTGAAACACGAACAGGGATCTCCAAAGTTAAATAATTAAAACACTAACAGGGATCTCCTAAGACAACGAATTGAAACACTAACAGGAATCTCCAAAGTTAACGAATTGAAACACGAACAGGGATCTCCGAAGTTAACTAATTGAAGCATTGACAGGAATCTCCAAAGATAACTAATTGAAACACTAACAGGGATCTCCAAAGTTAACTAATTAAAACACTAACAGGGATCTCCTAAGACAACGAATTGAAACACTAACAGGAATCTCCAAATTTAACTAATTGAAACACTAACAGGGATCTCCAAAGTTAACTCACTGAAACACTAACAGGAATCTCCAAAGTTAACTCATTGAAACACGAACAGGAATCTCCAAAGATAACTAATTGAAACACGAACAGGAATCTCCAAAGTTAACTAATTGAAACACTAACAGGGATCTCCAAAGTTAACTCAGTGAAACACTAACAGGAATCTCCAAAGATAACTCATTGAAACACTAGCAGGAATCTTCAAGGATAACTAATGGAAACACCAACAGGGATCTCCAAAGATAACGAATTGAAACACTAACAGGAATCTCCAAAGTTAACGAATTGCAACACTAACAGGGATCTCCAAAGATAACTAATTGAAACACTAACAGGGATCTCCAAAGTTGACTAATTGAAACACTAACAGGGATCTCCAAAGATAACTAATTGAAACACTAACAGGGATCTCCGAAGACAACGAATTGAAACACTAACAGGAACTCCAAAGTTAACTTATTGAAACACTAACAGGGATCTCCAAAGATAACTAATTGCAACACTAACAGGGATCTCCAAAGATAACGAATTGAAACACTAACATGAATGTCCAAAGTTAACTAATTGAAACACTAACAGGGATCACCAAAGATACCGAATTGAAACACTAACAGGAATCTCCAAAGTTAACGAATTGAAACACGAACAGGGATCTCCAAAGTTAACTCATTGAAACACTAACAGGGATCTCCAAAGTTAACTCATTGAAACACAAACAGGGATCTCCAAAGATAACTAATTGAAACACTAAAGGGAATCTCCAAGGATAAAAAATTCAAACACTAATTGGGATCTCCAAAGATAACTAATTGAAACACTGACAGGGATCTCCTAAGATAACGAATTGAAACACTAACAGGGATCTCCAAAGTTAACTCATTGAAACACTAACAGGGATCTCCAAAGATAACTAATTGAAACACTAACAGGAATCTCCAAAGTTAACTAATTGAAACACTAACAGGGATCTCCAAAGATAACTAATTGAAACACTAACAGGGATCTCCAAAGATAACTAATTGAAACACTAACAGGGATCTCCAAAGATAACGAATTGAAACACTAACAGGGATCTCCAAAGTTAACTAATTGAAACACTAACAGGGATCTCCAAAGATAACTAATTGAAACACTAACAGGGATCTCCTAAGACAACGAATTGAAACACTAACAGGAATCTCCAAAGTTAACTAATTGAAACACTAACAGGGATCTCCAAAGTTAACTAATTGAAACACAAACAGGGATCTCCAAAGTTAACTCATTGAAACACTAACAGGGATCTCCTAAGACAACGAATTGAAACACTAACAGGAATCTCCAAAGTTAACTAATTGAAACACTAACAGGGATCTCCAAAGTTAACTAATTGAAACACAAACAGGGATCTCCAAATTTAACTCATTGAAACACTAACAGGAATCTCCTAAGATAACGAATTGAAACACAAACAGGGATCTCCAAAGTTAACTTATTGAAACACTAACAGGGATCTCCAAAGATAACTAATTGAAACACTAACAGGGATCTCCAAAGATAACTAATTCATACACTAACAGGAATCTCCAAAGTTAACTAATTGCAACACTAACAGGAATCTCCAAAGTTAACTAATTGAAACACTAACAGGGATCTCCAAAGATAACTAATTGATACACTAACAGGAATCTCCAAAGATAACGAATTGAAACACTAACAGGAATGTCCAAAGTTAACGAATTGAAACACCAACAGGGATCTCCAAAGATACCGAATTGAAACACTAACAGGAATCTCCAAAGTTAACTAATTGAAACACTAACAGGGATCTCCAAAGTTAACTCATTGAAACACTAACATTGATCTCCAAAGTTAACTCATTGAAACACTAACAGGGATCTCCAAAGTAACTAATTGAAACACTAACAGGGATCTCCAAAGTTAACTCACTGAAACACTAACAGGAATCTCCAAAGTTAACTCATTGAAACACGAACAGGAATCTCCAAAGATAACTAATTGAAACACGAACAGGGATCTCCTAAGATAACGAATTGAAACACTAACAGGGATCTCCAAAGTTAACTAATTGAAACACTAACAGGGATCTCCAAAGATAACTAATTGAAACACTAACAGGGATCTCCTAAGATAACGAATTGAAACACTAACAGGAATCTCCAAAGTTAACTAATTGAAACACGAACAGGGATCTCCAAAGTTAACTCATTGAAACACTAACAGGGATCTCCAAAGTTAACTCATTGAAACACAAACAGGGATCTCCAAAGATAACTAATTGAAACACTAACAGGAATCTCCAAGGATAACTAATTGAAACACTAATTGGGATCTCCAAAGATAACTAATTGAAACACTGACAGGGATCTCCTAAGATAACGAATTGAAACACTAACAGGGATCTCCAAAGTTAACTAATTGAAAAACTAACAGGGATCTCCAAAGATAACTAATTGAAACACTAACAGGGATCTCCTAAGACAACGAATTGAAACACTAACAGGAATCTCCAAAGTTAACTAATTGAAACACTAACAGGAATCTCCAAAGTTAACTCATTGAAACACTAACAGGGATCTCCAAAGTTAACTCATTGAAACACTAACAGGAAACTCCTAAGATAACGAATTGAAACACTAACAGGGATCTCCAAAGTTAACTTATTGAAACACTAACAGGGATCTCCAAAGATAACTAATTGAAACACTAACAGGGATCTCCAAAGATAACCAATTGAAACACTAACAGGGATCTCCAAAGATAACTAATTCATACACTAACAGGAATCTCCAAAGTTAACTAATTGAAACACTAACAGGAATCTCCAAAGTTAACTAATTGAAACACTAACAGGGATCTCCAAAGATAACTAATTGATACACTAACAGGAATCTCCAAAGTTAACTAATTGAAACACAAACAGGAATCTCCAAAGTTATCTAATTGAAACACTAACAGGAATCTCCAAAGTTAACTCATTGAAACACTAACAGGGATCTCCAAAGTTAACTCATTGAAACACTAACAGGGATCTCCAAAGATAACTAATTGAAACACTAACAGGAATCTCCAAGGATAACTAATTGAAACACTAACAGGGATCTCCAAAGATAACGAATTGAAACACTAACAGGAATCTCCAAAGTTAACTAATTGAAACACTAACAGGGATCTCCGAAGTTAACTAATTGAAACACTAACAGGAATCTCCAAAGATAACTAATTGAAACACTAACAGGGATCTCCAAAGTTAACTAATTAAAACACTAACAGGGATCTCCTCAGACAACGAATTGAAACACTAACAGGAATCTCCAAAGTTAACTAATTGAAACACTAACAGGGATCTCCAAAGTTAACTCACTGAAACACTAACAGGAATCTCCAAAGTTAACTCATTGAAACACGAACAGGAATCTCCAAAGATAACTAATTGAAACACGAACAGGGATCTCGTAAGATATCGAATTGAAACACTAACAGGGATCTCCAAAGTTAACTAATTGAAACACTAACAGGGATCTCCAAAGATAACTAATTGAAACACTAACAGGAATCTCCAAGGATAACTAATTGAAACACTAACAGGGATCTCCAAAGATAACGAATTGAAACACTAACAGGAATCTCCAAAGTTAACTAATTGAAACACTAACAGGGATCTCCGAAGTTAACTAATTGAAACACTAACAGGAATCTCCAAAGATAACTAATTGAAACACTAACAGGGATCTCCAAAGTTAACTAATTAAAACACTAACAGGGATCTCCTAAGACAACGAATTGAAACACTAACAGGAATCTCCAAAGTTAACTAATTGAAACACTAACAGGGATCTCCAAAGTTAACTCACTGAAACACTAACAGGAATCTCCAAAGTTAACTCATTGAAACACGAACAGGAATCTCCAAAGATAACTAATTGAAACACGAACAGGGATCTCCTAAGATAACGAATTGAAACACTAACAGGGATCTCCAAAGTTAACTAATTGAAACACTAACAGGGATCTCCAAAGATAACTAATTGAAACACTAACAGGGATCTCCTAAGATAACGAATTGAAACACTAACAGGAATCTCCAAAGTTAACTAATTGAAACACTAACAGGGATCTCCAAAGATAACTAATTGAAACAGTAACAGGAATCTCCAAAGTTAACTCATTGAAACACAAACAGGAATCTCCAAAGTTATCTAATTGAAACACAAACAGGAATCTCCAAAATTAACTAATTGAAACACAAACAGGGATCTCCAAAGTTAACTAATTGAAACACTAACAGGGATCTCCAAAGATAACTAATTGAAACACTAACAGGGATCTCCTAAGACAACGAATTGAAACACTAACAGGAATCTCCAAAGTTAACTAATTGAAACACTAACAGGGATCTCCAAAGTTAACTCATTGAAACACTAACAGGGATCTCCAAAGTTAACTCATTGAAACACTAACAGGAAACTCCTAAGATAACGAATTGAAACACTAACAGGGATCTCCAAAGTTAACTTATTGAAACACTAACAGGGATCTCCAAAGATAACTAATTGAAACACTAACAGGGATTTCCAAAATTAGCTAATTGAAACACTAACAGGGATCTCCAAAGATAACCAATTGAAACACTAACAGGGATCTCCAAAGATAACTAATTCATACACTAACAGGCATCTCCAAAGTTAACTAATTGAAACACAAACAGGAATCTCCAAAGTTATCCAATTGAAACACTAACAGGAATCTCCAAAGTTAACGAATTGAAACACTAACAGGGATCTCCAAAGTTAACTCATTGAAACACTAACAGGGATCTCCAAAGATAACTAATTGAAACACTAACAGGAATCTCCAAGGATAACTAATTGAAACACTAACAGGGATCTCCAAAGATAACGAATTGAAACACTAACAGGAATCTCCAAAGTTAACTAATTGAAACACTAACAGGGATCTCCGAAGTTAACTAATTGAAACACTAACAGGAATCTCCAAAGATAACTAATTGAAACACTAACAGGGATCTCCAAAGTTAACTAATTAAAACACTAACAGGGATCTCCTCAGACAACGAATTGAAACACTAACAGGAATCTCCAAAGTTAACTAATTGAAACACTAACAGGGATCTCCAAAGTTAACTCACTGAAACACTAACAGGAATCTCCAAAGTTAACTCATTGATACACGAACAGGAATCTCCAAAGATAACTAATTGAAACACGAACAGGGATCTCCTAAGATATCGAATTGAAACACTAACAGGGATCTCCAAAGTTAACTAATTGAAACACTAACAGGGATCTCCAAAGATAACTAATTGAAACACTAACAGGAATCTCCAAGGATAACTAATTGAAACACTAACAGGGATCTCCAAAGATAACGAATTGAAACACTAACAGGAATCTCCAAAGTTAACTAATTGAAACACTAACAGGGATCTCCGAAGTTAACTAATTGAAACACTAACAGGAATCTCCAAAGATAACTAATTGAAACACTAACAGGGATCTCCAAAGTTAACTAATTAAAACACTAACAGGGATCTCCTAAGACAACGAATTGAAACACTAACAGGAATCTCCAAAGTTAACTAATTGAAACACTAACAGGGATCTCCAAAGTTAACTCACTGAAACACTAACAGGAATCTCCAAATTTAACTCATTGAAACACGAACAAGAATCTCCAAAGATAACTAATTGAAACACGAACAGGGATCTCCTAAGATAACGAATTGAAACACTAACAGGGATCTCCAAAGTTAACTAATTGAAACACTAACAGGGATCTCCAAAGATAACTAATTGAAACACTAACAGGGATCTCCTAAGATAACGAATTGAAACACTAACAGGAATCTCCAAAGTTAACTAATTGAAACACTAACAGGGATCTCCAAAGATAACTAATTGAAACACTAACAGGAATCTCCAAAGTTACCTCATTGAAACACAAACAGGAATCTCCAAAGTTATCTAATTGAAACACAAACAGGAATCTCCAAAATTAACTAATTGAAACACAAACAGGGATCTCCAAAGTTAACTAATTGAAACACTAACAGGAATCTCCGAAGTTAACTCCTTGAAACACTAGCAGGGATCTCCTAAGATAACGAATTGAAACACTAACAGGAATCTCCAAAGTTCACTAATTAAAACACTAACAGGGATCTCCAAAGATAACGAATTGAAACACTAACAGGAATCTCCAAAGTTAACTCATTGAAACACAAACAGGAATGTCCAAAGTTAACTATTTGAAACACTAACAGGAATCTCCTAAGTCTACTCATTAAAACACTTAACAGGGATCTCCAATGATAACAAATTGATACACTAACAGGGATCTCCAAAGATAAAGTATTGAAACAAAAACAGGAATCTCCTAAGTTAACTAACTGATACACTAACATGAATCTCCAAACTTAACTAATTGAAACACTAACAGGGATCTCCAAAGATAACTAATTGAAACACTAACAGGGATCTCCAAAGATAACGAATTGAAACACTAACAGGAATGTCCAAAGTTAACTAATTGAAACACTAACAGGGATCTCCAAAGATACCGAATTGAAACACTAACAGGAATCTCCAAAGTTAACTAATTGAAACACTAACAGGGATCTCCAAAATTAACTCATTGAAACACTAACAGGAATCTCCAAAGTTAACTCATTGAAACACGAACAGGAATCTCCAAAGATAACTAATTGAAACACGAACAGGGATCTCCTAAGATAACGAAGTGAAACACTAACAGGGATCTCCAAAGATAACTAATTGAAACACTAACAGGGATCTCCAAAGATAACTAATTGAAACACTAACAGGGACCTCCTAAGATAACGAATTGAAACACTAACAGGAATCTCCAAAGTTAACTAATTGAAACACCAACAGGGATCTGCAAAGATAACTAATTGAAACAGTAACAGGAATCTCCAAAGTTAACTCATTGAAACACAAACAGGAATCTCCAAAGTTATCTAATTGAAACACAAACAGGAATCTCCAAAGTTAACTAATTGAAACACAAACAGGGATCTCCAAAGTTAACTAATTGAAACACTAACAGGAATCTCCGAAGTTAACTCCTTGAAACACTAGCAGGGATCTCCAAAGATAACGAATTGAAACATTAACAGGGATCTCCAAACTTAACTAATTGAAACACGTACAGGGATCTCCAAAGATAACGAATTGAAACACTAACAGGAATCTCCATAATTATCTAATTGAAACACTAACAGGAATCTCCAAAGTTAACTAATTGAAACACTGACTGGAATCTCCAAAGATAACGAATTGAAACACTAACAGTGATCTCCAAAGTTAACTAATTGAAACACTAACAGGGATCTCCAAAGACAACTAATTGAAAAACTTAACAGGGATCTCCAATGGTAACAAATTGATACACTAACAGGGATATCCAAAGATAACGTATTGAAACAATAACAGGAATCTCCAAGGAGAACTAATTGAAACACTAACAGGGATCTCCTAAGATAACGAATTGAAACACTACCAGGGATCTCCAAAGATAACTAATTGAAACACTAACAGGAATCTCCAAGGATAACTAATTGAAATACTAACAGGGATCTCCAAAGATAACGAATTGAAACACTAACAGGAATCTCCAAAGTTAACTAATTGAAACACTTACAGGGATCTCCAAAGATAACGAATTGAAACACTAACAGGAATCTCCAAGGATAACTAATTGAAACACTAACAGGGATCTCCAAAGATAACGAATTGAAACACTAACAGGAATCTCCAAAGTTAACTAATTGAAACACTTACAGGGATCTCCAAAGATAACTAATTGAAACACTAACAGGAATCTCCAAGGATAACTAATTGAAACACTAACAGGGATCTCCAAAGATAACGAATTGAAACACTAACAGGAATCTCCAAAGTTAACTAATTGAAACACTTACAGGAATCTCCAAAGTTATCTAATTGAAACACAAACAGGAATCTCCAAAGTTAACTAATTGAAACACAAACAGGGATCTCCAAAGTTAACTAATTGAAACACTAACAGGAATCTCCGAAGTTAACTCCTTGAAACACTAGCAGGGATCTCCAAAGATAACGAATTGAAACATTAACAGGGATCTCCAAAGTTAACTAATTGAAACACGTACAGGGATCTCCAAAGATAACGAATTGAAACACTAACAGGAATCTCCATAATTAACTAATTGAAACACTAACAGGAATCTCCAAAGTTAACTAATTGAAACACTGACTGGAATCTCCAAAGATAACGAATTGAAACACTAACAGTGATCTCCAAAGTTAACTAATTGAAACACTAACAGGGATCTCCAAAGACAACTAATTGAAGAACTTAACAGGGATCTCCAATGGTAACAAATTGATCCACTAACAGGGATATCCAAAGATAACGTATTGAAACAATAACAGGAATCTCCAAGGATAACTAATTGAAACACTAACAGGGATCTCCAAAGATAACGAATTGAAACACTAACAGGGATCTCCAAAGATAACTAATTGAAACACTAACAGGAATCTCCAAGGATAACTAATTGAAACACTAACAGGGATCTCCAAAGATAACGAATTGAAACACTAACAGGAATCTCCAAAGTTAACGAATTGAAACACTAACAGGAATCTCCAAAGTTAACTAATTGAAACACTAACAGGGATCTCCAAAGATAACGAATTGAAACACTAACAGGAATCTCCAAAGTTAACTAATTGAAACACTTACAGGGATCTCCAAAGATAACTAATTGAAACACTAACAGGAATCTCCAAGGATAACTAATTGAAACACTTACAGGGATCTCCAAAGATAACTAATTGAAACACTAACAGGAATCTCCAAGGATAACTAATTGAAACACTAACAGGGATCTCCAAAGATAACGAATTGAAACACTAACAGGGATCTCCAAAGATAACTAATTGAAACACTAACAGGGATCTCCTAAGACAACGAATTGAAACACTAACAGGAATCTCCAAAGTTAACTAATTGAAACACTAATAGGGATCTCCAAAGATAACTAATTGAAACACTAACAGGGATCTCCAAAGATAACGAATTGTAACACTAACAGGAATGTCCAAAGTTAACTAATTGAAACACTAACAGGGATCTCCGAAGATACCGAATTGAAACACTAACAGGGATCTCCAAAGTTAACTAATTGAAACACTAACAGGAATCTCCATAATTAACTAATTGAAACACTAACAGGGATCTCCAAAGATAACGAATTGAAACACTAACAGGAATCTCCTAAGATAACGAATTGAAACACTAACAGGGATCTCCAAAGTTAACTAATTGAAATACTAACAGGGATCTCCAAAGATAACCAATTGAAACACTAACAGGGATCTCCAAAGATAACTAATTGAAACACTAATAGGGATCTCCTAAGACAACGAATTGAAACACTAACAGGAATCTCCAAAGTTAACTAATTGAAACACTAACAGGGATCTCCAAAGTTAACTCACTGAAACACTAACAGGGATCTCCAAAGTTAACTCATTGAAACACTAACAGGAATCCCCAAAGATAACTAATTGAAACACTAACATGGATCTCCTAAGATAACGAATTGAAACACTAACAGGGATCTCCAAAGTTAACTAATTGAAACACGAACAGGTATCTCCAAAGATAACTAATTGAAACACTAACAGGGATCTCCAAAGTTAACTAATTGAAAAACTAACAGGGATCTCCAAAGATAACTAATTGATACACTAACAGGGATCTCCAAAGATAACTAATTGAAACACGAACAGGAATCTCCAAGGATAACTAATTGAAACACTAACAGGGATCTCCAAAGATAACGAATTGAAACACTAACAGGAATCTCCAAAGTTAACTAATTGAAACACTAACAGGGATTTCCTAAGACAACGAATTGAAACACTAACAGGAATCTCCTAAGTTAACTAATTGAAACACTAACAGGGATCTCCATAATTTACTAATTGAAACACTAACAGGGATCTCCAAAGATAACGAATTGAAACACTAACAGGAATCTCCAAAGATAACGAATTGAAACACCAGCAGTGATCTCCAAAGTTAACTCATTGAAACACTAACAGGGATCTCCAAAGATAACTAATTGAAACACTAACAGGAATCTCCAAGGATAACTAATTGAAACACTAACAGGGATCTCCAAAGATAACGAATTGAAACACTAACAGGGATCTCCTAAGACAACGAATTGAAACACTAATAGGAATCTCCAAAGTTAACTTATTGAAGCACTAACAGGGGTCTCCAAAGTTAACTCATTGAAACACTAACAGGGATCTCCAAAGTTAACTCATTGAAACACTAACAGGGATCTCCAAAGTTAACTCATTGAAACACTAACAGGGATCTCCAAAGATAACTAATTGAAACACTAACAGGAATCTCCAAGGATAACTAATTGAAACACTAACAGGGATCTCCAAAGATAACGAATTGAAACACTAACAGGAATCTCCAAAGTTAACTAATTGCAACACTAACAGTGATCTCCAAAGATAACTAATTGAAACACTAACAGGAATCTCCAAAGTTAACTTATTGAAACACTAACAGGGATCTCCAAAGATAACTAATTGAAACACTAACAGGAATCTCCAAAGTTAACTAATTGAAACACAAACAGGAATCTCCAAAGTTATCTAATTGAAACACAAACAGGAATCTCCAAAGTTAACTAATTGAAACACCAACAGGAATCTCCTAAGTTAACTCATTGAAACACTAACAGGGATCTCCTAAGATAACGAATTGAAACACTAACAGGAATCTCCAAAGATAACTAATTGAAACACCAACAGGAATCTCCTAAGTTAACTCATTGAAACACTAACAGGGATCTCCTAAGATAACGAATTGAAACACAAACAGGAATCTCCAAAGTTAACTAATTGAAACACCAACAGGAATCTCCTAAGTTAACTCATTGAAACACTAACAGGGATCTCCTAAGATAACGAATTGAAACACTAACAGGGATCTCCAAAGTTAACTAATTGAAACACCAGCAGGAATCTCCAAAGTTAACTAATTGAAACACTAACAGGGATCTCCAAAGATAACTAATTGAAACACTAACATGAATCTCCTAAGTTAACTCATTGAAACACGAACGGGAATCTCCTAAGTTAACTAATTGTAACACTAACAGGAATCTCCAAAGTTAACTAATTGAAACACGAACAGGGATCTCCATAATTAACTAATTGAAACACTAACAGGGATCTCCAAAGATAACTAATTGACACACTAACAGGAATCTCCTAAGTTAACTCATTGAAACACGAACAGGAATCTCCTAAGTTAACTAATTGAAACACTAACAGGAATCTCCAAAGTTAACTAATTGAAACACTAACAGGGATCTCCAAAGTTTACTAATTGAAACACTAACAGGGATCTCCAAAGTTAACTCATTGAAACACTAACAGGAATCTCCTAATTTAACTTCTTGAAACTTAGCTGTGAGGCGAGGTTGGAAAAACGCGGATTGTTTTCACTGGAACGATGGAGGTGGAGGGGCGACATGATAGAGGTTTACAAAGTTATGAGCGGCATGTGCAGAGTGGATAGTCAGCAGCTTTATCACAGGGTGGTAGAGTCAGTTACTTGGGAACATCGGATTAAGGTGCGAGGGGCAAAGTTTAGAGTGGATGTGCGAGGCAAGTTTTTTACACAGAGGGTGGTGAGTGCCTGGAACTTGCTGCTGGGGGAGGTGGTGGAAGCAGATACGATAGCGACGTTTAAGAGACATCTTGACAAATATATGAATCGGAAGGGAATAGAGGGATATGGTCCCCGGAAGTGCAGAAGGTGTTAGTTTAGGCAGGCATCAAGATCGGCGCAGGCTTGGAGGGCCGAATGGCCTGTTCCTGTGCTGTACTGTTCTTTGTTCTTTGAAACACTAAGCTGATCCGCTGTGAGCAGGGTTCGAACATATGTACGGAAGTGAGTTTTGAATTTAACTCGTTTACCATTTGGCCACAGAAACTGCATGGACACTGCTGCGAATGTGATTTACTGCAATTGCTGCAAATCTGAAAATCAGTCAGAAACCGCTGGAAATACTCAGCAGGTCGGACAGCATCAGTGGAGAGAGAAACAGAGTTAATGTTTCATGTCGATGACTTTTCATCAGATCTGGGAAAAGTTAGAGATGTAACAGGACAGAGGCGGGGAAACAGGGAGGAGAAGAAACAAAATGAAAGGTTTGTGATAAGGTGGAAAGCAGAAGAGATGTAATGACAGAAGGGATGACAGTGCGAGGCTGAAGAGCAGAGAATTCAAATTACTGTCAGATTATTTCTCTGCTTCACTCCCACTCTTTCCTCTCTGTCCTCGGCCACCTTACACTGTTCTACTGAAGATCAATGGAAACTCGAGGAACAGCACCTCATTTTTCCAATGAGCAAGTGTCCAGCATTCCAGACTCAACATTGAACTCAGTAAGTGAAGATCATAACAAATACTCCCATTGATACAGACATAAACAGGATGGTAGGGTTTATCTAGTAGAGAGCTGAAAGGATCAGTTCTTGGTCCTCAGCTATGAACAATCTACTTCAATGTCTCACATGAAGGGACAGTGGGTCATGTCTCCAGGTTTACTGATGATGCAAAGTGAGATGTGAGTTTAAATAGTGAGATGGTTGTAAAGAGCCTGCAATTGGATGTAGACCGTTTGAATGATTGGGGAAAAAAGCTTGCAGATAGAGAATATTGTCGGGAAAGGTGAACTTATCCAATTTAATAGGAGGAATGGAAAAGTAGAGTGTTTTTAAGAAAGTGAGAGACTTGTAAATGTTAATATTCAGAGGGATTTGAGGATGTTTATATTAGAATCACAGAATGTCGATAGACAGGTACTTCAAGAAATCAGGAAGACAGACGATATGTTAACCATTATTGTAAGAACTTGTGTATAGGAGTGAGGCAGTCTTGCTGCAATTGTACAGGCCTTTGCTGAAACCACAACTGAAATACTGTGTACAGTGTTGGTCTCCTTACCTAAGGAAGGATGTACTTTCCTTCGAGGGAGAGCAACAAAGGTTCATTAGATTGATTCCTGGGATGGCAGGGCTGTTCTCTGAGCAGACATGGAACATAGCACATAGAACATGACAGCGCAGTACAGGCCCTTCAGCCCTCGATGTTGCGCCGATCTGTGAAACCATCTGACCTACACTATTCCATTTTCATCCATATGTCTATCCAATGACCACTTAAATGCCCTTAAAGTTGCCGAGTCTACTACTGTTGCAGGCAGGGCGTTCCACGCCCCTACTACTCTCTGAGTAAAGAAACTACCTCTAACATCTGTCCTATATCTATCACCCCTCAACTTAAAGCTATGTCCCCTCGTGTTTGTCATCACCATCCGGGGTAAAAGACTCTCACTATCCACCCGATCTAACCCACTGATTATCTTATATGTCTCTATTAAATCACCTCTCCTCCTCGTTCTCTCTAACGAAAACAACCTCAAGTCCCTCAGCCTTTCCTCGTAAGACCTTCCCTCCATACCAGGCAACACCCTAGTAAATCTCCTCTGCACCCTTTCCAAAGCTTCCACATCCTTCCTGTAATGTGGTGACCAGAACTGCACGCAATACTCCAGGTGCGGCTGCACCAGAGTTTTGTACAGCTGCAGCATGACCTCGTGGCTCCGAAACTCGATCCCCCTACTAATAAAAGCTAACACACCATATGCCTTCTTAACAGCCCTATTAACCTGGGTGGCAACTTTCAGGGATTTATGTACCTGGGCACCAAGATCTCTCTGTTCATCTGCACTACCAAGAATCTTCCCATTAGCCCATTACTCTGCATTCCTGTTACTCCTTCCAAAGTGAATCACCTCACACTTTTCCGCATTAAACTCCATTTGCCATCTCTCAGCTCAGCTCTGCAGCCTATCTATGTCCCTCTGTAACCTACAACATCCGTCGGCACTATCCACAACTCCACCAACCTTCGTGTCATCCGCAAATGTACTAACCCACCCTTCTACACCCTCATCCAGGTCATTTATAAAAAATGACAAACAGCAGTGGCCCCAAAACAGATCCTTGCGGTACACCACTAGTAACTAAACCCCAGGATGAACATTTGCCATCAACCACCACCCTCTGTCTTCTTTCAGCTAGCCAATTTCTGATCCAAAGCACTAAATCACCTTCAATCCCATACTTCTGTATTTTCTGCAATAGCCTACCGTGGGGAACCTTATCAAACGCCTTACTGAAATCCATATACACCACATCCACTGCTTTACCCTCATCCACCTGTTTGGTCACCTTCTCAAAAAACTCAATAAGATTTGTGAGGCACGACCTACCCTTCACAAAACCGTGCTGACTATCGCTAATGAACTTATTCTTTTCAAGATGATTATAAATCCTATCTCTTATAATCTTTTCCAACATTTTACCCACAACCGAAGTAAGGCTCACAGGTCTATAATTACCAGGGCTGTCTCTACTCCCCTTCTTGAACAAGGGGACAACATTTGCTATCCTCCAGTCTTCCGGTACTATTCCTGTCGACAATGATGACATAAAGTTCAAGGACAAAACCTCTGCAATCTCCTCCCTGGCTTCCCAGAGAATCCTAGGATAAATCCCATCTGGCCCAGTGGACTTATCTATTTTCCTACTTTCCAAAATTGCTAACACCTCCTCCTTGTGAACCTCAATCCCATTTAGCCTAGTAGTCTGTATCTCAGTATTCTCCTCAACAACATTTTCTTTCTCTATTGTAAATACTGACGAAAAATATTCATTTAACGCTTCCCCTATCTCCTCTGATTCCACACACAGCTTCCCACTACTATCCTTGATTGGCCCTAAACTAACTCTGGTCATACTTTTATTCCTGATATACCTAACGAAAGCCTTAGGGTTTTCCTTGATCCTATCCGCCAATGGCTTCTCATGTCCTCTCCTCGCTCTTCGTAGCTCTCCCCTTAGATCCTTCCTGGCGAGCTTGTAACTCTCAAGCGCCCTAACTGAGCCTTCACGTCTCATCCTAACATAAGCCTTCTTCTTCCTCTTGACAAGCGCTTCAACTTCTTTAGTAAACCACAGCTCTCTCGCTCGACAACTTCCTCCCTGCCTGACAGGTACATACTTATCAAGGACACGCATTAGCTGCTCCTTGAATAAGCTCCACATTTCGATTGTGCCCATCCCCTGCAGTTTCCTTCCCCATCCTACGCATCCTAAATCTTGCCTAATCGCATCATAATTTCCTTTTCCCCAGCTATAATTCTTGCCCTGCGGTATATACCTGTCCCTGCCCATCGCTAAGGTAAACCTCACCGAATTGTGATCACTATCACCAAAGTGCTCACCTACATCTAAATCTAACACCTGGCCGGGTTCATTACCCAGTACCAAATCCAATGTGGCATCGCCCCTCGTTGGCTTGTCAACATACTGTGTCAGAAAACCCTCCTACACACACTGGACAAAAACTGACCCATCTAAAGTACTCGAACTATGGTATTTCCAGTCAATATTTGGAAAGTTAAAGTCCCCCATAAAAACGACCCTGTTACTCTCGCTCGTGTCGAGAATCATCTTCGCTATCCTTTCCTCTACATCTCTGGAACTATTCGGAGGTCTATAGAAAACTCCCAACAGGGTGACCTCTCCTCTCCTGTTTCTAACCTCTGCCCATACTACCTCAGTAGACGAGTCCTCAAACGTCCTTTCTGCCTCCGTAATACTTTCCTTGATTAACAATGCCACACACCCACCCCCTCTTTTACCATCTTCTCTGTTCTTACTGAAACATCTAAATCCCGGAACCTGCAACATCCATTCCTGTCCCTGCTCTACCCATGTCTCCGAAATGGCCACAACATAGATTAGAATGGGCTTATGTTCTCTGGAGTTTAGAGGAATGAAAGTTGATTTCTTTGAAATGAATAACATTGTCCGAGGGTTTGTATCTTCTAACTCAGAGGCGTGTGTCCTACCAACTGACCTACAGCGTACAGATGGTGATTCAAACAAACATTCAGTCTGTGCTGTAACTGGAAACTCGGAATGGTCAATTCTTCTGTTTCTGGAGATGGAGAATGTCATTATTTGTGGATTTTCTCTTCAGTATTTTCCTTGACTCTCTTTGAGGCCCCCTTCCCATTCCTCTGTCTCCTGGACTGTCTTGTGGACTGTGTTCTCTGATGCAGTTTTCAATGGCTGGCAAACACAAGCCTTCCAGTGATTTGCCATTGTCTCTGCCCTGTGGTTATACAGACTGATTCTACCCGACAGCAGCTGGTGTTTCCAACAGTTTCCACAGTCTCTGGAGGCCTCATTATCTGTAGCTTTCCAGACAGGCTGTAGAACACTTGTATAATTAATCCAAGCTTCCAAAATGAACTAAAAGCTAAATACTGCGGATGCTGGAAATCTCAAATAAAAACAAGAAATGCTGGAATCACTCAGCAGGTCTGGCAGCATCTGTGGAAAGAGAAGCAGAGTTAACGTTTCGGAAATGTTAACTCTGCTTCTCTTTCCACAGATGCTGCCAGACCTGCTGAGTGATTCCAGCATTTCTTGTTTTTATTCCAAAATGAACTGTCAGTTTAACAGGTCCTTTGCTGAATTGATGCTTTAAAACAGACTCATCTACATTAGTAGGGATGTAATCCAGGTTTCTGAGCCAAATATCTTTAAAAGGATTATTGAAATGACTAACATCCTTTCTGAGGAGGAAGATGATAAAAATTGTTACAAACATTGAACCTGAGACTTGATGAATCCGCTGTGATCCAGGTTCAAACTTGTACAGAGAAACCCCGGAGGATTTCCAGTCCAACACCGTAACCACTCAGTCATCACAGCTGCACAAAGGCGTTGCCCAACAGTTTAACTTCTCAAATCTCCGACCCTGTTCTCTGTGTTAAATCTCAGCAACGCTTATTGTGTGGATTTTGTGATGTTCAATTTGTACAAATACATAAAATCAAAATGAATCACAGGGATCGTTAAAATAATCTCACTTTCTGATATTAATATCATGCAACACAATATGTTAAGAGAATTTACAAATTCCATGTTATTTATATTTAACCACAAGAATACCCACAGTCGATGGTTGAAATGCAGGGAGTTATGGGAGGTCTGAGAATAAGAGACAAAGCTAAAAGACCATTAAAAGGTAAGAGTGGGGTTTGCTGAATTCCCTGAAGGTGATTCCCAGATAGTACTTTATTACATTTCCAGAGAATTCACTGAAGGTTATTTATAGATGGTCTTTTATTTTGTAAATGGACCCTTGTAGGTGCATTATGCACAGTCTCTTATTATTCGGGATATTGATTTCCTGAAGGTGGTTTAAGGATCGTACCTTAGTACTTTGAAATTAAGTTCCCTCAGACTCTCTATAGACAGTTCTGTTTTATTTGATGCAGATTAATCTGAACGAATTTTATACACTATCCCTTATTTTAATGATTATTGCTCCAAAGGAGATTTATGGGCAACACTCTATATTTGGATGGAGATTTCTACAAAGAAGAATTGTGGACAGTCCCTGATTATTTGAATGGATGAATAATTCTCTATTGAAAGGATGTTCTCCTTTTGTTCAATGGTGATTTTTCTAACTGTGCTTTATGGAAATACCTTCATAATTCAGTCCAGAGACTTCTCCAGAGTCAGTTTATCGACAGTCCCATATTCATTGTGATGTTTCACATCTTCCACCCTATCACAGACTGTCCCTTTTGTTCTTCTTTCCATCCTCCCCCCTTTCACTTGCTCAAAACCTATTACATTTCTATGTTTTCTCAGTTCTGATGAAAGGTCACAGATCTGAAACATTAACTCTGTTTCTCTCTCCACAAATACTGCCTGACCTGATGAGAATATCCAGTATTTTCTGTTCTATATGTTGTGGTGTGATTTCCATTCCTGTGATTTGTGGGATCTCTTTAAGCTGTGGGAAACAGGTGAGAATCTGTATTCTTTGTGTGTGTGGTACTGCTGCAGCAATCCTAGGTATAAATCATTGTCCATTGTTCAGCTCAGTAAAGACTGAGCTTGGAATAAGTTCTCATTTCCTCAGACATTACTCCTAAAAAAACATACTTTTAAAAGCAAAATTTCTTGTCCACTGCTGCAAATTGAATCTTCATTATTGAGCCAGACCCGTGCAGTTAAACAGGTAAGTTTACCTGTCTCTGTGTGATCTGCATCTCATTGTCCAATCAGGCAGTTTGGTGATTGAAGTGACAGTGACAGGGATTGTATTATTAGATTACCCTGAGTGTCCCTCCTTCAAATCTCCATTTAAAATGTTCTGTTCAATTCTAACAATGAGTGGTAATTATGGGTGGAACTCCGGAGTTCAACGTACCGGCACTAATTGGATCATGTAAACTGAGATATTCTACACAATTTTCTTTTGTGTAAAAGCGGCTTGTAGGGAACTGATTATTTGCTTTTAACAGTTGGAACAAAGACAGCATTTCTCACAGAAAATGCGAGGAGGTTTTGTGGATATGTGGATTGAAAATGATTTCAGCCAGGTCAGTGAGTGTTTCTGGACAATGTGTAACCATATAAATATATCTCCTCTTGTATCACAGCTCCTCTCCAGCTGTCTGAACATTAAACCCATTTGTGTGGAGTTGTATCTTAAACAGGCATCTGTTTAGTGATGTCAGTGCTGAAATGTCGTGCTCTAAACATTTACTATTTAATCCATTTGAAAGTTTTATCCAGACTAGATTATTCTTTGGCTCGGCAACATAAGTTACAATCTCTCACTCAGGCCATGCATTGACATCATTTTTGGGCGATGGCTCTCTTGAAGGTTTCTGGTTCAGTTAATTGGTATTGGAACAGTTTCTGGGTGCTGGGACAGTTTGAGTGTTGAGATCAGAAATGGGTACTTGGTCAGTTTCCAGGTGCTGGGTGAGTGAACATGTCTTGGATCAGGCGAGGCACACCTGGTCAGATTCCAGGTGCTGTGTCAGTGAACATGTCCTGAGTTAGGTGATGCTCACATGGTCAGTTTCCAGGTACTGGGTCAGTGAACATGTCCTGGGTTAGGTGATGCTCACCTGGTCAGTTTCCAGGTGCTGTGTCAGTGAACATGTCCTGAGTTAGGTGATGATCACCTGGTTAGTTTCCAGGTGCTGGGTCAGTGAACATGTCCTGGGTTAGGCGATGATCACCTGGTCAGTTTCCAGGTACTGGGTCAGTGAACATGTCTTGGGTTAGGTGATGCTCACCTGGTCAGTTTCCAGGTACTGGGTCAGTGAACATGTCCTGGATTAGGTGATGATCGCCTGGTCAGTTTCCAGGTGCTGGGTCAGTGAACATGTCCTGGGTTAGGTGATGATCACCTGGTCAGTTTCCAGGTACTGGGTCAGTGAACATGTCCTGGATTAGGTGATGATCACCTGGTTAGTTTCCAGGTGCTGGGTCAGTGAACATGTCCTGGATTAGGCGATTATCACCTGGTCAGTTTCCAGATACTGGGTCAGTGAACATGTCCTGGATTAGGTGAAGTTCACCTGGTCAGTTTCCAGGTACTGGGTCAGTGAACATGTCCTGGATTAGGTGATGATCACCTGGTCAGTTTCCAGGTGCTGGGTCAGTGAACATGTCCCGGATTAGGCGATGATCACCTGGTCAGTTTCCAGGTACTGGGTCAGTGAACATGTCCTGGGTTAGGTGATGATCACCTGGTTAGTTTCCAGGTACTGTGTCAGTGAACATGTCCCGGATTAGGTGATGATCACCTGGTTAGTTTCCAGGTACTGGGTCAGTGAACATGTCCTGGATTAGGTGATGATCACCTGGTCAGTTTCCAGGTGCTGGGTCAGTGAACATGTCCCGGATTAGGCGATGATCACCTGGTCAGTTTCCAGGTACTGGGTCAGTGAACATGTCCTGGGTTAGGTGATGATCACCTGGTTAGTTTCCAGGTACTGGGTCAGTGAACATGTCCTGGGTTAGGTGATGATCACCTGGTTAGTTTCCAGGTACTGTGTCAGTGAACATGTCCTGGATTAGGTGATGTTCACCTGGTCAGTTTCCAGGTACTGGGTCAGTGAACATGTGCTGGGTTAGGTGATGATCACCTGGTTAGTTTCCAGGTGCTGGGTCAGTGAACATGTCCTGGGTTAGGTGATGATCACCTGGTTAGTTTCCAGGTGCTGTGTCAGTGAACATGTCCTGGGTTATGTGATGGTCACCTGGTCAGTTTCCAGGTACTGGGTCAGTGAACATGTCCTGGTTTAGGTGATGATCACCTGGTGAGTTTCCAGGTGCTGGGTCAGTGAACATGTCCTGGGTTAGGTGATGATCACCTGGTCAGTTTCCAGGTGCTGTGTCAGTGAACATGTCCTGGGTTAGGTGATGCTCACCTGGTTAGTTTCCAGGTGCTAGGTCAGTGAACATGTCCTGGGTTAGGTGATGTTCACCTGGTCAGTTTCCAGGTGCTGTGTCAGTGAACATGTCCTGGGTTAGTTGATGATCACCTGGTCAGTTTCCAGGTGCTGGGTCAGTGAACATGTCCTGGGTTAGGTGATGATCACCTGGTTAGTTTCCAGGTGCTAGGTCAGTGAACATGTCCTGGGTTAGGTGATGATCACCTGGTCAGTTTCCAGGTGCTGGGTCAGTGAACATGTCCTGGGTTAGGTGATGATCACCTGGTTAGTTTCCAGGTGCTAGGTCAGTGAACATGTCCTGGGTTAGGTGCTGTTCACCTGGTCAGTTTCCAGGTGCTGTGTCAGTGAACATGTCCTGGATTAGGTGATGATCACCTGGTTAGTTTCCAGGTGCTAGGTCAGTGAACATGTCCTGGGTTAGGTGATGATCACCTGGTCAGTTTCTGGAACTGTTCCAGAGTTGAGGTGTTTGGTCGGTCCTCCAGTATATTCCCCAATTCATAATCAGTATCCGTACTTAACTGGAAAATGTATAATTTACAATACTGCGACAATGTAATCTCCAGATCATACAGTCAAATATATATGTTGCGTGACTGGTATGTATTACTGTCAGGGAATGATCTGCCTTCTAGATGCTATAACAATAGGAAAGGGTTGAAAGCAGGATATGTGAGACACTTCAATAGTGGTAATGGGTAATATGGGTCATTCAATTAAACTAAGGAAAAAGAGGCGGGAAGATTCAGATCGCCGCCATTTTGCTGCTGGGGCAATAGAGCGCATGCGCAATATCCTGGTGATGTCAGTGAGTGGGCGTGGCTTCGGAATCCTCTGTTGAGTTGGAGCTGAAACAGCACAGGCTGGGGATGGAGGCTGGGATCTTCCTGTGCTCACTCAGCACAGGCTGGGGATGGAGGCTGGGATCTTCCTGTGCTCACTCAGCACAGGCTGGGGATGGAGGCTGGGATCTTCCTGTGCTCACTCAGCACAGGCTGGGGATGGAGGCTGGGATCTTCCTGTGCTCACTCAGCACAGGCTGGGGATGGAGGCTGGGAACTTCCTGTGCTCACTCAGCACAGGCTGGGGATGGAGGCTGGGATCTACCTGTGCTCACTCAGCACAGGCTGGGGATGGAGGCTGGGATCTTCCTGTGCTCACTCAGCACAGGCTGGGGATGGAGGCTGGGATCTTCCTGTGCTCACTCAGCACAGGCTGTGGATGGAGGCTGGCATCTTCCTGTGCTCACTCAGCACAGGCTGTGGATGGAGGCTGGGATCTTCCTGTGCTCACTCAGCACAGGCTGGGGATGGAGGCTGGGATCTTCCTGTGCTCACTCAGCACAGGCTGGGGATGGAGGCTGGGATCTTCCTGTGCTCACTCAGCACAGGCTGGGGATGGAGGCTGGGATCTTCCTGTGCTCACTCAGCACAGGCTGTGGATGGAGTCTGGGATCTCCCTGTGCTCTGTATTGGGCTCAGTACTGTACTGTGCGTTTAACCCTCATTGTGTTGTTCCAATTGCTGCCTCTCTCTCTCTCTCTTGCAGTGGGTCTGGGAGTTCCTGACTGATCACAATGTCCTGATCCTTTCCCCACATCACACACACTCAAGTTGGATGAGCCGCTGGTGGTGATGCAGGAGATGGAGAACTCCAGCCTTCCATCCACTCCACAGTGACGTAAGATCACACACTGATAATAACTCGCACAGCAGGGTGTTAACACAGCAGAAGCTGGGAATGTGGCCCGGGATCTTCCTGTGCTCTGAGAATGGGAATCAGTCACACATTATGTGAGAACAGCAAAATCAGCACAGGCTGGGGATGGAGGCTGGGATCTCCCCGTGCTCACTGACCCCACTCACTGACCCCAGTCACTATCCGCACTCACTGACCCCTGTCACTATCCACACTCACTGACCCCACTCACTATCCGCACTCACGATCCGCACTCACTGACCCCACTCACTGACCCCAGTCACTATCCGCACTCACTGACCCCTGTCACGATCCGCACTCACTGACACCACTCACATTCCGCACTCACTGACCCCACTCACTGACCCCACTCCACCACCACCCCAATCCACCACCACCCCACTCCAACACAACAACCACATCACTCCGCCACCACCACCACACCACTCCATCAACACCACCACTCCACTCCACCACCACCCCACACCACTCCACCACCATCCCACTCCACCACCACCCCACTCCACCACCACCCCACTCCACCACCTCCACCACCCCACTCCACCACCACACGACTCCACCACCACAACCACCACTCCACTCCAACACCACCTCACTCCACCACTACCCCACTCCAGCACGACCCCTCTCCAGCACCACCACATTCCAGCACCACCCCACTCCAACACCATCCCACTCCAACACCACCCCACTCGAACATCACCCCACTCCGCCACCACCCCACTCCGTCACCACCCCACTCCGCCACAACCCCACTCCACTCCACCACCACCACTCCACTCCACTCCACCACCACCACACTCCACCACCATTCCACTTTACCACCACTCCACTCCACTCCACCACCACCACTCCACTCCACTCCACCACCACTCCACACCACCACCACTCCACCCCACTCCATCACCACCACCCCACTCCACTCCACCTCTCCACTCCACCACCCCACGCCGCCACCACTCCACTCCACCATCACTCCACTCCACCACCACTCCACTCCACACCACCACCACCACCCAACTCCACCACCACCCCACGCCAACACCACACCACTCCACCACAACCCCACTCCACCACCACCCCACTCCACTATCACGCCACTCCAACATCACACCACCCCAACACCACCCCACTGCAACACCACCCCACACTAACACCACCACCCCACTCCAACACCACCCCACTCCAACACCACCCCACTGCACCACCAACACTCCACCCCACCACCACCCCACTCCAATATCACGACACTCCAACAACACCCCACTCCACTCAACCACCCCACTCCACTCCAACCCACTCCAACACCACCCAACTCCAACATCACCCCACTCCAACGCCACCCCACTCCACTCCACCACCCCACTCCAACACCACCCCACTTCAACATCACCCCACTCCAACATCACCTCACTCCAACACCACCCCACTCCACCACCACCACCACCCCACTCCACGACCACCTCACTCCAACACCACCCCACTCCACTCCACCACCCCACTCGAACACCACCCCACTCCACACCAACACCACCCCACTCCACTCCAAGACCACCCCACTCCACTCCAACACCACCCCACTCCACTCCAACAATACCACACTCCACTCCAACACCACCCCACCCCACTCCAACACCACCCCACTCCAATCCAACACCACCCCACACCACTCCAACACCACCCCACCCAACTCCAACACCACCCCACTCCAATCCAACAGGACCCCACTCCACTCCAACATCACCCCACTCCACTCCAACAATACCGCACCTCATTCCAACACCACCCCACTCCACTCCAACACCACCCCACTCCGCTCCAACACCACCCCACACCACTACAACACCACACCACTCCAACACAACCCCACTCCAATACCACCCCCTCCACCACCACCCCACTCCACCACCACCCCACTCCACCACCACCCCACTCCGTCACCACCCCACTCCGCCACCACTGCACTCCGTCACCACCCCACTCCGCCACCACTCCACTCCACCACATCCACTCCACCCCACTCCAACACCACCCAACTCCAACATCACCCCACTCCAACACCACCCCACTCCAACACCACCCCACTCCGCCACCACCCCACTCCATCACCACCCCACTCTGCCACAACTCCACACCACTGCACCACCACCACCCCACACCACCACCACCACCCCACTCCACTCCACCCCTCCACTCCACCACTCCACGCCGCCATCACTCCACTCCACCATCACTCCACTCCACCACCACTCCACTCCACTCCACCACCACCACCCCACTCCAACACCACCCCACTCCAACACCACCCCACTCCAACACCACCCCACTCCACTCCACCATCCCACTCCACTCCACCCCACTCCAACACATCCCCACTCCAACATCACCCCACTCCAACATCACCCCACTCCAACACCACCCCACTCCACTCCACCATCCCACTCCAACACGACCCCACTCCAACATCACCCCACTCCAACATCACCCCACACCAACATCACCCCACTTCAACACCACCCCACTCCACCACCACCCCACTCCACACCACCACCACACACCAACACCACCCCACTCCACCACCACCCCACTCCACCACCACCCCACTCCAACAACACCCCACTCCACTCCAACAATACCACACTCCACTCCAACACCACCCCACCCCACTCCAACAGCACCCCACTTCAACAGCACCCCACTGCACCACCACCACTCCACTCCACCACCACCCCACTCCAACACCACCCCACTCCAACACCACCCCACTCCACTCCACCATCCCACCCCACTCCAACACAACCCCACTCCAACATCACCCCACTCCAACATCACCCCACACCAACATCACCCCACTTCAACACCACCCCACTCCACCACCACCCCACTCCACACCACCACCACACACCAACACCACCCCACTCCACCACCACCCCACTCCACCACCACCCCACTCCAACAACACCCCACTCCACTCCAACAATACCACACTCCACTCCAACACCACCCCACCCCACTCCAACATCACCCCACTCCACTCCAACACCACCCCACCCCACTCCAACACAACCCCACTCCGCTCCAACACCACCCCACTCCACTACAACACCACCCCACTCCAACACCACCCCACTCCAACACCACCCACTCCACCACCACCCCACTCCACCACCACCCCACTCCGTCACCACCGCACTCCGCCACCACTCCACTCCATGACCACCCCACTCCGCCACCACTCCACTCCACTCCACCACCACCACTCCACTCCACTCCACCACCACTCCACTCCACCACCACTCCACCCCACTCCACCACCACCACCCCACTCCACTCCACCACTCCACTCCACCACCCCACGCCGCCACCACTCCACTCCACCATCACTCCACTCCACCACCACTCCACTCCACTCGACCACCACTACCCCACTCCACCACCACCCCACTCCACCATCACCCCACTCCACCACCACCCCACTCCAACACGACCCCACTGCAACACCAACCCACTCCACCACCACCCCACTCCAACACCACACCACTCCAACACCACCCCACTGCACCACCACCACTGCACACCTCCACCACCCCACTCCAACACCACATCACTCCAACACCACCCCACTCCAACACCACCCCACTCCAACACCACCCCACTCCACTCCACCACCTCACTCCACTCCACCCCACTCCAACTCAACCCCACTCCAACATCACCCCACTCCAACAACACCCCACTCCACTCCACCACCCCACTCCAACACCACCCCACTCCACTCCAACACCACCCCACTCAACTCCAACAATACCACACTCCACTCCAACATCACCCCGCCCCACTCCAACACAACCCCACACCAACACCACCCCACTCCAACACGACACCACTCCAACACCACCCAACTCCACCACCACCCCACACCAACACCACCCCACTCCAACACGACACCACTCCAACACCACCCAACTCCACCACCACCCCACTCCAGCACCACCCCACTCCAACACCACGCTACTCCAACACCACCCCACTCCAGCACCACCCCACTCCAGCATCACCCCACTCCAACACCACCCCACTCCAACACCAACACACTCGAACACCACCCCACTCCGCCACCACTCCATTCCAATCCACCACCACCACTCCACTCCACTCCACCACCATCACTGCACTCCACTCCAACACCACCCCGCTCCACCACCACCCCACTCCACCACCACCCCACTCCAACACGACCCCACTCCAACACCACCCCACTCCACCACCACCCCACGCCACCACCACCCCACTCCAATACCACCCCACTCCAACACCACCCCACTCCAACGCCACCCCACTCCAACACCGCCCCACTCCAACACCACCCCACTCCACTCTACCACCCCACTCCACTCCACCCCACTCCAACAGCACCCCACTCCAACACTACCCCACTCCAACACAACCCCACTCCACTCCACCAGCCCACTCCAACACCACCCCACTCCAACACCACCCCACTTCAACACCACCCCACTCCACCACCACCCCTCTCCGCCACCACCCCAATCCGCCAGCATTCCACTCCACTCCACCACCATCACTGCACTCCACTCCACCACCACTCCACTCCACCACCACTCCACTCCATCACCACTCCACTCCACTCCACCACTACCACCCCACTCCACCACCACTCCACTCCACCACCACCACCCCACTCCACTCCTCCACCACCACTCCACACCACCACCACTCCACTCCATCACCACTCCATTCCACCACCACTCCAACACCACCCCACTCGAACACCACCACACTCCACCACCACCCCATTCCGCCACCACCCCACTCCGCCACCACTCCACTCCACTCCACCAGCACCACTCCACACCACTCCACCACCACCCCACTCTGCCACCACCCCACTCCGCCACCACTCCACTCCACTCCACCACCACCACTCCACTCCACTACACCACCACTCCACTCCACCACCACTCCACCCCACTCCACCACCACCACCCCACTCCACTCCACCACTCCACTCGACCACCCCAATCCACCACCACCCCACTCCAACACCACCCCACTCCACCACCACACCACTCCAACAACACCCCACTCCAACACCACCCCACTCCAACACCACCTCACTGCAACACCACCCCACTCCAACAGCACGCCACTCCACTCCACTACCCCACTCCACACCACCCCACTCCAACAACACCCCACTCCAACACCACCCCACTCCAACACCACCTCACTCCAACACCACCCCACTCCAACAGCACCCCACTCCACTCCACCACCCCAATCCACCACCACCCCACTCCAACACCACCCCACTGCAACACCACCCCACTTCAACACCACCCCACTCCAACACGACCCCACTCCAACACCACCCCACTCCACTTCAACAACACCCCACGCCACTCCAACACCATCCCACTCCACTCCAACACCACCCCACTCAACTCTAACACCACCCCACTCCACTCCAACAATACCCCACTCCCCTCCAACACCACCCCACCCCACTCCAACACGACCCCACTACACTCTAACTCCACCCCCACTCCACTCCAACACCTCCCCACTCCACTCCATCAGTACCCCACCCCACTCCAACACCATCCCACTCCACTCCAACAACACCCCACTCCACTCCAAAACCACCCCACTCCACTCCAACACCACCCCACTCCAACACCACCCCACTCCAACAGCACCCCACTCCAACACCACCCCGCTCCACCACCACCCCACTCCACCACAACTCCACTCCAACACCACCACACTCCAACACCACCCAACTCCAATACCACCCCACTGCACCACCACCACTCCACTCCACCACCACCCCACTCCAACGCCACCCCACTCCAACACCGCCCCACTCCAACACCACCCCACTCCACTCCACCACCACACTCCACTCCACCCCACTCCAACAGCACCCCACTCCAACACTACCCCACTCCAACACAACCCCACTCCACTCCACCAGCCCACTCCAACACCACCCCACTCCAACACCACCCCACTTCAACACCACCCCACTCCAGCACCACCCCACTCCAGCACCACCCCACTCCAGCATCACCCCACTCCGCCACCACTCCACTCCAATCCACCACCACCACTCCACTCCACTCCACCACCACCCCTCTCCGCCACCACCCCACTCCGCCAGCATTCCACTCCACTCCACCACCATCACTGCACTCCACTCCACCACCACTCCATTCCACCACCACTCCACTCCACTCCACCACTACCACCCCACTCCACTCCACCACTCCACTCCACCACCCCACTGCGCCACCACTCCACTCCACCACCACTCCACTCCACCACCACTCCATTCCACCACCACTCCACCACCACCCCACTCCAACACCACCCCACTCCACTCCTCCACCACCACTCCACACCACCACCACTCCACTCCACCACCACTCCATTCCACCACCACTCCACCACCACCCCACTCCAACACCACCCCACTCCAGCACCACCCCATTCCGCCACCACCCCACTCCGCCACCACTCCACTCCACCACCACCACTCCACTCCACCACCACTCCACTCCACGACCACTCCACCCCACTCCACCACCACCACCCCACTCCACTCCACCACTCCACTCGACCACCCCAATCCACCACCACCCCACTCCAACACCACCCCACTCCAACACAACCCCACTCCAACACCACCCCACTCCAACACCAATTCACTCCAACACCACCCCACTCCAACACCACCACACTCCAACACCACCCCACACCAACACCACCCCACCCAAAAATCACCCCACTCCAACACCACCACACTCCAACACCACCCCACTCCAACACCACCCCACCCCAAAACCACCCCACTACAACACCACCCCACTCCAACAGCACCCCACTCCAGCACCACCCCACACCAACACCACCCCACTCCGACACAACCCCACTCCGACACCACCCCACACCGACACTACCCCACTCCGACACCACCCCACTCCGACACCACCCCACTCAGACACCACCCCTCTTCGACACCACCCCACTCCAACACCACCCCACTCCAGCAACACCCCACTCCAACACCACCCCACTCCACCACCACCACACTCCAACACCACCGCACTCCACCATCCACTCCACTCCACCACCACCCCACTCCAACACCACCCCACTCCACCAGCACCCCACTCCACCACGACCCCACTGCAACACCACCCCACTCCACCACGACCCCACTCCACCACCACCACCACCCCACTCCACCACCACCCCACTCTAACACCACCCCACTCCACCACCACCCCACTCCAACGCCACCCCACTCCACTCCACCACCGCCCCACTGCACCACCAGCACCCCACTCCACCACGACCCCACTGCAACACCACCCCACTCCAACACCACCCCACTCCACCACCACACCACTCCAACACCACCACACTCCACCACCACCCCACTCCACCACCACCCCACTCCACCACCACCCCACTCCACTCCACCACCACCCCACTGCACCACCACTCCACTCCACCACCACTCCACTCCACCAGAACCCCACTCCACTCCACCACCACCCCACTGCACCACCACAACCCCACTCCACCACCACCCCACTCCACCACCACCCAACGCCAACATCACCCCACTCCACCAACACCCCACTCCAACACCACCCCGCTCCAACACCACCCCGCGCCTACACCACCCTGCTCCAACACCAACCAACTCCACCACCACCCCACTCCAACACCACGCCGCTCCAACACCACCCCACTCCAACACCACCCCGCTCCAACACCACTCCGCTCCACCACCACCCCGCACCAACACCAACCCGCTCCACCATCACCCCGCTTCAACTCCACCCGGCTCCACCACCACCCCGCTCCAACACCACCCCACTCCAACAGCACCCCACTCCAACACCACCCCACTCCACCACCACCCCGCTCCAACACCACCCCACTTCAACACCACCCCACTCCAACACCACCGCACGCCAACATCACCCCACTCCACCACCACCCCGCTCCAACACCACCCCACTCCAACACCACCCCACTCCAACACCACCCCACTCCAACACCACCCCACTCCAACACCACCCCACTCCAACACCACCGCACTCCAACACCACCCCACTCCACCACCACCCCGCTCCAACACCACCCCACTCCAACACCAACCCACTCCAACACCACCCCACTCCAACACCACCGCACTCCAACACCACCGCACTCCAACACCACCTCGCTCCAACACCACCCCACTCCAACACAACCCCACTACACCACCACCCCACTCCAACACCACCCCACTCCAAAACCACCCCACACCAACACCACCCCACTCCAACACCACCCCACTCCAACATCACCCCACTCCAACACCACCCCGACCCAACACCACCCCGCTCCAACACCAACCCACTCCAACACCAACCCGGTCCACCACCACCCCGCTACACCCCCACCCCGCTCCAACACCACCCCGCCCCACTACCACCCCGCTCCAACACCACCCTGCTCCACCACCACCCCACTCCAACACCACCACACTCCACTGCCACCCCACTCCAACACCAACCCACTCCAATAATACCACACTCCAACATCACCCCACTCCAACTCAACCACACTCCAACACCACCCCACTCCAACACCACCCCACTCCAAAACCACCCCACTCCAACACCACCCCACTCCAACACGACCCCCCTTCCAACACCACCCCACTACACCATCACCACCCCACTCCAATACCACCCGGCTCCAACACCACCCCGCCCCAACATCACCCCACTCCAACACCACCCCACACCAACACCACCCCACTCCAACACAACCCCACTCCAACAACACCCCACTCCAACACCAAGTCACTCCAATACCACCCCACTCAAACACCACCACACTCCAACACCACCCCACTCCAACAACACCCCACCCCAAAACCACCCCACTCCAACACCACCACACTCCAACACCACCCCACGCCAACACCACCCCACCCCAAAACCACCCCACTCCAACATCACCCCACTCCAAAACCACCCCACTACAACACCACCCCACTCCAACACCACCCCACTCCGACACCACCCCACACCGACACTACCCCACTCCGACACCACCCCACTCCGACACCAGCCCACTCAGACACCAACCCTCTCCGACATCACCCCACTCCAACACCAGTCCACTCCAGCACCACCCCACTCCAACACCAGCCCACTCCAACACCACCCCACTCCGACACCACCCCACTCCGACACCACCCCACTCAGACACCACCCCTCTCCGACACCACCCCACTCCAACACCACCCCACTCCAGCACCACGCCACTCCAACACCACCCCACTCGACCACCACGACACTCCAACACCACCGCACTCCACCACCACACCACTCCACCACCACACCACTCCAACACCACCCCACTCCACCACCACCCCACTACACCACCACCACCACCCCACTCCACCACCACCCCACTCCAACACCATCCCACTCCACCACCACCCCACTCCATCACCACCCCACTCCAACACCACCCCACTCCACCGCCACCCCACTCCAATCCACCACCGGCCCACTGCACCACCAGCACCCCACTCCACCACCACCCCACTCCACCACCACCCCACTCCACTCCACCACCACCCCACTGCACCACCACTCCACTCCACCACCACTCCACTCCACCACAACCCCACTCCACTCCACCACCACCCCACTGCACCACCACAACCCCACTCCACCACCACCCAACGCCAACATCACTCCACTCCACCAACACCCCACTCCAACAGCACCCCGCTCCAACACCACCCCGCGCCAACACCACCCTGCACCAACACCACCCCACTCCACCACCACCCCACTCCAACACCAACCCACTCCACCACCACCCCACTCCAACACCACCCCGCGCCAACACCACCCTGCTCCAACACCAACCCACTCCACCACCACCCCACTGCAACACCAACCCACTCCACTACCATCCCACTCCAACACCACCCCGCTCCAACACCACCCCACTCCGACACCAGCCCACTCAGACACCAACCCTCTCCGACATCACCCCACTCCAACACCAGTCCACTCCAGCACCACCCCACTCCAACACCAGCCCACTCCAACACCACCCCACTCCGACACCACCCCACTCCGACACCACCCCACTCAGACACCACCCCTCTCCGACACCACCCCACTCCAACACCACCCCACTCCAGCACCACCCCACTCCAACACCACCCCACTCCACCACCACGACACTCCAACACCACCGCACTCCACCACCACACCACTCCACCACCACACCACTCCAACACCACCCCACTCCACCACCACCCCACTACACCACCACCACCACCCCACTCCACCACCACACCACTCCAACACCATCCCACTCCACCACCACCCCACTCCATCACCACCCCACTCCAACACCACCCCACTCCACCGCCACCCCACTCCAATCCACCACCGGCCCACTGCACCACCAGCACCCCACTCCACCACCACCCCACTCCACCACCACCCCACTCCACTCCACCACCACCCCACTGCACCACCACTCCACTCCACCACCACTCCACTCCACCACAACCCCACTCCACTCCACCACCACCCCACTGCACCACCACAACCCCACTCCACCACCACCCAACGCCAACATCACTCCACTCCACCAACACCCCACTCCAACAGCACCCCGCTCCAACACCACCCCGCGCCAACACCACCCTGCACCAACACCACCCCACTCCACCACCACCCCACTCCAACACCAACCCACTCCACCACCACCCCACTCCAACACCACCACGCTCCAACACCACCCCACTCCAACATCACCCCACTCCACCAACACCCCACTCCAACACCACCCCGCTCCAACACCACCCCGCGCCAACACCACCCTGCTCCAACACCACCCCGCACCAACACCACCCCGCTCCAACACCACCCCACTCCAACACAACCCCGGTCCACCACCACCCCACTCCACCACCACCCACACCAACACCACCCCACTCCAAACCCACCCCTCTCCAACACCAAGTCACTCCAATACCACCCCACTCAAACACCACCACACTCCAACACCACCCCACTCCAACAACACCCCACTCCAACACCAAGTCACTCCAATACCACCCCACTCAAACACCACCACACTCCAACACCACCCCACTCCAACAACACCCCACCCCAAAACCACCCCACTCCAACACCACCACACTCCAACACCACCCCACGCCAACACCACCCCACCCCAAAACCACCCCACTCCAACATCACCCCACTCCAAAACCACCCCACTACAACACCACCCCACTCCAACACCACCCCACTCCGACACCACCCCACACCGACACTACCCCACTCCGACACCACCCCACTCCGACACCAGCCCACTCAGACACCAACCCTCTCCGACATCACCCCACTCCAACACCAGTCCACTCCAGCACCACCCCACTCCAACACCAGCCCACTCCAACACCACCCCACTCCGACACCACCCCACTCCGACACCACCCCACTCAGACACCACCCCTCTCCGACACCACCCCACTCCAACACCACCCCACTCCAGCACCACCCCACTCCAACACCACCCCACTCGACCACCACGACACTCCAACACCACCGCACTCCACCACCACACCACTCCACCACCACACCACTCCAACACCACCCCACTCCACCACCACCCCACTACACCACCACCACCACCCCACTCCACCACCACCCCACTCCAACACCATCCCACTCCACCACCACCCCACTCCATCACCACCCCACTCCAACACCACCCCACTCCACCGCCACCCCACTCCAATCCACCACCGGCCCACTGCACCACCAGCACCCCACTCAACCACCACCCCACTCCACCACCACCCCACTCCACTCCACCACCACCCCACTGCACCACCACTCCACTCCACCACCACACCACTCCACCACAACCCCACTCCACTCCACCACCACCCCACTGCACCACCACAACCCCACTCCACCACCACCCAAAGCCAACATCACTCCACTCCACCAACACCCCACTCCAACAGCACCCCGCTCCAACACCACCCCGCGCCAACACCACCCTGCACCAACACCACCCCACTCCACCACCACCCCACTCCAACACCAACCCACTCCACCACCACCCCACTCCAACACCACCCCGCGCCAACACCACCCTGCTCCAACACCAACCCAGTCCACCACCACCCCACTGCAACACCAACCCACTCCACTACCATCCCACTCCAACACCACCCCGCTCCAACACCACCCCACTCCGACACCAGCCCACTCAGACACCAACCCTCTCCGACATCACCCCACTCCAACACCAGTCCACTCCAGCACCACCCCACTCCAACACCAGCCCACTCCAACACCACCCCACTCCGACACCACCCCACTCCGACACCACCCCACTCAGACACCACCCCTCTCCGACACCACCCCACTCCAACACCACCCCACTCCAGCACCACCCCACTCCAACACCACCCCACTCCACCACCACGACACTCCAACACCACCGCACTCCACCACCACACCACTCCACCAAAACACCACTCCAACACCACCCCACTCCACCACCACCCCACTACACCACCACCACCACCCCACTCCACCACCACACCACTCCAACACCATCCCACTCCACCACCACCCCACTCCATCACCACCCCACTCCAACACCACCCCACTCCACCGCCACCCCACTCCAATCCACCACCGGCCCACTGCACCACCAGCACCCCACTCCACCACCACCCCACTCCACCACCACCCCACTCCACTCCACCACCACCCCACTGCACCACCACTCCACTCCACCACCACTCCACTCCACCACAACCCCACTCCACTCCACCACCACCCCACTGCACCACCACAACCCCACTCCACCACCACCCAACGCCAACATCACTCCACTCCACCAACACCCCACTCCAACAGCACCCCGCTCCAACACCACCCCGCGCCAACACCACCCTGCACCAACACCACCCCACTCCACCACCACCCCACTCCAACACCAACCCACTCCACCACCACCCCACTCCAACACCACCCCGCTCCAACACCACCCCACTCCAACATCACCCCACTCCACCAACACCCCACTCCAACACCACCCCGCTCCAACACCACCCCGCGCCAACACCACCCTGCTCCAACACCAACCCACTCCACCACCACCCCACTGCAACACCAACCCACTCCGCTACCATCCCACTCCAACACCACCCCGCTCCAACACCACCCCACTCCAACACCACCCCGCACCAACACCACCCCGCTCCAACACCACCCCACTCCAACACAACCCCGGTCCACCACCACCCCACTCCACCACCACACACACCAACACCACCCCACTCCAAACCCACCCCTCTCCAACACCACCCCACTCCAACTCCACCCCACTCCAACAACACCCCACTCCAACACCACCCCACTCCAACACCACCCCGCACCAACAACACCCCACTCCAACACCACCCCGGTCCACCACCACCCCACTTCACCACCACCCCACTCCAACACCACCCCACTCCAAACCCACCCCTCTCCAACACCACCCCACTCCAACTCCACCCCACTCCAACAACACCCCACCCCAAAATCACCCCACTCCAACACCACCACACTCCAACACCACCCCACTCCAACACCACCCCACCCCAAAACCACCCCACTCCAACATCACCCCACTCCAAAATCACCCCACTACAACACCACCCCACTCCAACACCACCCCACTCCGACACCACCCCACACCGACACTACCCCACTCCGACACCACCCCACTCTGACACCATCCCACTCAGACACCACCCCTCTCCGACTCCACCCCACTCCAACACCACCCCAATCCAGCACCACCCCACTCCAACACCAGCCCACTCCAGCACCACCCCACTCCAACACCAGCCCACTCCAACACCACCCCACTCCGACACCACCCCACTCCGACGCCACCCCACTCAGACACCCCCCCCTCTCCGACACCACCCCACTCCAACACCACCCCACTCCAGCACCACCCCACTCCAACAACACCCCACTCCACCAACACGACACTCCAACACCACCGCACTCCACCACCACACCACTCCACCACCACCCCACTCCAACACCACCCCACTCCACCACCACTCCACTCCACCACCACCACCACCCCACTCCACCACCACCCCACTCCAACACCACCCCACTCCACCACCACCCCACTCCACCACCACCCCAGTCCAACACCACCCCACTCCACCACCACCCCACTCCACCGCCACCCCACTCCAATCCACCACCGCCCCACTGCACCACCAGCACCCCACTCCACCACCACTCCACTCCACCACAACCCCACTCCACTGCACCACCACCCCACTGCACCACCACAACCCCACTCCACCACCACCCCACGCCAACACCACCCTGCCCCAACACCACCCCACTCCACCACCACCCCACTCCAACACCAACCCACTCCACCACCACCCCACTCCAACACCACCCCGCTCCAACACCACCCCACTCCACCAACACCCCACTCCAACACCACCCCGCTCCAACACAACCACGCGCCAACACCACCCTGCTCCAACACCACCCCACTCCACCACCACCCCACTCCAACACCAACCCACTCCACCACCATCCCACTCCAACACCACCCCGCTCCAACACCACCCCACTCCAACACCACCCCGCACCAACACCACCCCGCTCCACCAACACCCCGCACCAACACCAACCCGCTCCACCATCACCCCGCTTCAACTCCACCCGGCTCCACCACCACCCCGACCCAACACCACCCCGCGCCAACACCACCCCACTCCAACACCACCCCGGTCCACCACCACCCCACTCCACCACCACCCACTCCAACACCACCCTACTCCAAACCCACCCCTCTCCAACACCACCCCACTCCAACCCCACCCCACTCCAACAACACCCCACTCCAACACCACCCCACTCCACCACAACCCCACTCCACTCCACCACCACCCCACTGGACCACCACAACCCCACTCCACCACCACCCAACGCCAACAACACTCCACTCCACCAACACCCCACTCCAACAGCACCCCGCTCCAACACCACCCCGCGCCAACACCACCCTGCACCAACACCACCCCACTCCACCACCACCCCACTCCAACACCAACCCACTCCACCACCACCCCACTCCAACACCACCCCGCTCCAACACCACCCCACTCCAACATCACCCCACTCCACCAACACCCCACTCCAACACCACCCCGCTCCAACACCACCCCGCGCCAACACCACCCTGCTCCAACACCAACCCACTCCACCACCACCCCACTGCAACACCAACCCACTCCACTACCATCCCACTCCAACACCACCCCGCTCCAACACCACCCCACTCCAACACTACCCCGCACCAACAACACCCCGCTCCAACACCACCCCACTCCAACACCACCCCGGTCCACCACCACCCCACTCCACCACCACCCACACCAACACCACCCCACTCCAAACCCACCCCTCTCCAACACCACCCCACTCCAACTCCACCCCACTCCAACACCACCCCGCACCAACAACACCCCACTCCAACACCACCCCACTCCAACACCACCCCGCACCAACAACACCCCACTCCAACACCACCCCGGTCCACCACCACCCCACTTCACCACCACCCCACTCCAACACCACCCCACTCCAAACCCACCCCTCTCCAACACCACCCCACTCCAACTCCACCCCACTCCAACAACACCCCACCCCAAAACCACCCCAAAACAACACCACCACACTCCAACACCACCCCACTCCAACACCAACCCACCCCAAAACCACCCCACTCCAACATCACCCCACTTCAAAATCACCCCACTACAACACCACCCCACTCCAACACCACCCCACTCCGACACCACCCCACACCGACACTACCCCACTCCGACACCACCCCACTCCGACACCATCCCACTCAGACACCACCCCTCTCCGACACCACCCCACTCCAACACCACCCCAATCCAGCACCACCCCACTCCAACACCAGCCCACTCCAGCACCACCCCACTCCAACACCAGCCCACTCCAACACCACCCCACTCCGAAACCACCCCACTCCGACGCCAGCCCACTCAGACACCCCCCCTCTCCGACACCACCCCACTCCAACACCACCCCACACCAGCACCTCCCCACTCCAACAACACCCCACTCCACCAACACGACACTCCAACACCACCGCACTCCACCACCACCCCACTCCACCACCACCCCACTCCAACACCACCCCACTCCACCACCACTCCACTCCACCACCACCACCACCCCACTCCACCACCACCCCACTCCAACACCACCCCACTCCACCACCACCCCACTCCACCACCACCCCACTCCAACACCACCCCACTCCACCACCACCCCACTCCACCGCCACCCCACTCCAATCCACCACTGCCCCACTGCACCACCAGCACCCCACTCCACCACCACTCCACTCCACCACAACCCCACTCCACTCCACCACCACCCCACTGCACCACCACAACCCCACTCCACCACCACCCCACGCCAACACCACCCTGCTCCAACACCACCCCACTCCACCACCACCCCACTCCAACACCAACCCACTCCACCACCACCCCACTCCAACACCACCCCGCTCCAACACCACCCCACTCCAACATCACCCCACTCCACCAACACCCCACTCCAACACCACCCCGCTCCAACACCACCACGCGCCAACACCACCCTGCTCCAACACCACCCCACTCCACCACCACCCCACTCCAACACCAACCCACTCCACCACCATCCCACTCCAACACAACCCCGCTACAACACCACCCCACTCCAACACCACCCCGCACCAACACCACCCCGCTCCACCAACACCCCGCACCAACACCAACCCGCTCCACCATCACCCCGCTTCAACTCCACCCGGCTCCACCACCACCCCGCTCCAACACCACCCCACTCCAACACCACCCCACACCAACACCACCCCACTCCACTACCACCCCGCCCCAACACCACCCCACTCCAACACCACCCACTCCAACACCACCCTACTCCAAACCCACCCCTCTCCAACACCACCCCACTCCAACCCCACCCCACTCCAACAACACCCCACTCCAACACCACCCCACTCCAACACCACCCCGCACCAACACCACCCCACTCCAACACCACCCCGGTCCACCACCACCCCACTCCACCACCACCCCACTCCAACACCACCCCACTCCAAACCCACCCCTCTCCAACACCACCCCACTCCAACTCCACCCCACTCCAACAACACCCCACCCCAAAACCACCCCACTCCAACACCACCACACTCCAACACCACCCCACTCCAACACCACCCCACCCCAAAACAACCCCACTGCAACATCACCCCACTCCAAAACCACCCCACTACAACACCACCCCACTCCAACACCACCCCACACTGACACCACCCCACACCGACACTACCCCACTCCGACAGCACCCCACTCCGACACCATCCCACTCAGACACCACCCCTCTCCGACGTCACCCCACTCAGACACCATCCCTCTCCGACACCACCCCACTCCAACACCACCCCACTCCAGCACCACCCCACTCCAACACCACCCCACTCCACCACCACGACACTCCAACACCACCGCACTCCACCACCACAGAACCACAACCACCCCACTCCAACACCACCCCACTCCACCACCACCCCACTCCACCATCACCACCACCCCACTCCACCACCACCCCACTCCACCACTACCCCACTCCACCACCACCCCACTCCACCACCACCCCACTCCAACACCACCCCACTCCACCACCACCCCACTCCACCGCCACCCCACTCCAATCCACCACCGCCCCACTGCACCACCAGCACCCCACTCCACCACCACCTCACTCCACCACCACCCCACTCCACTCCACCACCACCCCACGGCACCACCACTCCACTCCACCACCACTCCACTCCACCACAACCACACTCCACTCCACCACCACCCCACTGCACCACCACAACCCCACTCCACCACCACCCCACTCCACCACCACCCAACGCCAACATCACCCCACTCCACCAACACCCCACTCCAACACCACCCCGCTCCAACACCACCCCGCGCCAACACCACCCTGCTCCAACACCACCCCACTCCACCACCACCCCACTCCAACACCAACCCACTCCACCACCATCCCACTCCAACACCACCCCGCTCCAACACCACCCCACTCCAACACCACCCCGCACCAACATCACCCCGCTCCACCAACACCCCGCACCAACACCAACCCGCTCCACCATCACCCTGCTTCAACTCCACCCGGCTCCACCACCAGCCCGCTCCAACACCACCCCACTCCAACACCACCCCACACCAACACCACCCCACTCCAACACCACCCCACTCCAACATCACCCCACTCCAACACCACCCCGACCCAACACCACCCCGCACCAACACCACCCCACTCCAACACCACCCCGGTCCAGCACCACCCCGCTCCCCCCCACCCCGCTCCAACACCACCCCGCACCACCACCACCCCGCTCCAACACCACACTGCTGACCACCACCCCACTCCAACACCACCCCACTCCAACGCCACCCCACTCCAATACCACCCCGCAACAACACCACCCCGCACCAACACCACCCCACTCCAACACCACCCCACTCCAAAACCACCCCACACTAACACCACCCCACTCCAACACAACCCCACTCCAACAACACCACACTCCAACACCAATTCACTCCAACAACACCCCACTCCAACACCACCACACTCCAACACCACCCCACTCCAACAACACCCCACCCCAAAACCACCCCACTCCAACACCACCCCACTCCACCACCACCCCACTCCAACACCACCCCACCCCAAAATCACTCCACTCCAACATCACCCCACTCCAAAACCACCCCACTACATCACCACCCCACTCCAACACCACCCCACTCCGACACCTCCCCACACCGACACTACCCCACTCCGACACCACCCCACTCCGACACCAGCCCACTCAGACACCAACCCTCTCCGACACCACCCCACTCCAACACCACCCCACTCCAGCACCACCCCACTCCAACACCAGCCCACTCCAGCACCACCCCACTCCAACACCAGCCCTCTCCAACACCACCCCACTCCAACACCACCCCACTCCGACACCACCCCACTCAGACAGCACCCCTCTCCGACACCACCCCACTCCAACACCACCCCACTCCAGCACCACCCCACTCCAACACCACCCCACTCCACCACCACGACACTCCAACACCACCGCACTCCACCACCACACCACTCCACCACCACCCCACTCCAACAACACCCCACTCCACCACCACCCCACTCCACCGCCACCCCACTCCAATCCACCACCGGCCCACTGCACCACCAGCACCCCACTCCACCACCACTCCACTCCACCACCACCCCACTCCACTCCACCACCACCCCACTGCACCACCACTCCACTCCACCACCACTCCACTCCACCACAACCCCACTCCACTCCACCACCACCCCACTGCACCACCACAACCCCACTCCACCACCACCCCACTCCACCACCACCCAACGCCAACATCACCCCACTCCACCAACACCCCACTCCAACACCACCCCGCTCCAACACCACCCCGCGCCAACACCACCCTGCTCCAACACCACCCCACTCCACCACCACCCCACTCCAACACCAACCCACTCCACCACCACCCCACTCCAACACCACCCCGCTCCAACACCACCCCACTCCAACATCACCCCACTCCACCAACACCCCACTCCAACACCACCCCGCTCCAACACCACCCCGCGCCAACACCACCCTGCTCCAACAACACCCCACTCCACCACCACCCCACTCCAACACCAACCCACTCCACCACCATCCCACTCCAACACAACCGCGCTGCAACACCACCCCACTCCAACACCACCCCGCACCAACACCACCCCGCTCCACCAACACCCCGCACCAACACCAACCCGCTCCACCATCACCCCGCTTCAACTCCACCCGGCTCCACCACCACCCCGCTCCAACACCACCCCAATCCAACACCACCCCACACCAACACCACCCCACTCCACCACCACCCCGCCCCAACACCACCACACTCCAACACCACCCCACTCCAACATCACCCCACTCCAACATCACCCCGACCCAACACCACCCCGGTCCACCACCACCCCACTCCACCACCATCCACTCCAACACCAACCCACTCCAAACCCACCCCTCTCCAACACCACCCCACTCCAACTCCACCCCACTCCAACAACACCCCACTCCACCACCACCCCACTCCAACACCACCCCACTCCAAACCAACCCATCTCCAACACCACCCCACTCCAACTCCACCCCACTCCAACAACACCCCACCCCAAAACCACCCGACTCCAACACCACCACACTCCAACACCACCCCACTCCAACACCACCCCACCCCAAAACCACCCCACTCCAACATCACACCACCCCAAAACCACCCCACTACAACACCACCCCACTCCAACACCACCCCACTCCGACACCACCCCACACCGACACTACCCCACTCCGACATCACCCCACTCCGACACCATCCCAATCAGACACCACCCCTCTCCGACACCACCCCACTCCAACACAACCCCTTTCCAGCACCACCCCACTCCAACACCAGCCCACTCCAGCACCACCCCACTCCAACACCAGCCCACTCCAACACCACCCCACTCCGACACCACCCCAATCCGACGCCACCCCACTCAGACACCACCCCTCTCCGACACCACCCCACTCCAACACCACCCCACTCCAGCACCACTCCACTCCAACACCACCCCACACCACCACCACGACACTCCAACACCACCGCACTCCACCACCACACCACTCCACCACCACCCCACTCCAACAGCACCCCACTCCACCACCACCCCACTCCACCACCACCACCACCCCACTCCACCACCACCCCACTCCACCACCACCCCACTCCAACACCACCCCACTCCACCACCACCCCACTCCACCACCACCCCACTCCAACACCACCCCACTCCACCACCACCCCACTCCACCGCCACCCCACTCCAATCCACCACCGGCCCACTGCACCACCAGCACCCCACTCCACCACCACCCCACTCCACCACCACCCCACTCCACTCCACCACCACCCCACTGCACCACCACTCCACTCCACCACCACACCACTCCACCACAACCCCTTTCCACTCCACCACCACCCCACTGCACCACCACAACCCCACTCCACAACCACCCCACTCCACCACCACCCAACACCAACATCACCCCACTCCACCAACACCCCACTCCAACACCAACCCACTCCACCACCACACCACTCCAACACCACCCCGCTCCAACACCACCCCACTCCAACATCACCCCACTCCACCAACACCCCACTCCAACACCACCCCGCTCCAACACCACCCCGCGCCAACACCACCCTGCTCCAACACCAACCCACTCCACCACCACCCCACTGCAACACCAACCCACTCCACTACCATCCCACTCCAACACCACCCCACTCCAACACCACCCCACTCCAACACCACCCCGCACCAACACCACCCCGCTCCACCAACACCCCGCACCAACACCAACCCGCTCCACCATCACCCCGCTTCAACTCCACCCGGCTCCACCACCACCCCGCTCCAACACCACCCCACTCCAACACCACCCCACTCCAACACCACCCCACTCCACCACCACCCCGCCCCAACACCACCCCAAACCAACACCACACCTCTCCAACATCACCCCACTCCAACACCACCCCGACCCAACACCACCCCGCTCCAACACCACCCCACTCCAACACCACCCCGGTCCACCACCACCCCACTCCACCACCACCCACACCAACACCACCCCACTCCAAACCCACCCCTCTCCAACACCACCCCACTCCAACTCCACCCCACGCCAACAACACCCCACTCCAACACCACCCCACTCCAACACCACCCCGCACCAACACCACCCCACTCCAACACCACCCCGGTCCACCACCACCCCACTTCACCACCACCCCACTCCAACACCACCCCACTCCAAACCCACCCCTCTCCAACACCACCCCACTCCAACTCCACCCCACTCCAACAACACCCCACCCCAAAAGCACCCCACTCCAACACCACTACACTCCAACACCACCCACTCCAACACCACCCCACCCCAAAACCACCCCACTCCAACATCACCCCACTCCAAAATCACCCCACTACAACACCACCCCACTCCAACACCACCCCACTCCGACACCACCCCACACCGACACTACCCCACTCCGACACCACCCCACTCCGACACCATCCCACTCAGACACCACCCCTCTCCGACACCACCCCACTCCAACACCACCCCAATCCAGCACCACCCCACTCCAACACCACCCCACTCCGACAACACCCCACTCCGGCGCCACCCCACTCAGACACCCCCCCTCTCCGACACCACCCCACTCCAACACCACCCCACTCCCCCACCACCCAACACCAACATCACCCCACTCCGCCAACACCCCACTCCAACACGACACCGCTCCAACACCACCCAGCTCCAACACCACCCTGCTCCAACACCACACCACTCCAGCACCACCCCACTCCAACACCACCCCACTCCACCACCACCCCACTCCACCATCACCCCACCCCACTCCACCACTACACCACTCCACCACCACCCCACTCCAACAACACCTCACTCCAACAACACCCCACTCCGCTCCAACACAACTCAGCTCCAAGACCACTCCACTCCACCACCATCCCACTCCAACACTACCCCACACCACCACAACCCCACTCCACCAACACACCACTCCACCACCACCCCACTCCAACACCACCCCACTCCACCACCACCCCACCTCAACACCACCCCACTCCAACACCACCCCTCTCCAACACCACACCACTAAAACACCACCCCACTCCAACACCACTCCACTGCAACAGAACCCCACCCCAACACCACCCCACTCCAACACCATCCCACTCCAACACCACCCCACTCCAACACCACCCCACTCCAACAGCAATTCACTCCAACACCACCCCACTCCAACACCACACCACTCCAACACCAATTCACTCCAACACCACCCCACTCCAACACCACTCCACTCCAACACCACCCCACTCCAACACCACCCCAATCCAACACCACCCCATTCCAACACCACCCCTCTCCAACACCACCCCACTCCAACACCACCCCACTCCAACACTACCCCACTCCAACATCACACCACTCCAACACCACCCCACTCCAACACCACCCCACTCCAACACCACCCCACTCCAACACCACTACCACCCCACTCCACCACCACCCTACTCCACCACCACCCAACTCCACTCCACCACCACCCCACTCCACCACCACCCCACTCCACCACCACCCCACTCCACCAACACCCCACTCCAACATCACCCCACTCCACCAACACCCCACTCCAACACCACCCCGCTCCAACACCACCCCGCGCCAACACCACCCTGCTCCAACAACACCCCACTCCACCACCACCCCACTCCAACACCAACCCACTCCACCACCATCCCACTCCAACACAACCGCGCTGCAACACCACCCCACTCCAACACCACCCCGCACCAACACCACCCCGCTCCACCAACACCCCGCACCAACACCAACCCGCTCCACCATCACCCCGCTTCAACTCCACCCGGCTCCACCACCACCCCGCTCCAACACCACCCCAATCCAACACCACCCCACACCAACACCACCCCACTCCACCACCACCCCGCCCCAACACCACCACACTCCAACACCACCCCACTCCAACATCACCCCACTCCAACATCACCCCGACCCAACACCACCCCGGTCCACCACCACCCCACTCCACCACCATCCACTCCAACACCAACCCACTCCAAACCCACCCCTCTCCAACACCACCCCACTCCAACTCCACCCCACTCCAACAACACCCCACTCCACCACCACCCCACTCCAACACCACCCCACTCCAAACCAACCCATCTCCAACACCACCCCACTCCAACTCCACCCCACTCCAACAACACCCCACCCCAAAACCACCCGACTCCAACACCACCACACTCCAACACCACCCCACTCCAACACCACCCCACCCCAAAACCACCCCACTCCAACATCACACCACCCCAAAACCACCCCACTACAACACCACCCCACTCCAACACCACCCCACTCCGACACCACCCCACACCGACACTACCCCACTCCGACATCACCCCACTCCGACACCATCCCAATCAGACACCACCCCTCTCCGACACCACCCCACTCCAACACAACCCCTTTCCAGCACCACCCCACTCCAACACCAGCCCACTCCAGCACCACCCCACTCCAACACCAGCCCACTCCAACACCACCCCACTCCGACACCACCCCAATCCGACGCCACCCCACTCAGACACCACCCCTCTCCGACACCACCCCACTCCAACACCACCCCACTCCAGCACCACTCCACTCCAACACCACCCCACACCACCACCACGACACTCCAACACCACCGCACTCCACCACCACACCACTCCACCACCACCCCACTCCAACAGCACCCCACTCCACCACCACCCCACTCCACCACCACCACCACCCCACTCCACCACCACCCCACTCCACCACCACCCCACTCCAACACCACCCCACTCCACCACCACCCCACTCCACCACCACCCCACTCCAACACCACCCCACTCCACCACCACCCCACTCCACCGCCACCCCACTCCAATCCACCACCGGCCCACTGCACCACCAGCACCCCACTCCACCACCACCCCACTCCACCACCACCCCACTCCACTCCACCACCACCCCACTGCACCACCACTCCACTCCACCACCACACCACTCCACCACAACCCCTTTCCACTCCACCACCACCCCACTGCACCACCACAACCCCACTCCACAACCACCCCACTCCACCACCACCCAACGCCAACATCACCCCACTCCACCAACACCCCACTCCAACACCAACCCACTCCACCACCACACCACTCCAACACCACCCCGCTCCAACACCACCCCACTCCAACATCACCCCACTCCACCAACACCCCACTCCAACACCACCCCGCTCCAACACCACCCCGCGCCAACACCACCCTGCTCCAACACCAACCCACTCCACCACCACCCCACTGCAACACCAACCCACTCCACTACCATCCCACTCCAACACCACCCCACTCCAACACCACCCCACTCCAACACCACCCCGCACCAACACCACCCCGCTCCACCAACACCCCGCACCAACACCAACCCGCTCCACCATCACCCCGCTTCAACTCCACCCGGCTCCACCACCACCCCGCTCCAACACCACCCCACTCCAACACCACCCCACTCCAACACCACCCCACTCCACCACCACCCCGCCCCAACACCACCCCAAACCAACACCACACCTCTCCAACATCACCCCACTCCAACACCACCCCGACCCAACACCACCCCGCTCCAACACCACCCCACTCCAACACCACCCCGGTCCACCACCACCCCACTCCACCACCACCCACACCAACACCACCCCACTCCAAACCCACCCCTCTCCAACACCACCCCACTCCAACTCCACCCCACGCCAACAACACCCCACTCCAACACCACCCCACTCCAACACCACCCCGCACCAACACCACCCCACTCCAACACCACCCCGGTCCACCACCACCCCACTTCACCACCACCCCACTCCAACACCACCCCACTCCAAACCCACCCCTCTCCAACACCACCCCACTCCAACTCCACCCCACTCCAACAACACCCCACCCCAAAAGCACCCCACTCCAACACCACTACACTCCAACACCACCCACTCCAACACCACCCCACCCCAAAACCACCCCACTCCAACATCACCCCACTCCAAAATCACCCCACTACAACACCACCCCACTCCAACACCACCCCACTCCGACACCACCCCACACCGACACTACCCCACTCCGACACCACCCCACTCCGACACCATCCCACTCAGACACCACCCCTCTCCGACACCACCCCACTCCAACACCACCCCAATCCAGCACCACCCCACTCCAACACCACCCCACTCCGACAACACCCCACTCCGGCGCCACCCCACTCAGACACCCCCCCTCTCCGACACCACCCCACTCCAACACCACCCCACTCCCCCACCACCCAACACCAACATCACCCCACTCCGCCAACACCCCACTCCAACACGACACCGCTCCAACACCACCCCGCTCCAACACCACCCTGCTCCAACACCACACCACTCCAGCACCACCCCACTCCAACACCACCCCACTCCACCACCACCCCACTCCACCATCACCCCACCCCACTCCACCACTACACCACTCCACCACCACCCCACTCCAACAACACCTCACTCCAACAACACCCCACTCCGCTCCAACACAACTCAGCTCCAAGACCACTCCACTCCACCACCATCCCACTCCAACACTACCCCACACCACCACAACCCCACTCCACCAACACACCACTCCACCACCACCCCACTCCAACACCACCCCACTCCACCACCACCCCACCTCAACACCACCCCACTCCAACACCACCCCTCTCCAACACCACACCACTAAAACACCACCCCACTCCAACACCACTCCACTGCAACAGAACCCCACCCCAACACCACCCCACTCCAACACCATCCCACTCCAACACCACCCCACTCCAACACCACCCCACTCCAACACCAATTCACTCCAACACCACCCCACTCCAACACCACACCACTCCAACACCAATTCACTCCAACACCACCCCACTCCAACACCACTCCACTCCAACACCACCCCACTCCAACACCACCCCAATCCAACACCACCCCATTCCAACACCACCCCTCTCCAACACCACCCCACTCCAACACCACCCCACTCCAACACTACCCCACTCCAACATCACACCACTCCAACACCACCCCACTCCAACACCACCCCACTCCAACACCACCCCACTCCAACACCACTACCACCCCACTCCACCACCACCCTACTCCACCACCACCCAACTCCACTCCACCACCACCCCACTCCACCACCACCCCACTCCACCACCACCCCACTCCACCAACACCCCACTCCAACATCACCCCACTCCACCAACACCCCACTCCAACACCACCCCGCTCCAACACCACCCCGCGCCAACACCACCCTGCTCCAACAACACCCCACTCCACCACCACCCCACTCCAACACCAACCCACTCCACCACCATCCCACTCCAACACAACCGCGCTGCAACACCACCCCACTCCAACACCACCCCGCACCAACACCACCCCGCTCCACCAACACCCCGCACCAACACCAACCCGCTCCACCATCACCCCGCTTCAACTCCACCCGGCTCCACCACCACCCCGCTCCAACACCACCCCAATCCAACACCACCCCACACCAACACCACCCCACTCCACCACCACCCCGCCCCAACACCACCACACTCCAACACCACCCCACTCCAACATCACCCCACTCCAACATCACCCCGACCCAACACCACCCCGGTCCACCACCACCCCACTCCACCACCATCCACTCCAACACCAACCCACTCCAAACCCACCCCTCTCCAACACCACCCCACTCCAACTCCACCCCACTCCAACAACACCCCACTCCACCACCACCCCACTCCAACACCACCCCACTCCAAACCAACCCATCTCCAACACCACCCCACTCCAACTCCACCCCACTCCAACAACACCCCACCCCAAAACCACCCGACTCCAACACCACCACACTCCAACACCACCCCACTCCAACACCACCCCACCCCAAAACCACCCCACTCCAACATCACACCACCCCAAAACCACCCCACTACAACACCACCCCACTCCAACACCACCCCACTCCGACACCACCCCACACCGACACTACCCCACTCCGACATCACCCCACTCCGACACCATCCCAATCAGACACCACCCCTCTCCGACACCACCCCACTCCAACACAACCCCTTTCCAGCACCACCCCACTCCAACACCAGCCCACTCCAGCACCACCCCACTCCAACACCAGCCCACTCCAACACCACCCCACTCCGACACCACCCCAATCCGACGCCACCCCACTCAGACACCACCCCTCTCCGACACCACCCCACTCCAACACCACCCCACTCCAGCACCACTCCACTCCAACACCACCCCACACCACCACCACGACACTCCAACACCACCGCACTCCACCACCACACCACTCCACCACCACCCCACTCCAACAGCACCCCACTCCACCACCACCCCACTCCACCACCACCACCACCCCACTCCACCACCACCCCACTCCACCACCACCCCACTCCAACACCACCCCACTCCACCACCACCCCACTCCACCACCACCCCACTCCAACACCACCCCACTCCACCACCACCCCACTCCACCGCCACCCCACTCCAATCCACCACCGGCCCACTGCACCACCAGCACCCCACTCCACCACCACCCCACTCCACCACCACCCCACTCCACTCCACCACCACCCCACTGCACCACCACTCCACTCCACCACCACACCACTCCACCACAACCCCTTTCCACTCCACCACCACCCCACTGCACCACCACAACCCCACTCCACAACCACCCCACTCCACCACCACCCAACGCCAACATCACCCCACTCCACCAACACCCCACTCCAACACCAACCCACTCCACCACCACACCACTCCAACACCACCCCGCTCCAACACCACCCCACTCCAACATCACCCCACTCCACCAACACCCCACTCCAACACCACCCCGCTCCAACACCACCCCGCGCCAACACCACCCTGCTCCAACACCAACCCACTCCACCACCACCCCACTGCAACACCAACCCACTCCACTACCATCCCACTCCAACACCACCCCACTCCAACACCACCCCACTCCAACACCACCCCGCACCAACACCACCCCGCTCCACCAACACCCCGCACCAACACCAACCCGCTCCACCATCACCCCGCTTCAACTCCACCCGGCTCCACCACCACCCCGCTCCAACACCACCCCACTCCAACACCACCCCACTCCAACACCACCCCACTCCACCACCACCCCGCCCCAACACCACCCCAAACCAACACCACACCTCTCCAACATCACCCCACTCCAACACCACCCCGACCCAACACCACCCCGCTCCAACACCACCCCACTCCAACACCACCCCGGTCCACCACCACCCCACTCCACCACCACCCACACCAACACCACCCCACTCCAAACCCACCCCTCTCCAACACCACCCCACTCCAACTCCACCCCACGCCAACAACACCCCACTCCAACACCACCCCACTCCAACACCACCCCGCACCAACACCACCCCACTCCAACACCACCCCGGTCCACCACCACCCCACTTCACCACCACCCCACTCCAACACCACCCCACTCCAAACCCACCCCTCTCCAACACCACCCCACTCCAACTCCACCCCACTCCAACAACACCCCACCCCAAAAGCACCCCACTCCAACACCACTACACTCCAACACCACCCACTCCAACACCACCCCACCCCAAAACCACCCCACTCCAACATCACCCCACTCCAAAATCACCCCACTACAACACCACCCCACTCCAACACCACCCCACTCCGACACCACCCCACACCGACACTACCCCACTCCGACACCACCCCACTCCGACACCATCCCACTCAGACACCACCCCTCTCCGACACCACCCCACTCCAACACCACCCCAATCCAGCACCACCCCACTCCAACACCACCCCACTCCGACAACACCCCACTCCGGCGCCACCCCACTCAGACACCCCCCCTCTCCGACACCACCCCACTCCAACACCACCCCACTCCCCCACCACCCAACACCAACATCACCCCACTCCGCCAACACCCCACTCCAACACGACACCGCTCCAACACCACCCCGCTCCAACACCACCCTGCTCCAACACCACACCACTCCAGCACCACCCCACTCCAACACCACCCCACTCCACCACCACCCCACTCCACCATCACCCCACCCCACTCCACCACTACACCACTCCACCACCACCCCACTCCAACAACACCTCACTCCAACAACACCCCACTCCGCTCCAACACAACTCAGCTCCAAGACCACTCCACTCCACCACCATCCCACTCCAACACTACCCCACACCACCACAACCCCACTCCACCAACACACCACTCCACCACCACCCCACTCCAACACCACCCCACTCCACCACCACCCCACCTCAACACCACCCCACTCCAACACCACCCCTCTCCAACACCACACCACTAAAACACCACCCCACTCCAACACCACTCCACTGCAACAGAACCCCACCCCAACACCACCCCACTCCAACACCATCCCACTCCAACACCACCCCACTCCAACACCACCCCACTCCAACACCAATTCACTCCAACACCACCCCACTCCAACACCACACCACTCCAACACCAATTCACTCCAACACCACCCCACTCCAACACCACTCCACTCCAACACCACCCCACTCCAACACCACCCCAATCCAACACCACCCCATTCCAACACCACCCCTCTCCAACACCACCCCACTCCAACACCACCCCACTCCAACACTACCCCACTCCAACATCACACCACTCCAACACCACCCCACTCCAACACCACCCCACTCCAACACCACCCCACTCCAACACCACTACCACCCCACTCCACCACCACCCTACTCCACCACCACCCAACTCCACTCCACCACCACCCCACTCCACCACCACCCCACTCCACCACCACCCCACTCCACCAACACCCCACTCCAACACCACCCCACTCCAACACCACCCCACTCCAACACGACCCCACACCAACACCACCCCACGCCAACACCACACCACTCCAGCACCACTCCAGCACCACCCCACTCCAACACCACCCCACTCCAACACCACCCCACTCCAAAACCACCCCACTCCAACACCACCCCACTCCAACACTACCCCACTCCACTCCACCACCGCCCCACTCCACTCCACTCCACCACCACGCCACTCCACTCCACTCCACCACCACCCCACTCCACTCCGCTACGACCCCACTCCACTCAACCACCACCCAACTCGACTGCACCGCCACCGCCCTACTCCACTCCACCACCACCCCACTCCACTCCACCACCACCCCACTCCACTCCACCAGCACCTCACTCCACTCCACCACCACCCCACTCCACTCCACCACCAACCCACTCCACCACCACCCCACTGCAACACCAACCCACTCCACTACCATCCCACTCCAACACCACCCCACTCCAACACCACCCCACTCCAACACCACCCCGCACCAACACCACCCCGCTCCACCAACACCCCGCACCAACACCAACCCGCTCCACCATCACCCCGCTTCAACTCCACCCGGCTCCACCACCACCCCGCTCCAACACCACCCCACTCCAACACCACCCCACTCCAACACCACCCCACTCCACCACCACCCCGCCCCAACACCACCCCAAACCAACACCACACCTCTCCAACATCACCCCACTCCAACACCACCCCGACCCAACACCACCCCGCTCCAACACCACCCCACTCCAACACCACCCCGGTCCACCACCACCCCACTCCACCACCACCCACACCAACACCACCCCACTCCAAACCCACCCCTCTCCAACACCACCCCACTCCAACTCCACCCCACGCCAACAACACCCCACTCCAACACCACCCCACTCCAACACCACCCCGCACCAACACCACCCCACTCCAACACCACCCCGGTCCACCACCACCCCACTTCACCACCACCCCACTCCAACACCACCCCACTCCAAACCCACCCCTCTCCAACACCACCCCACTCCAACTCCACCCCACTCCAACAACACCCCACCCCAAAAGCACCCCACTCCAACACCACTACACTCCAACACCACCCACTCCAACACCACCCCACCCCAAAACCACCCCACTCCAACATCACCCCACTCCAAAATCACCCCACTACAACACCACCCCACTCCAACACCACCCCACTCCGACACCACCCCACACCGACACTACCCCACTCCGACACCACCCCACTCCGACACCATCCCACTCAGACACCACCCCTCTCCGACACCACCCCACTCCAACACCACCCCAATCCAGCACCACCCCACTCCAACACCACCCCACTCCGACAACACCCCACTCCGGCGCCACCCCACTCAGACACCCCCCCTCTCCGACACCACCCCACTCCAACACCACCCCACTCCCCCACCACCCAACACCAACATCACCCCACTCCGCCAACACCCCACTCCAACACGACACCGCTCCAACACCACCCCGCTCCAACACCACCCTGCTCCAACACCACACCACTCCAGCACCACCCCACTCCAACACCACCCCACTCCACCACCACCCCACTCCACCATCACCCCACCCCACTCCACCACTACACCACTCCACCACCACCCCACTCCAACAACACCTCACTCCAACAACACCCCACTCCGCTCCAACACAACTCAGCTCCAAGACCACTCCACTCCACCACCATCCCACTCCAACACTACCCCACACCACCACAACCCCACTCCACCAACACACCACTCCACCACCACCCCACTCCAACACCACCCCACTCCACCACCACCCCACCTCAACACCACCCCACTCCAACACCACCCCTCTCCAACACCACACCACTAAAACACCACCCCACTCCAACACCACTCCACTGCAACAGAACCCCACCCCAACACCACCCCACTCCAACACCATCCCACTCCAACACCACCCCACTCCAACACCACCCCACTCCAACACCAATTCACTCCAACACCACCCCACTCCAACACCACACCACTCCAACACCAATTCACTCCAACACCACCCCACTCCAACACCACTCCACTCCAACACCACCCCACTCCAACACCACCCCAATCCAACACCACCCCATTCCAACACCACCCCTCTCCAACACCACCCCACTCCAACACCACCCCACTCCAACACTACCCCACTCCAACATCACACCACTCCAACACCACCCCACTCCAACACCACCCCACTCCAACACCACCCCACTCCAACACCACTACCACCCCACTCCACCACCACCCTACTCCACCACCACCCAACTCCACTCCACCACCACCCCACTCCACCACCACCCCACTCCACCACCACCCCACTCCACCAACACCCCACTCCAACACCACCCCACTCCAACACCACCCCACTCCAACACGACCCCACACCAACACCACCCCACGCCAACACCACACCACTCCAGCACCACTCCAGCACCACCCCACTCCAACACCACCCCACTCCAACACCACCCCACTCCAAAACCACCCCACTCCAACACCACCCCACTCCAACACTACCCCACTCCACTCCACCACCGCCCCACTCCACTCCACTCCACCACCACGCCACTCCACTCCACTCCACCACCACCCCACTCCACTCCGCTACGACCCCACTCCACTCAACCACCACCCAACTCGACTGCACCGCCACCGCCCTACTCCACTCCACCACCACCCCACTCCACTCCACCACCACCCCACTCCACTCCACCAGCACCTCACTCCACTCCACCACCACCCCACTCCACTCCACCACCACCCCACTCCACCACCACCCAACTCCACTGCACCGCCACCGCCCTACTCCACTCCACCACCACCCCACTCCACTCCACCACCACCCCACTCCACTCCACCAGCACCTCACTCCACTCCACTACCACCCCACTCCACTCCACCACCACCCCACTCCACTGCTCCACCACCACCCCACTCCACTGCACCACCACCACCCCACACCACTCCACCACCACCCCACTCCACTCCACCACCACCCCACTCCACTGCTCCACCACCACCCCACTCCACTGCACCAACACCACCCCACACCACACCACCACCACCCCACTCCACTCCACCACCACCCCACTCCACTCCACCACCACCCCACTCCACTGCTCCACCACCACCCCACTCCACTGCACCACCACCACCCCACACCACTCCACCACCACCCCACTCCACTCCATCAACACCCCACTCCACTCCACCACCCCTCTCCACTCCACCACCCCACTCCACTCCACCACCCCACTCCACTCCACCACCACCCCACTCCACCAGCACTCCACTCCACAAGCACTCCACTCCACAAGCACTCCACTCCACCATCACCCCACTCCACTCCTCCACCACCCCACTCCACTCCACCACCACCCCACTCCACTCCACCACCACCAACCAACTCCACCACCACCCCACTCCACCACCACCCCACTCCACTCCACCACCACAGTCCACTCCACCACCCCACTCCACTCCACCACCACCCAAATCCACCACCACCCCACTCCACCACCACTCCACTCCACCACCACTCCACTCCACCACCCCACTCCACTCCACCACCCCACTCCACCACCACTCCACCCCACTCCACCACCACCCCAACCCACTCCACCACCACCCCACTCCACTCCACCACCCCACTCCACCACCACTCCACACCACTCCATCACCACCCCAACCCACTCCACCACCACCCCACTCCACTCCACCACCACCCCACTCCACTCCACCACCACCACTCCACTCCACCACCACCACCCCACTCCACCACCACCACCCCACTCCACCACCACCCCACCCCACTCCACTCCACCACCCCACTCCACTCCACCACCCCACTCCACCACCACCACCACCATCACCACCCCACTCCACCACCACCTCACTCCACCGCCACCCCACTCCAACACCACCCCACTCCAACACCACCCCACTCCTCCACCACCCCACTCCACCACCACCCAACGACACCACCACCCCACTCCACTCCACCACCCCACTCCACTCCATCACCCCACTCCACTCCACCATCACCCACTCCACTAGCACTCCACTCCACTCCACCAGCACTCCACTCCAACACCACCTCACTCCACACCACCACCACCCCACTCCATCACCACCCCACTCCACTCCACCACCCCACTCCACTCCACCACCCCACTCCAAAACCACCCCACTCCAACGCCACCCCACTCCAACACCACCCCACTCCACTCCACCACTGCCCCACTCCACTCCAATCTACCACCACGCCACTCCACTCCACTCCACCACCACCCCACTCCACTGCACCACCACCTCACTCCACTCCACCACCACCCCACTCCACTCCACCACCACCCCACTCCACTCCACCACCACGCAACTCCACTGCACCACCGCCACACCACTCCACTCCACCAGCACCCCACTCCACTCCACCACCACCCCACTCCACTCCACCAGCACCTCACTCCACTCCAAAACCACCCCACTCCACTCCACCACCACCCCACTCCACGAGCACTCCACTCCAGAAGCACTGCACTCCACAAGCACTCCGCTCCACCACCACCCCACTCCACTCCACCAACACCCCACTCCACTCCACCACCACCCCACTCCACCACCACCCCACCCCTCTCCACCACCACCCCACTCCACTCCACCACCACCCCACTCCACACCACAACCACCCCACTCCACTCCACCACCACCCCACTCCACTCCACCACCACCCCACTCCACTCCACCGCCACCGGACACCACTCCACCACCAAACCACTCCACCACCACCCCACTCCACCAACACCCCACTCCACTCCACCACCCCACTCCACTCCACCACCCCTCTCCACTCCACCACCACCCCACTCCACCACCACCCCACTCCACCACAACTCCACTCCACCACCACTCCACTCCACCACCCCACTCCACTCCACTACCCCACTCCACTCCACCACCCCACTCCACTCCACCACCCCACTCCACCACCACCCCACCCCACTCCACCACCACCCCACCCCACTCGAACACCACCCCACCCCACTCCACCATCACCCCACCCCACTCCACCACCACCCCACTCCACTCCACCACCACCCCACTCCACCAACACCACCCCACTCCACTCCACCACCACCCCACTCCACCACCACCCCACCCCACTCCACCACCACCCAACTCCACCACCACACCATTCCACCACCACCCCACTCCACCACCACCCCACTCCACCACCACCCCACCCCACTCCAATACCACCCCACTCCACTCCACCACCACCCCACTCCACCACCACCCCACCCCACTCCACCACTACACCACTCCACCACCACCCCACTCCAACAACACCTCACTCCAACAACACCCCACTCCGCTCCAACACAACTCTGCTCCAAGACCACTCCACTCCACCACCATCCCACTCCAACACCACCCCACACCACCACAACCCAATCCACCACCACACCACTCCACCACCACCCCACTCCAACACCACCCCACTCCAACAACACCCCTCTCCAACACCACCCCACTCCAACACCACCCCACTCCAAGACCACCCCTCTCCAACACCACACCACTAAAACACCACCCCACTCCAACACCACTCCACTCCAACACAACCCCACTCCAACACCACCCCACTCCAACATCACCCCACCCCAACATCACCCACCTCCAACACCACCCCACTCCAACATCACCCCACCCCAACATCACCCCACTCCAACACCATCCCACTCCAACACCACCCCACTCCAAAACCACCCCACTCCAACACCAATTCACTCCCACACCACCCCACTCCAACACCACACCACTCCAACACCAATTCACTCCAACACCACCCCACTCCAACACCACTGCACTCCAACACCACCCCACTCCAACAGCACCCCAATCCAACACCACCCCACTCCAACACAACCCCTCTCCAACACCTCCCCACTCCAACACCACCCCACTCCAACACTACCCCACTCCAACATCACACCACTCCAACACCACCCCACTCCAACACCACCCCACTCCAACACCACCCCACTCCAACACCACCACCACCCCACTCCACCACCACCCTACTCCACCACCACCCGACTCCACTCCACCACCACCCCACTCCACCACCACCCCACTCCACCAACACCCCACTCCAACACCACCCCACTCCAACACCACCCCACTCCAACACCATAACCCAACTCCACCACCACCCCACTCCCCCACCACCCAACACCAACATCACCCCACTCCGCCAACACCCCACTCCAACACCACACCGCTCCAACACCACCCCGCGCCAACACCACCCTGCTCCAACACCACACCACTCCAGCACCACCCCACTCCAACACCACCCCACTCCACCACCACCCCACTCCACCACCACCCCACCCCACTCCACCACTACACCACTCCACCACCACCCCACTCCAACATCACCTCACTCCAACAACACCCCACTCCGCTCCAACACAACTCAGCTCCAAGACCACTCCACTCCACCACCATCCCACTCCAACACTACCCCACACCACCACAACCCCACTCCACCACCACACCACTCCACCACCACCCCACTCCAACACCACCCCACTCCACCACCACCCCACTCCAACACCACCCCACTCCAACACCACCCCTCTCCAACACCACACCACTAAAACACCACCCCACTCCAACACCACTCCACTGCAACAGAACCCCACCCCAACACCACCCCACTCCAACACCATCCCACTCCAACACCACCCCACTCCAACACCACCCCACTCCAACACCAATTCACTCCAACACCACCCCACTCCAACACCACACCACTCCAACACCAATTCACTCCAACACCACCCCACACCAACACCACTCCACTCCAACACCACCCCACTCCAACAGCACCCCAATCCAACACCACCCCATTCCAACACCACCCCTCTCCAACACCACCCCACTCCAACACCACCCCACTCCAACACTACCCCACTCCAACATCACACCACTCCAACACCACCCCACTCCAACACCACCCCACTCCAACACCACTACCACCCCACTCCACCACCACCCTACTCCACCACCACCCAACTCCACTCCACCACCACCCCACTCCACCACCACCCCACTCCACCACCACCCCACTCCACCAACACCCCACTCCAACACCACCCCACTCCAACACCACCCCACTCCAACACGACCCCACACCAACACCACCCCACGCCAACACCACACCACTCCAGCACCACGCCAGCACCACCCCACTCCAACACCACCCCACTCCAACACCACCCCACTCCAAAACCACCCCACTCCAACACCACCCCACTCCAACACTACCCCACTCCACTCCACCACCGCCCCACTCCACTCCACTCCACCACCACGCCACTCCACTCCACTCCACCACCACCCCACTCCACTCCGCTACGACCCCACTCCACTCAACCACCACCCAACTCGACTGCACCGCCACCGCCCTACTCCACTCCACCACCACCCCACTCCACTCCACCACCACCCCACTCCACTCCACCAGCACCTCACTCCACTCCACCACCACCCCACTCCACTCCACCACCACCCCACTCCACCACCACCCAACTCCACTGCACCGCCACCGCCCTACTCCACTCCACCACCACCCCACTCCACTCCACCACCACCCCACTCCACTCCACCAGCACCTCACTCCACTCCACTACCACCCCACTCCACTCCACCACCACCCCACTCCGCTGATCCACCACCACCCCACTCCACTGCACCACCACCACCCCACACCACTCCACCACCACCCCACTCCACTCCACCACCACCCCACTCCACTGCTCCACCACCACCCCACTCCACTGCACCAACACCACCCCACACCACACCACCACCACCCCACTCCACTCCACCACCACCCCACTCCACTCCACCACCACCCCACTCCACTGCTCCACCACCACCCCACTCCACTGCACCACCACCACCCCACACCACTCCTCCACCACCCCACTCCACTCCATCACCACCCCACTCCACTCCACCACCCCTCTCCACTCCACCACCCCACTCCACTCCACCACTCCACTCCACTCCACCAGCACCCCACTCCACCAGCACTCCACTCCACAAGCACTCCACTCCACAAGCACTCCACTCCACCACCACCCCACTCCACTCCTCCACCACCCCACTCCACTCCACCACCACCCCACTCCACTCCACCACCACCAACCCACTCCACCACCACCCCACTCCACCACCACCCCACTCCACTCCACCACCACAGTCCACTCCACCACCCCACTCCACTCCACCACCACCCAAATCCACCACCACCCCACTCCACCACCACTCCACTCCACCACCACTCCACTCCACCACCCCACTCCACTCCACCACCCCACTCCACCACCACTCCACCCCACTCCACCACCACCCCAACCCACTCCACCACCACCCCACTCCACTCCACCACCCCACTCCACTCCACCACCCCACTCCACCACCACTCCACCCCACTCCATCACCACCCCAACCCACTCCACCACCACCCCACTCCACTCCACCACCACCCCACTCCACTCCACCACCACCACTCCACTCCACCACCACCACCCCACTCCACCACCACCACCCCACTCCACCACCACCCCACCCCACTCCACTCCACCACCCCACTCCACCACCACAACCACCATCACCACCCCACTCCACCACCACCTCACTCCACCACCACCCCACTCCAACACCACCCCACTCCAACACCACCCCACTCCACCACCACCCCACTCCACCACCACCCAACGACACCACCACCCCACTCCACTCCACCACCCCACTCCACTCCATCACCCCACTCCACTCCACCATCACCCACTCCACTAGCACTCCACTCCACTCCACCAGCACTCCACTCCAACACCACCTCACTCCACACCACCACCACCCCACTCCATCACCACCCCACTCCACTCCACCACCCCACTCCACTCCACCACCCCACTCCACTCCACCACCACCCCACTCCACCACCACTCCACTCCACCACCACCCCACTCCACTCCACCACCACCCCACTCCACCAGCACTCCACTCCTCCACCACCCCACTTCACTCCACCACTACCCCACTCCACTCCACCACCACACCACTACACCACCAACCCACTCCACTCCACCACCCTACTCCACTCCACAACCCCACTCCACTCCATCACCCCACTCCACTCCACCACCCGACTCCACGTCACCACCCCACTCCACTCCACCACCACCACCCCACTCCACCAGCACTCCACTCCTCCACCACCCCACTTCACTCCACCACTACCCCACTCCACTCCACCACCACACCACTACACCACCAACCCACTCCACTCCACCACCCTACTCCACTCCACAACCCCACTCCACTCCATCACCCCACTCCACTCCACCACCCGACTCCACGTCACCACCCCACTCCACTCCACCACCACCACCACCCCACTCCACCACCACCCCACTCCACCAACACCCCACTCCACCATCACCCCACCCCACTCCACCAACACCCCACTCCACCATCACCCCACCCCACTCCACCACCCCACTCCACCACCACCACCACCCAACTCCACCACTCCAGTCCACTCCACCACTCCACTCCACCACCACACCCCAACTCCACCACCACTCCCCCACTCCACCACCACCCCACTCCAAAGCCACCCCACTCCACCACCACCCCACCCCACTCCACTGCACCACCCCACTCCACTCCACCACCACCCACTCCACCCCACTCCACTCCACCACCACTCCACTCCACCACCACACCCCAACTCCACCATCACTCCCCCACTCCACCACCACCCCACTCCACCAACACCCCACTCCAAAAGCACCCCACTCCACCACAACCCCACTCCACTCCACCACCCCACCCCACTCCACCACCACCCCACTCCACTCCACCACCCCACCCCACTCCACCACCACCCCACTCCACCACCACCACCCAACTGCACCACCTCCACCACCCCACTCCACCACTCCACTCCACCACCACCCCACTCCACCATCACCCCACCCCACTCCACCACCACCCCACTCCACCAACACCCCACTCCACCATCACCCCACCCCACTCCACCACTCCACTCCACCACCACACCCCAACTCCACCATCACTCCCCCACTCCACCACCACCCCACTCCACCAACACCCCACTCCACCATCACCCCACCCCACTCCACCACCCCACTCCAACACCACCCCACTCCGCCACCACCCCACTCCAAAACCACCCCACTCCACTCCACCACCCCACTCCACCACCACCCAACTCCACTCCACCACCACTCCACTCCACCACCACCCCACTCCCCCACCACCCAACACCAACATCACCCCACTCCGCCAACACCCCACTCCAACACCACACCGCTCCAACACCACCCCGCGCCAACACCACCCTGCTCCAACACCACACCACTCCAGCACCACCCCACTCCAACACCACCCCACTCCACCACCACCCCACTCCACCACCACCCCCACCCCACTCCACCACTACACCACTCCACCACCACCCCACTCCAACATCACCTCACTCCAACAACACCCCACTCCGCTCCAACACAACTCAGCTCCAAGACCACTCCACTCCACCACCATCCCACTCCAACACTACCCCACACCACCACAACCCCACTCCACCACCACACCACTCCACCACCACCCCACTCCAACACCACCCCACTCCACCACCACCCCACTCCAACACCACCCCACTCCAACACCACCCCTCTCCAACACCACACCACTAAAACACCACCCCACTCCAACACCACTCCACTGCAACAGAACCCCACCCCAACACCACCCCACTCCAACACCATCCCACTCCAACACCACCCCACTCCAACACCACCCCACTCCAACACCAATTCACTCCAACACCACCCCACTCCAACACCACACCACTCCAACACCAATTCACTCCAACACCACCCCACACCAACACCACTCCACTCCAACACCACCCCACTCCAACAGCACCCCAATCCAACACCACCCCATTCCAACACCACCCCTCTCCAACACCACCCCACTCCAACACCACCCCACTCCAACACTACCCCACTCCAACATCACACCACTCCAACACCACCCCACTCCAACACCACCCCACTCCAACACCACTACCACCCCACTCCACCACCACCCTACTCCACCACCACCCAACTCCACTCCACCACCACCCCACTCCACCACCACCCCACTCCACCACCACCCCACTCCACCAACACCCCACTCCAACACCACCCCACTCCAACACCACCCCACTCCAACACGACCCCACACCAACACCACCCCACGCCAACACCACACCACTCCAGCACCACGCCAGCACCACCCCACTCCAACACCACCCCACTCCAACACCACCCCACTCCAAAACCACCCCACTCCAACACCACCCCACTCCAACACTACCCCACTCCACTCCACCACCGCCCCACTCCACTCCACTCCACCACCACGCCACTCCACTCCACTCCACCACCACCCCACTCCACTCCGCTACGACCCCACTCCACTCAACCACCACCCAACTCGACTGCACCGCCACCGCCCTACTCCACTCCACCACCACCCCACTCCACTCCACCACCACCCCACTCCACTCCACCAGCACCTCACTCCACTCCACCACCACCCCACTCCACTCCACCACCACCCCACTCCACCACCACCCAACTCCACTGCACCGCCACCGCCCTACTCCACTCCACCACCACCCCACTCCACTCCACCACCACCCCACTCCACTCCACCAGCACCTCACTCCACTCCACTACCACCCCACTCCACTCCACCACCACCCCACTCCGCTGATCCACCACCACCCCACTCCACTGCACCACCACCACCCCACACCACTCCACCACCACCCCACTCCACTCCACCACCACCCCACTACACTGCTCCACCACCACCCCACTCCACTGCACCAACACCACCCCACACCACACCACCACCACCCCACTCCACTCCACCACCACCCCACTCCACTCCACCACCACCCCACTCCACTGCTCCACCACCACCCCACTCCACTGCACCACCACCACCCCACACCACTCCTCCACCACCCCACTCCACTCCATCACCACCCCACTCCACTCCACCACCCCTCTCCACTCCACCACCCCACTCCACTCCACCACTCCACTCCACTCCACCAGCACCCCACTCCACCAGCACTCCACTCCACAAGCACTCCACTCCACAAGCACTCCACTCCACCACCACCCCACTCCACTCCTCCACCACCCCACTCCACTCCACCACCACCCCACTCCACTCCACCACCACCAACCCACTCCACCACCACCCCACTCCACCACCACCCCACTCCACTCCACCACCACAGTCCACTCCACCACCCCACTCCACTCCACCACCACCCAAATCCACCACCACCCCACTCCACCACCACTCCACTCCACCACCACTCCACTCCACCACCCCACTCCACTCCACCACCCCACTCCACCACCACTCCACCCCACTCCACCACCACCCCAACCCACTCCACCACCACCCCACTCCACTCCACCACCCCACTCCACTCCACCACCCCACTCCACCACCACTCCACCCCACTCCATCACCACCCCAACCCACTCCACCACCACCCCACTCCACTCCACCACCACCCCACTCCACTCCACCACCACCACTCCACTCCACCACCACCACCCCACTCCACCACCACCACCCCACTCCACCACCACCCCACCCCACTCCACTCCACCACCCCACTCCACCACCACAACCACCATCACCACCCCACTCCACCACCACCTCACTCCACCACCACCCCACTCCAACACCACCCCACTCCAACACCACCCCACTCCACCACCACCCCACTCCACCACCACCCAACGACACCACCACCCCACTCCACTCCACCACCCCACTCCACTCCATCACCCCACTCCACTCCACCATCACCCACTCCACTAGCACTCCACTCCACTCCACCAGCACTCCACTCCAACACCACCTCACTCCACACCACCACCACCCCACTCCATCACCACCCCACTCCACTCCACCACCCCACTCCACTCCACCACCCCACTCCACTCCACCACCACCCCACTCCACCACCACTCCACTCCACCACCACCCCACTCCACTCCACCACCACCCCACTCCACCAGCACTCCACTCCTCCACCACCCCACTTCACTCCACCACTACCCCACTCCACTCCACCACCACACCACTACACCACCAACCCACTCCACTCCACCACCCTACTCCACTCCACAACCCCACTCCACTCCATCACCCCACTCCACTCCACCACCCGACTCCACGTCACCACCCCACTCCACTCCACCACCACCACCCCACTCCACCAGCACTCCACTCCTCCACCACCCCACTTCACTCCACCACTACCCCACTCCACTCCACCACCACACCACTACACCACCAACCCACTCCACTCCACCACCCTACTCCACTCCACAACCCCACTCCACTCCATCACCCCACTCCACTCCACCACCCGACTCCACGTCACCACCCCACTCCACTCCACCACCACCACCACCCCACTCCACCACCACCCCACTCCACCAACACCCCACTCCACCATCACCCCACCCCACTCCACCAACACCCCACTCCACCATCACCCCACCCCACTCCACCACCCCACTCCACCACCACCACCACCCAACTCCACCACTCCAGTCCACTCCACCACTCCACTCCACCACCACACCCCAACTCCACCACCACTCCCCCACTCCACCACCACCCCACTCCAAAGCCACCCCACTCCACCACCACCCCACCCCACTCCACTGCACCACCCCACTCCACTCCACCACCACCCACTCCACCCCACTCCACTCCACCACCACTCCACTCCACCACCACACCCCAACTCCACCATCACTCCCCCACTCCACCACCACCCCACTCCACCAACACCCCACTCCAAAAGCACCCCACTCCACCACAACCCCACTCCACTCCACCACCCCACCCCACTCCACCACCACCCCACTCCACTCCACCACCCCACCCCACTCCACCACCACCCCACTCCACCACCACCACCCAACTGCACCACCTCCACCACCCCACTCCACCACTCCACTCCACCACCACCCCACTCCACCATCACCCCACCCCACTCCACCACCACCCCACTCCACCAACACCCCACTCCACCATCACCCCACCCCACTCCACCACTCCACTCCACCACCACACCCCAACTCCACCATCACTCCCCCACTCCACCACCACCCCACTCCACCAACACCCCACTCCACCATCACCCCACCCCACTCCACCACCCCACTCCAACACCACCCCACTCCGCCACCACCCCACTCCAAAACCACCCCACTCCACTCCACCACCCCACTCCACCACCACCCAACTCCACTCCACCACCACTCCACTCCACCACCACCCCACTCCACCAGCACTCCACTCCACCACCACAACACTCCACTCCACCACCACCCCACTCCACTCCACCACCACACCACTCCACCACCACCCAACTCCACTCCACCACCACTCCACTCCACCAGCACTCCACTCCACCACCACCCCACTCCACTCCACCACCACACCACTCCACTCCACCACCACCCAACTCCACCACTCCACTCAACTCCACCACTCCAGTCCACTCCACCACTCCACTCCACCACCACACCCCAACTCCACCACCACTCCCCCACTCCACCACCACCCCACTCCAAAACCACCCCACTCCACCACCACCCCACCCCACTCCACTGCACCACCCCACTCCACTCCACCACCACCCACTCCACCCCACTCCACTCCACCACCACTCCACTCCACCACCACACCCCAACTCCACCACCACTCCCCCACTCCACCACCACCCCACTCCAAAACCACTCCACTCCACCACCACCACACTCCACTCCACCACCACACCACTCCACTCCACCACCACCCAACTCCACCACTCCACTCAACTCCACCACTCCACTCCACTCCACCACTCCACTCCACCACCACACCCCCACTCAACCACCACCCCCCATTCCACCACCACCCCACTCCACCACCACCCCACTCCACTCCACCACCACACCACTCCACTCCACCACCACCCAACTCCACCACTCCACTCAACTCCACCACTCCACTCCACTCCACCACTCCACACCACCACTACACCCCCACTCAACCACCACCACCCCATTCCACCACCACCCCACTCCACCACCACCACACTCCACCACCACCCCACTCCACTCCACCACCCCACTCCACCACCACCCCACTCCACTCCACCACCCCACCCCACTCCACCACCCCACTCCACTCCACCACCCCACTCCACTCCACCACTCCACTCCACCACCCCACTCCACTCCACCACTCCACTCCACCACCCCACTCCACTCCACCACCACCCCACTCCACTCCACCGCCACCCCACTCCACTCCACCACCACCCTTCTCCACTCCACCACCACCCCACTCCACACTGCCACCACCGCACCCCACCACTACCCCACCCCACTCCACCACCACCCCACTCCACCACCACCACCACCCCAATCCACCACCACCCCACTCCACTCCACCACCCCACTCCACTCCACCACCACTACACTCCACCACCACCCCACTCCACCCCCACTCCACTCCCCGTCCCCACTCCCCGTCCCCACTCCCCGTCCCCACTCTCCGTCCCCACACACCGTCCACACACACCGTCCGCTCTCTCCGTCCCCACTCACCCTCCCCAATCACCCTCCCCATTCACCCTCCCCACTCACCGTCCCCACTCACCGTCCCAACTCACCGTCCCCCATCACCTTCCCCAATCACCGTCCCCACTCCCCGTCCCCACTCCCCGTCGCCACTCCCCGTCGCCACTCCCCGTCCCCACTCCCCGTCCCCACTACCCGTCCCCTCTCGCCGTCCCCACTGCACGTCCCCACTGCCCGTCCCCACTTACCATCCCCACTCACCGTCCCCACTCACCGTCCACACTCCCCGACGCAACTCAACATCCCCTCTCATCGGCTCCACTCTCCGTCCCCACTCAGCGTCCCCACTCAGCGTCCCCACTCAGCGTCCCCTCTCGCCGTCCCCTCTCACCGTCCCCTCTCGCCGTCCCCTCTCACCGTCGCCACACCCCGTCCCCTCTCCCCATCCCCACTCTCCTCCCCACTCCCCGTCCCCACTCCCCGTCGCCATTCAACGTCCCCTCTCTCCGTCCCCACACCCCGTCCCCACTCCCCATCCACACTCACCGTCCGCACTCCCCGTCCGCTCTCCCCGTCCGCAATCCCCGTCCCCACACCCCGTCCCCACTCCCCGTCCCCACTCCCCGTCCCCACTCACCGTCCCCACTCACCGTCCCCACTCACCGTCCCCTCTCTCCGTCCCCTCTCTCCGTCCCCACTCTCCGTCCCCACTCTCCGTCCCCACTCTCCGTCCCCACTCTCCATCCGCTCTCTCCGTCCCCACTCACCGTCCGCACTCTCCGTTCCCTCTCACCGTCCGCACTCAGTGTCCCCACTCCCCGATACCCCACACCCCGTCCGCTCTCCCCGCCCCCACTCCCCGTCCGCACTCCCCGTCCCCACTCCCCGACCGCACTCCCCGTCCCCACTCCCCGTCCCCACTCCCCGTCCCCACTCGGCGTCCCCACTCCCCGTCCCCACTCCCTGTCTCCACTCGGCGTCCCCACTCGGCGTCCCCACTCTGCGTCCCCACTCGCCGACCCCACTCCCCGTCGCCACTCCCCGTCGCAACTCCCCGTCCCCACTACCCGTCCCCACTCCCCGTTCAAACTCCCCGTCCAAACTCCCCGTCCCCACTCGGCGTCCCCACTCGGCGTCCCCACTCGGTGTCCCCACTCCCCGTCCCCACTCCCCGTCCCCGCACTCCGTCCCCACACACCGTCCACACACACCGTCCACACACACCGTCCCCACTCTCGGTCCCCACTCACCATGCGCACTCAGTGTCCCCACTCCCCGTCCCCACTCCCCGACCGCACTCCCCTTCCCCACTCCCCGTCCCCTCTCCCCGACTGCACCCCCCGAACGCTCTCACCGTCCGCACTCCCCGTCCGCACTCCCCGTCCCCACTCCCCGTCCCCACTCCCCGTCCAAACTCCCCGTCCAAACTCCCCGTCCCCACTCCCCGTACCCACTCCCCGTCCCCACTCCCCGTCCGCACTCACCGTCCGCAGTCAGTGTCCCCACTCCCCGTCCCCACTACCCGTCCGCACTCCCCGTCCCCACTCCCGTCCCCACTCCACGACCGCACTCCCAGAGCGCACTCCCCGACCGCACTAACCGTCCGCACACCCCGTCCGCACTCCCCGTCCCCACTCCCCATCCAAGCTCCCCGTCCACACTCCCCGTCCCCACTCCCCGTCCCCACTCGGCGTCAACACTCGGCGTCCCCACTCGGCGACCCCACTCGGCGTCCCCACTCGCCATCCCCACTCGCCGTCCCCACTCGCCGTCCCCACTCTCCGTCCCAGTCCAACAACACCCCACTCCACCACCGCCCCACTCCAACACAACCCCACTCCACCTCCACCACCACCCCACTCCACCACCACCACACTCCAACAACACCGCACTCCACCACCACACCACTCCACCACCACCCCACTCCAACGCCACCCTACTCCACCACCACCCCACTCCACTACCACCACCACCCCACGCCACCACCACCCCACTCCAACACCACCCCACTCCACCAACACCCCACTCCACCACCACCCCACTCCAACACCACCACACTCCACCACCGCCCCACTCCAACAGCACCCCACTCCACCTCCACCACCACCCCTCTCCACCACCACCCCACTCCACTACCACCACCACCCCACTCCACCACCACCCCACTCCACCACCACCCCACTCCACCACCACCCCACTGCAACACCACCCCACTCCACCACCACCCCACTCCACCACCACCACCACCCCACTCCACCACCACCCCACTCCAACACTACCCCACTCCACCACCATCCCACTCCACCGCCACCCCACTCCACTCCACCACCGCCCCACTGCACCACCAGCACCCCACTCCACCACCACCCCACTCCACCACCACCCCACTCCACCTCCACCACCACCCCTCTCCAAAACCACCCCACTCCACTGCCACCACCACCCCACTCCACCACCGCCCCACTCCACCATCACCCCTCTCCACCACCACCCCACTGCAACACCACCCCACTCCACCACCACCCCACTCCACCACCACCACCACCCCACTCCACCACCACCCCACTCCACCACCACCTCACTCCACTCCACCACCGCCCCACTGCACCACCAGCACCCCACTCCACCCCACTCCACTCCACCACCACCCCACTCCACCACCACCCCACTCCACTCCACCACCACCGCACTGCACCACCACTCCACTCCACCACCTCTCCACTCCACCACAACCCCACTCCACTCCACCACCACCCCACTGCACCAACACAACCCCACTCCACCACCACCCCACTCCACCACCACCCAACGCCAACATCACCCCACTCCACCAACACCCCACTCCAACACCACCCCGCTCCAACACCACCCCGCGCCAACACCACCCTGCTCCAACACCACCCCACTCCACCACCACCCCACTCCAACACCAACCCACTCCACCACCACACCACTCCAACACCACCCCGCTCCAACACCACCCACTCCAACACCACCCTGCTCCAACACCACCCCGCTCCAACACCACCGCGCTCCACCACCACCCCGCACCAACACCACCCCACTCCAACCCCACCCCACTCCAACATCACCGCACTCCAACACCATCCCGCTCCAACACCACCCCACTCCAACACCACCCCACTACACCACCACCGCACTCCAACACCACCCCACTCCAAAACCACCCCACACCAACACCAACCCACTCCAACACCACCCCACTCCAACATCACCCCACTCCAACACCACCCCGACACAACACCACCCCGCTCCAACACCAACCCACTCCAACACCAACCCGGTCCACCACCACCCCGCTCCCCCCCACCCCGCTCCAACACCACCTCGCCCCACCACCACCCCGCTCCAACACCACCCTGCTCCACCACCACCCCACTCCAACACCACCACACTCCACCACCTCCCCACTCCAACACCACCCCACTCCAATAATACCCCACTCCAACACCACCCCACTCCAACATCACCCCACTCCAACACCACCCCGCTCCAACACCACCCACTCCAACACCACCCCGCTCCAACACCACCCCGCCCCACCACCACCCCGCTCCAACACCACCCTGCTCCACCACCACCCCACTCCAACACCACAACACTCCACCGCCACCCCACTCCAACACCACCCCACTCCAATAATACCCCACTCCAACACCACCCCACTCCAACTCAACCACACTCCAACAACACCCCACTCCAACAACACCCCACTCCAATACCACCCCACACCAACACCACCACACTCCAACACGACCCCCCTTCCAACACCACCCCACCACACCATCACCACCCCACTCCAATACCACCCCGCTCCAACACCACTCCGCTCCACCACCACCCCACTCCAAGACCACCACACTCCACCGCCACCCCACTCCAACACCACCCCACTCCAATAATACCCCACTCCAACACCACCCCACTCCAACTCAACCACACTCCAACAACACCCCACTCCAACAACACCCCACTCCAATACCACCCCACACCAACACCACCACACTCCAACACGACCCCCCTTCCAACACCACCCCACCACACCATCACCACCCCACTCCAATACCACCCCGCTCCAACACCACTCCGCTCCAACACCACCCCACTCCAACACCACCCCACTCCAAAACCACCCCACACCAACACCACCCCACTCCAACACAACGCCACTCCAACACCACCCCACTCCAACACCAATTCACTCCAACACCACCCCACTCCAACACCACCACACTCCAACATCACCCCACACCAACACCACCCCACCCAAAAATCACCCCACTCCAACACCACCACACTCCAACACCACCCCACTCCAACACCACCCCACCCCAAAACCACACCACTCCAACACCACCCCACTCCAAAACCACACCACTACAACACCACCCCACTCCAACACCACCCCACACAAACACCACCCAACTCCAACTCCACCCCACTCCAACAGCACCCCACACCAACACCACCCCACTCCGACACAACCCCACTCCGACACCACCCCACACCGACACTACCCCACTCCGACACCACCCCACTCCGACACCACCCCACTCAGACACCACCCCTCTTCGACACCACCCCACTCCAACACCACCCCACTACAGCACCACCCCACTCCAACACCACCCCACTCCACCACCACCACACTCCAACAACACCGCACTCCACCACCACTCCACTCCACCACCACCCCACTCCAACACCACCCCACTCCACCAGCACCCCACTCCACCACGACACCACTGCAACACCACCCCACTCCACCACCACCCCACTCCACCACCACCACCACCCCACTCCACCACCACCCCACTCCAATATCACATCACTCCAACACCACCACACTCCAACACGACCCCCCTTCCAAAAGCACCCCACTACACCATCACCACCCCACTCCAATACCACCCCGCTCCAACACCATCCCGCCCCAACACCACCCCACTCCAACACAACCCCACTCCAAAACCACCCCACACCAACACCCCCCCACTCCACACAACCCCACTCCACCACCACCCCACTCCAACACCAATTCACTCCAACACCACCCCACTCCAACACCACCACACTCCAACACCACACCACACCAACACCACCCCACCCCAAAACCACCCCACTCCAACACCACCACACTCCAACACCACCCCACTCCAACACCACCCCACCCCAAAACCACCCCACTCCAACATCACCCCACTCCAAAACCACCCCACTACAACACCACCCCACTCCAACACCACTCCACTCCAACACCACCCAACTCCAACACCACCCCACTCCAACAGCACCCCACTCCAGCACTACCCCACACCAACACCAACCCACTCCGACACCACCCCACTCCGACACCACCCCACACCGACACTACCCCACTCCGACACCACCCCACTCCGACACCACCCCACTCCAACACCACCCCACTCCAGCACCACCCCACTCCAACACCACCCCACTCCAGCACCACCCCACTCCAACACCACCCCACTCCACCATCACCACACTCCAACACCACCGCACTCCACCACCACTCCACTCCACCACCACCCCACTCCAACACCACCCCACTCCACCACCACCCCACTCCACCACAACCACCACCCCACTCCACCACCACCCCACTCCAACACCACCCCACTCCACCACCACCCCACTCCACCACCACCCCACTCCAACACCACCCCACTCCACCACCACCCCACTCCACTGCCACCCCACTCCACTCCACCACCGCCCCACTGCACCACCAGCACCCCACTCCACCACCACCCCACTCCAACAACACTCCCGCTCCAACACCACCCCGCGCCAACACCACCCTGCTCCAACACCACCCCACTCCACCACCACCCCACTCCAACACCAACCCACTCCACCACCATCCCACTCCAACATCACCCCGCTCCAACACCACCCCACTCCAACACCACCCCGCACCAACACCACCCCGCTCCACCAACACCCCGCACCAACACCAACCCGCTCCACCATCACCCCGCTTCAACTCCACCCGGCTCCACCACCACCCCGCTCAAACACCACCCCACTCCAACACCACCCCACACCAACAGCACCCCACTCCACCACCACCCCGCCCCAACACCACCCCACTCCAACACCACCCCACGCCAACATCACCCCACTCCAACACCACTCCGACCCAACACCACCCCGCTCCAACACCACCCCACTCCAACACCACCCCACTCCAGCACCACCCCGCTCCCCCCCCAACCCGCTCCAACACCACCCCGCACCACCACCACCCCGCTCCAACACCACCCTGCTGACCACCACCCCACTCCAACACCACCACACTCCAACGCCACCCCACTCCAACACCACCCCACTCCAATAATACACCACTCCAACACCTCCCCACTCCAACTCAACCACACTCCAACACCACCCCACTCCAACACCAGCCCACTCCAATACCACCCCACTCGAACACCTCACCACTCCAACACCACCCCACTCCAAAACCACCCCACACCAACACCTCCCCACTCCAACACAACCCCACTCCAACAACACCCCACTCCAACACCAATTCACTCCAACACCACCCCACTCCAACACCACCAAACCCCAACACCACCCCACTCCAACAACACCCCACCACAAAACCACCCCACTCCAACACCACCACACTCCAACAACACCCCACTCCAACACCACCCCACCCCAAAAACACCCCACTCCAACATCACCCCACTCCAAAACCACCCCACTACAACACCACCCCACTCCAACACCACCCCACTCCGACACCTCCCCACACCGACACTACCCCACTCCGACACCACCCCACTCCGACACCAGCCCACTCCTACACCAACCCTCTCCGACACCACCCCACTCCAACACCACCCCACTCCAGCAACACCCCACACCAACACCAGCCCACTCCAGCACGACCCCACTCCAACACCAGCCCACTCCAACACCACCCCACTCCGACACGACCCCACTCCGACACCACCCCACTCAGACACCACCCCTCTCCGACACCACCCCACTCCAACACCACCCCACTCCAGCACCACCCCACTCCAACACCACCCCACTCCACCACCACGACACTGCAACACCACCGCACTCCACCACCACACCACTCCAACACCACCCCACTCCAACACCACCCCACTCCACAACCACTCCACTCCACCACCACCACCACCCCACTCCACCACCACCCCACTCCAACACCACCCCACTCCACCACCACCCCACTCCACCAGCACCACCACCCCACTCCACTACCACCCCACTCCAACACCACCCCACTCCACCACCACCCCACTCCACCACCACGACACTCCAACACCACCCCACTCCAACACCACCCCACTCCACCACGACACCACTCCACCAACACCCCACTCCACCACCACCCCACTCCAACACCACCCCACTCCACCACCACCCCACTCCACCAACACCCCACTCCACAACCACCCCACTCCACCACCACCCCACTCCAACACCACCCCACTCCAACACCACCCCACTCCACCACCACGACACTCCAACACCACCGCACTCCATCACCACACCACTCCAACACCACCGCACTCCAACACCACCCCACACCACCACCACTACTCCACTCCACCACCACCACCACCCCACTCCACCACCACCCCACTCCAACACCACCCCACTCCACCACCACCCCACTCCACCAGCACCACCACCCCACTCCACCACCACACCACTCCAACACCACCCCACTCCAACACCACCCCACTCCACCACCACTCCACTCCACCACCACAACCACCCCACTACACCACCACCCCACTCCACCACCACCCCACTCCAACACCACCCCACTCCACCACCACCCCACTCCACCGCCACCCCACTCCAATCCACCACCGGCCCACTGCACCACCAGCACCCCACTCCACCACCACCCCAGTCCACCACCACCCCACTCCACTCCACCACCACCCCACTGCACCACCACAACCCCACTCCACCACCACCCCACTCCACCACCACCCAACGCCAACATCACCCCACACCACCAACACCCCACTCCAACACCACCCCGCTCCAACACCACCCCGCGCCAACACCACCCTGCTCCAACACCACCCCACTCCACCACCACCCCACTCCAACACCAACCCACTCCACCACCACCCCACTCCAACACCACCCCGCTCCAACACCACCCCACTCCAACATCACCCCACTCCACCAACACCCCACTCCAACACCACACCGCTCCAACACCACCCCGCGCCAACACCACCCTCCTCCAACACCACCCCACTCCACCACCACCCCACTCCAACACCAACCCACTCCACCACCATCCCACTCCAACACCACCCCGCTCCAACACCACCCCACTCCAACACCACCCCGCACCAACACCACCCCGCTCCACCAACACCCCGCACCAACACCAACCCGCTCCACCATCACCCCGCTTCAACTCCACCCGGCTCCACCACCACCCCGCTCCAACACCACCCCACTCCAACACCACCCCACACCAACACCACCCCACTCCACCACCACCCCGCCCCAACACCACCCCACTCCAACAACACCCCACTCCAACATCACCCCACTCCAACATCACCCCGACCCAACACCACCCTGCTCCAACACCACCCCACTCCAACACCACCCCGCTCCACCACCACCCCACTCCATCACCACCCACTCCAACACCACCCCACTCCAAACCCACCCCTCTCCAACACCACCCAACTCCAACTCCACCCCACTCCAACAACACCCCACTCCAACACCACCCCACTCCAACACCACCCCGCACCAACACTACCCCACTCCAACACCACAACGGTCCACCACCACCCCACTCCACCACCACCCCACTCCAACACCACCCCACTCCAAACCCACCCCTCTCCAACACCACCCCACCCCACTCCACCACTCCACTCCACCACCACCACCACCCCACTCCACCACCACCACACTCCACCAACACCCCACTCCACCATCACCCCACCCAAAAATCACCCCACTCCAACACCACCACACTCCAACACCACCCCACTCCAACACCACCCCACCCCAAAACCACACCACTCCAACACCACCCCACTCCAAAACCACACCACTACAACACCACCCCACTCCAACACCACCCCACACAAACACCACCCAACTCCAACTCCACCCCACTCCAACAGCACCCCACACCAACACCACCCCACTCCGACACAACCCCACTCCGACACCACCCCACACCGACACTACCCCACTCCGACACCACCCCACTCCGACACCACCCCACTCAGACACCACCCCTCTTCGACACCACCCCACTCCAACACCACCCCACTACAGCACCACCCCACTCCAACACCACCCCACTCCACCACCACCACACTCCAACAACACCGCACTCCACCACCACTCCACTCCACCACCACCCCACTCCAACACCACCCCACTCCACCAGCACCCCACTCCACCACGACACCACTGCAACACCACCCCACTCCACCACCACCCCACTCCACCACCACCACCACCCCACTCCACCACCACCCCACTCCAATATCACATCACTCCAACACCACCACACTCCAACACGACCCCCCTTCCAAAAGCACCCCACTACACCATCACCACCCCACTCCAATACCACCCCGCTCCAACACCATCCCGCCCCAACACCACCCCACTCCAACACAACCCCACTCCAAAACCACCCCACACCAACACCCCCCCACTCCACACAACCCCACTCCACCACCACCCCACTCCAACACCAATTCACTCCAACACCACCCCACTCCAACACCACCACACTCCAACACCACACCACACCAACACCACCCCACCCCAAAACCACCCCACTCCAACACCACCACACTCCAACACCACCCCACTCCAACACCACCCCACCCCAAAACCACCCCACTCCAACATCACCCCACTCCAAAACCACCCCACTACAACACCACCCCACTCCAACACCACTCCACTCCAACACCACCCAACTCCAACACCACCCCACTCCAACAGCACCCCACTCCAGCACTACCCCACACCAACACCAACCCACTCCGACACCACCCCACTCCGACACCACCCCACACCGACACTACCCCACTCCGACACCACCCCACTCCGACACCACCCCACTCCAACACCACCCCACTCCAGCACCACCCCACTCCAACACCACCCCACTCCAGCACCACCCCACTCCAACACCACCCCACTCCACCATCACCACACTCCAACACCACCGCACTCCACCACCACTCCACTCCACCACCACCCCACTCCAACACCACCCCACTCCACCACCACCCCACTCCACCACAACCACCACCCCACTCCACCACCACCCCACTCCAACACCACCCCACTCCACCACCACCCCACTCCACCACCACCCCACTCCAACACCACCCCACTCCACCACCACCCCACTCCACTGCCACCCCACTCCACTCCACCACCGCCCCACTGCACCACCAGCACCCCACTCCACCACCACCCCACTCCAACAACACTCCCGCTCCAACACCACCCCGCGCCAACACCACCCTGCTCCAACACCACCCCACTCCACCACCACCCCACTCCAACACCAACCCACTCCACCACCATCCCACTCCAACATCACCCCGCTCCAACACCACCCCACTCCAACACCACCCCGCACCAACACCACCCCGCTCCACCAACACCCCGCACCAACACCAACCCGCTCCACCATCACCCCGCTTCAACTCCACCCGGCTCCACCACCACCCCGCTCAAACACCACCCCACTCCAACACCACCCCACACCAACAGCACCCCACTCCACCACCACCCCGCCCCAACACCACCCCACTCCAACACCACCCCACGCCAACATCACCCCACTCCAACACCACTCCGACCCAACACCACCCCGCTCCAACACCACCCCACTCCAACACCACCCCACTCCAGCACCACCCCGCTCCCCCCCCAACCCGCTCCAACACCACCCCGCACCACCACCACCCCGCTCCAACACCACCCTGCTGACCACCACCCCACTCCAACACCACCACACTCCAACGCCACCCCACTCCAACACCACCCCACTCCAATAATACACCACTCCAACACCTCCCCACTCCAACTCAACCACACTCCAACACCACCCCACTCCAACACCAGCCCACTCCAATACCACCCCACTCGAACACCTCACCACTCCAACACCACCCCACTCCAAAACCACCCCACACCAACACCTCCCCACTCCAACACAACCCCACTCCAACAACACCCCACTCCAACACCAATTCACTCCAACACCACCCCACTCCAACACCACCAAACCCCAACACCACCCCACTCCAACAACACCCCACCACAAAACCACCCCACTCCAACACCACCACACTCCAACAACACCCCACTCCAACACCACCCCACCCCAAAAACACCCCACTCCAACATCACCCCACTCCAAAACCACCCCACTACAACACCACCCCACTCCAACACCACCCCACTCCGACACCTCCCCACACCGACACTACCCCACTCCGACACCACCCCACTCCGACACCAGCCCACTCCTACACCAACCCTCTCCGACACCACCCCACTCCAACACCACCCCACTCCAGCAACACCCCACACCAACACCAGCCCACTCCAGCACGACCCCACTCCAACACCAGCCCACTCCAACACCACCCCACTCCGACACGACCCCACTCCGACACCACCCCACTCAGACACCACCCCTCTCCGACACCACCCCACTCCAACACCACCCCACTCCAGCACCACCCCACTCCAACACCACCCCACTCCACCACCACGACACTGCAACACCACCGCACTCCACCACCACACCACTCCAACACCACCCCACTCCAACACCACCCCACTCCACAACCACTCCACTCCACCACCACCACCACCCCACTCCACCACCACCCCACTCCAACACCACCCCACTCCACCACCACCCCACTCCACCAGCACCACCACCCCACTCCACTACCACCCCACTCCAACACCACCCCACTCCACCACCACCCCACTCCACCACCACGACACTCCAACACCACCCCACTCCAACACCACCCCACTCCACCACGACACCACTCCACCAACACCCCACTCCACCACCACCCCACTCCAACACCACCCCACTCCACCACCACCCCACTCCACCAACACCCCACTCCACAACCACCCCACTCCACCACCACCCCACTCCAACACCACCCCACTCCAACACCACCCCACTCCACCACCACGACACTCCAACACCACCGCACTCCATCACCACACCACTCCAACACCACCGCACTCCAACACCACCCCACACCACCACCACTACTCCACTCCACCACCACCACCACCCCACTCCACCACCACCCCACTCCAACACCACCCCACTCCACCACCACCCCACTCCACCAGCACCACCACCCCACTCCACCACCACACCACTCCAACACCACCCCACTCCAACACCACCCCACTCCACCACCACTCCACTCCACCACCACAACCACCCCACTACACCACCACCCCACTCCACCACCACCCCACTCCAACACCACCCCACTCCACCACCACCCCACTCCACCGCCACCCCACTCCAATCCACCACCGGCCCACTGCACCACCAGCACCCCACTCCACCACCACCCCAGTCCACCACCACCCCACTCCACTCCACCACCACCCCACTGCACCACCACAACCCCACTCCACCACCACCCCACTCCACCACCACCCAACGCCAACATCACCCCACACCACCAACACCCCACTCCAACACCACCCCGCTCCAACACCACCCCGCGCCAACACCACCCTGCTCCAACACCACCCCACTCCACCACCACCCCACTCCAACACCAACCCACTCCACCACCACCCCACTCCAACACCACCCCGCTCCAACACCACCCCACTCCAACATCACCCCACTCCACCAACACCCCACTCCAACACCACACCGCTCCAACACCACCCCGCGCCAACACCACCCTCCTCCAACACCACCCCACTCCACCACCACCCCACTCCAACACCAACCCACTCCACCACCATCCCACTCCAACACCACCCCGCTCCAACACCACCCCACTCCAACACCACCCCGCACCAACACCACCCCGCTCCACCAACACCCCGCACCAACACCAACCCGCTCCACCATCACCCCGCTTCAACTCCACCCGGCTCCACCACCACCCCGCTCCAACACCACCCCACTCCAACACCACCCCACACCAACACCACCCCACTCCACCACCACCCCGCCCCAACACCACCCCACTCCAACAACACCCCACTCCAACATCACCCCACTCCAACATCACCCCGACCCAACACCACCCTGCTCCAACACCACCCCACTCCAACACCACCCCGCTCCACCACCACCCCACTCCACCACCACCCACTCCAACACCACCCCACTCCAAACCCACCCCTCTCCAACACCACCCCACTCCAACTCCACCCCACTCCAACAACACCCCACTCCAACACCACCCCACTCCAACACCACCCCGCACCAACACTACCCCACTCCAACACCACAACGGTCCACCACCACCCCACTCCACCACCACCCCACTCCAACACCACCCCACTCCAAACCCACCCCTCTCCAACACCACCCCACCCCACTCCACCACTCCACTCCACCACCACCACCACCCCACTCCACCACCACCACACTCCACCAACACCCCACTCCACCATCACCCCACCCCACTCCACCACTCCACTCCACCACCACAACAACCCCACTCCACCACCACCCAACTCCACCACTCCACTCCACCACTCCGCTCCACTCCACCACACCACTCCACCATCACCCAACTCCACACCACCATCACCCCACTCCAGCACCACCCCACTCCACCACCACCACCCAACTGCACCACCCCCACCACCCCACTCCACCACTCCACTTCACCACCACCCCACTCCACCATACCCCACTCCACCACCACCACCACCCAACTCCACCACTCCAGTCCACTCCACCACTCCACTCCACTCCACCACTCCACTCCACCACCACACCCCAACTTCACCACCACTCCCCCACTCCACCACCACCCCACTCCACCACCACCCCACTCCACCACCACCCCACTCCAAAACCACCCCACTCCACCACCACCCCACTCCACTCCACCACCCCTCTCCACTCCACCACCACCCACTCCACCACCACACCCCAACTCCACCACCACTCCCCCACTCCACCACCACCCCACTCCACCACCACCCCACTCCAACACCACCCCACTCCACCACCACCCCACTCCAACACCACACCACTCCACCAACACCCCACTCCAAAACCACCCCACTCCAGCACCACCCCACTCCACTCCACCACCCCACTCCACTCCACCACCCCACTCCACTCCACCACCACCCACTCCACCAGCACTCCACTCCACCACCACCCAACTCCACTCCACCACCACCCCACTCCACCACCACCCCACTCCACTCCACCACCCCACTCCACTCCACCACCACCCCACTCCACCACCACTCCACTCCACCACCACCCCACTCCACCAGCACTCCACTCCACCACCACAACACTCCACTCCACCACCACCCCACTCCACTCCACCACCACCCACTCCACCAGCACTCCACTCCACCACCACCCAACTCCACTCCACCACCACCCCACTCCACCACCACTCCACTCCACCACCACCCCACTCCACCAGCACTCCACTCCACCACCACAACATTCCACTCCACCACCACCCCACTCCACTCCACCACCACACCACACCACCAGCACTCCACTCCACCACCACGCCACTCCACTCCACCACCACCCCACTCCACTCCACCACCACACCACTCCACTCCACCACCACCCAACTCCACCACTCCACTCAACTCCACCACTCCACTCCACTCCACCACTCCACTCCACCACCACACCCCCACTCAACCACCACCCCCCCATTCCACCACCACCCCACTCCACCACAACCCCACTCCACCACCACACCACACCAACACCACGCCATTCCAACACCACCCCACTCCACCACCACCCCACTCCACCACCACCACACTCCACCACCACCCCACTCCACCACCACCCCTTCCACTCCACCACCCCACTCCTCTCCACCACCCCACTCCACTCCAACACCACCCACTCCACCAGCACTCCACTCCACTCCACCAGCACTCCACTCCACCACCACTTCACTCCACCACCACCCCTCTCCACTCCACCACCACCCCACTCCACCACCACCCCACTCCACTCCACCACCACCCCACTCCACCACCACTCCAGTCCACCACCACCCCACTCCACTCCACCACCACCCCACTCCACTCCACCACCACCCCACTCCACCACCACTCCAGTCCACCACCACCCCACTCCACTCCACCACCACCCCACTCCAACACCACTCCAGTCCACCACCACCCTACTCCACTCCACCACCACCCCACTACAACAGCACTCCACTCCTCGACCACCCCACTCCACCACCACCCCACTCCACTCCACCACCACCCCACTCCACTCCACCACCACCCCACTGCACTTCGCCACCCCACTCCACCACCACCCCACTCCACTCCACCACCACCCCACTCCACTCCACCACCACCCCACTCCACTCCACTACCACCCCACTCCACTTCACCACCCCACTCCACCACCACCCCACCCCATTCCACCACCACCCCACTCCACTTCACCACCCCACTCCACCACCACCCCACCCCATTCCACGACCACCCCACTCCACTTCACCACCCCACTCCACTCCACCACCCCACTCCACTCCACCACCCCTCTCCACTCCACCACCCCACTCCACTCCACCACCCCACTCCACTCCACCAGCCCACCCCACTCCACCACTCCACTCCACCACCATCACCACCCCACTCCACCACCCCACTCCACCACCACCAGCACCGCACTCCACCACCACCCCACCCCACTCCACCACCACCCCACTCCACCACCACCCCACTCCACTCCACCACCCCACTCCACTCCACCACCACTACACTCCACCACCACCCCACTCCACCCCCACTCCACTCCCCGTCCCCACTCCCCGTCCCCACTCCCCGTCCCCACTCTCCGTCCCCACACACCATCCACACACACCGTCCGCTCTCTCCGTCCCCACTCACCCTCCCCAATCACCCTCCCCATTCACCCTCCCCACTCACCGTCCCCACTCACCGTCCCAACTCACCGTCCCCCATCACCTTCCCCAATCACCGTCCCCACTCCCCGTCCCCACTCCCCGTCGCCACTCCCCGTCGCCACTCCCCGTCCCCACTCCCCGTCCCCACTACCTGTCCCCTCTCGCCGTCCCCACTGCACGTCCCCACTGCCCGTCCCCACTTACCATCCCCACTCACCGTCCCCACTCACCATCCACACTCCCCGACGCAACTCAACATCCCCTCTCACCGGCTCCACTCTCCGTCCCCACTCAGCGTCCCCTCTCGCCGTCCCCTCTCACCGTCCCCTCTCGCCGTCCCCTCTCACCGTCACCACTCCCCGTCCCCTCTCCCCATCCCCACTCTCCGTCCCCACTCCCCGTCCCCACTCCCCGTAGCCATTCAACGTCCCCTCTCTCCGTCCCCACACCCCGTCCCCACTCCCCGTCCCCACTCCCCGTCCCCACTCACCGTCCCCACTCACCGTCCCCACTCTCTGTCCCCTCTCTCCGTCCCCACTCTCCGTCCCCACTCTCCGTCCCCACTCTCCGTCCCCACTCTCTGTCCCCACTCTCTATCCGCTCTCTCCATCCCCACTCACCGTCCGCACTCTCCGTCCCCGCTCACCGTCCGCACTCAGTGTCCCCACTCCCCGTCCCCACTCCCCGTCCCCACTCCCCGAACCCCACTCCCCGTCCGCACTCCCCGTCCCCACTCTCCGACCGCACTCTCCGTCCCCACTCCCCGTCCCCACTCCCCGTCCCCACTGCCCGTCCAAACTCCCCGTCCACACTCCCCGTCCCCACTCCCCGTCCCCACTCGGCGTCCCCACTCCCCGTCCCCACTCCCTGTCCCCACTCGGCGTCCCCACTCGGCGTCCCCACTCGGCGTCCCCACTCGCCGACCCCACTCCCCGTCGCCACTCCCCGTCACCACTCCCCGTCCCCACTACCCGTCCCCACTCCCCGTCCAAACTCCCCGTCCAAACTCCCCGTCCCCACTCGGCGTCCCCACTCGGCGTCCCCACTCGGTGTCCCCACTCCCCGTCCCCACTCCCCGTCCCCGCACTCCCCTTCCCCACTCCCCGTCCCCTCTCCCCAACCGCACCCCCCGACCGCTCTCACCGTCCGCACTCCCCGCCCGCACTCTCCGTCCCCACTCACCGTCCGCACTCAGTGTCCCCACTCCCCGTCCCCACTCCCCGTCCGCACTCCCCTTCCCCACTCCCCGTCCCCTCTCCCCGACCGCACCCCCCGACCGCTCTCACCGTCCAAACTCCCCGTCCCCACTCCCCGTACCCACTCCCCGTCCCCACTCCCCGTCCGCACTCATCGTCCGCAGTCAGTGTCCCCACTCCCCGTCCCCACTCCCCGTCCGCACTCCCCGTCCCCTCTCCCGTCCCCACTCCACGACCGCACTCCCAGAGCGCACTCCCCGACCGCACTCCGCGTCCGCACTCCCCGTCCCCACTCCCCGTCCCCACTCCCCATCCAAGCTCCCCGCCCACACTCCCCGTCCCCACTCCCCATCCCCACTCGGCGTCACCACTCGGCGTCCCCACTCGGCGACCCCACTCGGCGTCCCCACTCGCCATCCTCACTCGCCGTCCCCACTCGTCGTCCCCACTCTCCGTCCCCACTCACCATCCCCACTCCCCGTCCCCACTCCCCGTCCCCACTCCCCGTCCCCACTCACAGTCCGCAATCCCCGTCCGCACTCCCCATCCCCACTCCCCGTCCCCACTCGGCGTCCCCACTCCCCGTCCCCACTCACCGTCCCCACTCACCGTCCCCACTCCCCATCGCCATTCAATGTCCCCTCTCTCCGTCCCCACTCACCGTCCCCACTCACCGTCCCCACTCTCCGTCCCCACTCTCCATCCCCACTCTCCGTCCGCACTCTCCGTCCGCACTCTCCGTCCCCTCTCTCCATCCCCATTCTCCGTCCCCACTCACCGTCTCCACTCCCCGTCCCCACTCCCCGTCCCCACTCGCCGTCCCCACTCGCCATCCCCACAGCCCGTCCCCACATCCCGTCCCCACTCGCCGAGCCCACTCAGCGTCCCCACTCAGCGTCCCCAATCCCCGTCCCCACTCCCCGTCCCCACTCCCAGTCCCAACTCCCCGTCTTCACAGCCCGTCCCCACAGCCCATCCCCACTCCCCGTCCCCACTCCCCGTCCCCACTCACCGTCCGCACTCAGCATCCACACTCCCCATCCCCACTCCCAGTCCCCACTCCCCATCCCCAATCCACGTCCCCACTAACCGGCCCCACTAACCGTCCCCACTCCCCGTCCCAAATCCCCGTCCCCACTAACCGGCCCCACTCCCCGGCCCCACTCACCGGCCCCACTAACCGGCCCCACACACCGGCCCCACTCACCATCACCAATCCCCGTCCCCACTCCCCGTCCCCACTCCCCGTCGCCATTCAACGTCCCCTCTCTCCGTCCCCACACCCCGTCCCCACTCCCCGTCCCCACACCCCGTCCCCACTCCCCATCCCCACTCACCGTCCGCACTCCCCGTCCGCTCTCCCCGTCCGCAATCCCCGTCCCCACTCCCCGTCCCCACTCACCGTCCCCACTCTCCGTCCCCTCTCTCCGTCCCCACTCACCGTCCCCACTCTCCGTCCGCACTCCCCGTCCGCTCTCCCCGTCCCCACTCCCCATCCCCACTCCCTGTCCCCACTCGGCGTCCCCACTCTCCGTCCGCACTCCCCGTCCGCTCTCCCCGTCCCCACTCCCCATCCCCACTCACCGTCCCCACTCACTGTCCCCACTCTCCGTCCCCTCTCTCCGTCCCCACTCTCCGTCCCCACTCTCCGTCCCCACTCTCCATCCGCTCTCTCCGTCCCCACTCACCGTCCGCACTCTCCGTCCCCGCTCACCGTCCGCACTCAGTGTCCCCACTAACCGTCCCCACTCCCCGTCCCCACTCCCCGAACCCCACACCCCATCCGCACTCCCCGCCCCCACTCCCCGTCCGCACTCCCCGTCCCCACTCCCCGACCCCACTCCCCGAACCTCACACCCCGTCCGCACTCCCCGCCCCCACTCCCCGTCCGCACTCCCCGTCCCCACTGCCCGTCCCAACTCCCCGTCCACACTCCCCGTCCCCACTCCCCGTCCCCACACGGCGTCCCACTCCCCGTCCCCACTCCCTGTCCCCACTCGGCGTCCCCACTCGGCGTCCCCACTCGGTGTCCCCACTCGCCGACCCCACTCCCCGTCGCCACTCCCCGTCGCCACTGCCCGTCCCCACTACCCGTCCCCACTCCCCGTCCCCACTCGGCGTCCCCACTCCCCGTCCAAACTCCCCGTCCCCACTCGGCGTCCCCACTCGGCGTCCCCACTCGGTGTCCCCACTCCCCGTCCCCACTCCACGTCCCCGCACTCCGTCCCCACACACCGTCCACACACACCGTCCACACACACCGTCCCCACTCCCCGTCCCCACTCCCCGTCCCCACTCACCGTCCCCACTCACCGTCCCCACTCTCCGTCCCCTCTCTCCGTCCCCACTCTCCGTCCCCACTCTCCGTCCCCACTCTCCGTCCCCACTCTCTGTCCCCACTCTCCATCCGCTCTCTCCGTCCCCACTCACCGTCCGCACTCTCCGTCCCCGCTCACCGTCCGCACTCAGTGTCCCCACTCCCCATCCCCACTCCCCGTCCCCACTCCCCGAACCCCACACCCCGTCCGCACTCCCCGCCCCCACTCCCCGTCCGCACTCCCCGTCCCCACTCCCCGACCGCACTCCCCGTCCCCACACCCCGTCCCCACTCCCCGTCCCCACTGCCCGTCCAAACTCCCCGTCCACACTCCGCGTCCCCACTCCCCGTCCCCACTCGGCGTCCCCAATCCCCGTCCCCACTCCCTGTCCCCACTCGGCATCCCCACTCGGCGTCCCCACTCGGCGTCCCCACTCGCCGACCCCACTCCCCGTCGCCACTCCCAGTCGCCACTCCCCGTCCCCACTACCCGTCCCCACTCCCCGTCCAAACTCCCCGTCCAAACTCCCCGTCCCCACTCCCCGTCCCCGCACTCCGTCCCTACACACCGTCCACACACACCGTCCACACACACCGTCCCCACTCTCCGTCCCCACTCACCGTCCGCACTCAGTGTCCCCACTCCCCGTCCCCACTCCCCGTCCCCACTCCCCGACCTCACTCCCCGAACCTCACACCCCGTCCGCACTCCCCGCCCCCACTCCCCGTCCGCACTCCCCGTCCCCACTGCCCGTCCAAACTCCCCGTCCACACTCCCCGTCCCCGCTCCCCGTCCCCACTCGGCGTCCCCACTCCCCGTCCCCACTCCCTGTCCCCACTCGGCGTCCCCACTCGGCGTCCCCACTCGGCGTCCCCACTCGCCGACCCCACTCCCCGTCGCCACTCCCCGTCGCCACTGCCCGTCCCCACTACCCGTCCCCACTCCCCGTCCCCACTCGGCGTCCCCACTCCCCGTCCAAACTCCCCGTCCCCACTCGGCGTCCCCACTCGGCGTCCCCACTCGGTGTCCCCGCACTCCGTCCCCACACACCGTCCACACACACCGTCCACACACACCGTCCCCACTCTCCGTCCCCACTCACCGTCCGCACTCAGTGTCCCCACTCCCCGTCGCCACTGCCCGTCCCCACTACCCGTCCCCACTCCCCGTCCCCACTCGGCGTCCCCACTCGGCGTCCCCACTCGCCGACCCCACTCCCCGTCGCCACTCCCCGTCGCCACTGCCCGTCCCCACTACCCGTCCCCACTCCCCGTCCCCACTCGGCGTCCCCACTCCCCGTCCAAACTCCCCGTCCCCACTCGGCGTCCCCACTCGGCATCCCCACTCGGTGTCCCCGCACTCCGTCCCCACACACCGTCCACACACACCGTCCACACACACCGTCCCCACTCTCCGTCCCCACTCACCGTCCGCACTCAGTGTCCCCACTCCCCGTCGCCACTGCCCGTCCCCACTACCCGTCCCCACTCCCCGTCCCCACTCGGCGTCCCCACTCCCCGTCCAAACTCCCCGTCCCCACTCGGCATCCCCACTCGGCGTCCCCACTCGGTGTCCCCGCACTCCGTCCCCACACACCGTCCACACACACCGTCCACACACACCGTCCCCACTCCCCGTCCCCACTCCCCGTCCCCACTCCACGTCCCCGCACTCCGTCCCCACACACCGTCCACACACACCGTCCACACACACCGTCCCCACTCCCCGTCCCCACTCCCCGTCCCCACTCACCGTCCCCACTCACCGTCCCCACTCTCCGTCCCCTCTCTCCGTCCCCACTCTCCGTCCCCACTCTCCGTCCCCACTCTCCGTCCCCACTCTCTGTCCCCACTCTCCATCCGCTCTCTCCGTCCCCACTCACCTTCCGCACTCTCCGTCCCCGCTCACCGTCCGCACTCAGTGTCCCCACTCCCCGTCCCCACTCCCCGTCCCCACTCCCCGAACCCCACACCCCGTCCGCACTCCCCGCCCCCACTCCCCGTCCGCACTCCCCGTCCCCACTCCCCGACCGCACTCCCCGTCCCCACTCCCCGTCCACACTCCCCGTCCCCACTGCCCGTCCAAACTCCCCGTCCACACTCCCCGTCCCCACTCCCCGTCCCCACTCGGCGTCCCCACTCCCCGTCCCCACTCCCTGTACCCACTCGGCGTCCCCACTCGGCGTCCCCACTCGCCGACCCCACTCCCCGTCGCCACTCCCCGTCGCCACTCCCCGTCCCCACTACCCGTCCCCACTCCCCGTCCAAACTCCCCGTCCAAACTCCCCGTCCCCACTCCCTGTCTCCGCACTCCGTCCCCACACACCGTCCACACACACCGTCCACACACACCGTCCCCACTCTCCGTCCCCACTCACCGTCCGCACTCAGTGTCCCCACTCCCCGTCCCCACTCCCCGTCCGCACTCCCCTTCCCCGCTCCCCGTCCCCTCTCCCCGACCGCACCCCCCGACCGCTCTCACCGTCCGCACTCCCCGTCCGCACTCCCCGTCCTCACTCCCCGTCCCCACTCCCCGTCCAAACTCCCCGTCCCCACTCCCCGTACCCACTCCCCGTCCCCACTCCCCGTCCGCACTCACCGTCCGCAGTCAGTGGCCCCACTCCCCGTCCCCACTCCCCGTCCGCACTCCCCGTCCCCACTCCCGTCCCCACTCCACGACCGCACTCCCAGAGCGCACTCCCCGACCGCACTCCCCGTCCGCACTCCCCGTCCGCACTCCCCGTCCCCACTCCCCATCCAAGCTCCCCGTCCACACTCCCCGTCCCCACTCCCCGTCCCCACTCGGCGTCACCACTCGGCGTCCCCACTCGGCGACCCCACTCAGCGTCCCCACTCGCCATCCCCACTCGCCGTCCCCACTCGCCGTCCCCACTCTCCGTCCCCACTCGCCATCCCCACTCCCCGTCCCCACTCCCAGTCCCCACTCCCCGTCCCCACTCACCGTCCGCAATCCCCGTCCGAACTCCCCGTCCGCACTCCCCATCCCCACTCCCCGTCCCCACTCACCGTCCCCACTCACCGTCCCCACTCCCCATCGCCATTCAATGTCCCCACTCCCCGTCCCCACTCCCCGTCCCCACTCCCCGTCTCCACTCCCCGTCCCCACTCACCGTCCGCACTCCCCGTCCGCTCTCCCCGTCCCCACTCCCCGTCCCCACTCACTGTACCCACTCACCGTCCCCACTCTCCATCCCCACTCTCCGTCCGCACTCTCCGTCCGCACTCTCCGTCCCCTCTCTCCATCCCCATTCTCCGTCCCCACTCACCGTCTCCACTCCCCGTCCCCACTCCCCGTCCCCACTCGCCGTCCCCACTCGCCGTCCCCACAGCCCGTCCCCACATCCCGTCCCCACTCGCCGAGCCCACTCAGCGTCCCCACTCAGCGTCCCCAATCCCCGTCCCCACTCCCCGTCCCCACTCCCCGTCCCAACTCCCCGTCTTCACAGCCCGTCCCCACAGCCCGTCCCCACTCCCCGTCCCCACTCCCCGTCCCCACTCACCGTCCGCACTCAGCATCCACACTCCCCATCCCCACTCCCAGTCCCCACTCCCCGTCCCCACTCCACGTCCCCACTAACCGGCCCCACTAACCGTCCCCACTCCCTGTCCCAACTCCCCATCCCCACTAACCGGCCCCACTCCCCAGCCCCACTCACCGGCCCCACTAACCGACCCCACTCACCGGCCCCACTCACCATCACCAATCCCCGGCCCCAATCCGCGGCCCCAATCCCCGGATCCACTCCCCGGCCCCACTCCCCGGAGCCACTCCCCGGCCCCACTCCCCGGCCCCACGCCCCGCCTCCACGCCCCGTCCGCACTCCCCGTCCCCACTCCCCGTTCCCACTCCCCGTCCCCACTCCCCGTCCAAACTCCCCGTCCCCACTCCCCGCCCCCACTCCCCGTCCCCACTCAGCGACCCCACTCGGCGTCCCCACTCGGCGTCCCCACTCCCTGTCCCCACTACTCGTCCCCACTCCCCGTCGCCATTCAACGTCCCCTCTCTCCGTCCCCTCTCTCCGTCCCCACTCCCCGTCCGCACTCCCCGTCGCACTCCCCGTCCCCACTCACCGTCCCCACTCTCCGTCCCCACTCTCTGTCCCCACTCTCCGTCCGCACTCTCCGTCTGCACTCTCTGTCCCCACTCTCCGTCCCCACAGACCGTCCCCACAGCCCGTCCCCACTCTCCGTCCCCACTCGCCGTCCCCACTCGCCGTCCCGACTCGGCGTCCCCACTCCCCGTCCCCACTCCCCGTCCCCACTCCCCGTCCCCACTCACGATCCGCAATCCCCGTCCGCACTCCCCGTCCCCACTCCCCGTCCCCACTCACCATACCCACTCACCGTCCCGACTCACCGTCCCCACTCTCCGTCCCCTCTCTCCGTCCCCATTCTCCGTCCGCACTCACCGTCTCCACTCCCCATCCCCACTCCCCGTCCCCACTTGCCGTCCCAACTCGCCGTCCCCACTCGCCGTCCCCACAGCCCGTCCCCACAGCCCGTCCCCACTCGCCGAGCCCACTCAGCGTCACCACTCAGCGTCCCCAATCCCCGTCCCCACTCCCCGTCCCCACTCCCCGTCCCCACTCCCCGTCCCCACAGCCCGTCCCCACAGCCCGTCCCCACTCCCTGTCCCCACTCCCCGTCCCCACTCCCCGTCCCCACTCACCGTCCGCACTCAGCATCCCCACTCCCCATCCCCACTCCCAGTCCCCACTCCCCATCCTCACTACCCGTCCCCACTAACCGGCCCACTAACCGTCCCCACTCCCCGTCCCATCTCCCCGTTCCAACTAACCGGCCCCACTCCCCGGCCCCACTCGCCGGCCCCACTCACCGGCCGCACTCACCGGCCCCACTCACCATCACCAATCCCCGGCCCCAATCCCCGGCCCCAATCCCCGGCCCCACTCCCCGGCCCCACTCCCCGGACCCACTCCCCGGCCCCACTCCCCGTCCCCACTCCCCGTCCCCACTAACCGGCCCCACTAACCGTCCCCACTCCCCGTCCCCACTCACCGTCCCCACTGCCCGTCCCCACTGCCCGTCCCCACTCACCGTCCGCACTCAGCATCCCCACTCCCCATCCCCACTCGGCGTCCCCACTCGCCATCCCCACTCGCCGTCACCACTCTCCGTCCCCACTCGCCGTCCCCACTCGCCGTCCCGACTCGGCGTCCCCACTCCCCGTCCCCACTCCCCGTCCCCACTCCCCGTCCCCACTCACGATCCGCAATCCCCGTCCGCACTCCCCGTCCCCACTCCCCGTCCCCACTCACCATACCCACTCACCGTCCCGACTCACCGTCCCCACTCTCCGTCCCCTCTCTCCGTCCCCATTCTCCGTCCGCACTCACCGTCTCCACTCCCCATCCCCACTCCCCGTCCCCACTTGCCGTCCCAACTCGCCGTCCCCACTCGCCGTCCCCACAGCCCGTCCCCACAGCCCGTCCCCGCTCGCCGAGCCCACTCAGCGTCCCCACTCAGCGTCCCCAATCCCCGTCCCCACTCCCCGTCCCCACTCCCCGTCCCAACTCCCCGTCCCCACAGCCCGTCACCACAGCCCATCCCCACTCCCCGTCCCCACTCCCCGTCCCCACTCACCGTCCGAGCTCAGCATCCCCACTCCCCATCCCCACTCCCAGTCCCCACTCCCCGTCCCCACTCCCCGTCCCCACTAACCGGCCACACTAACCGTCCCCACTCCCCGTCCCAACTCCCCGTCCCCACTAACCGGACCCACTCCCCGGCCCCACTCACCGGCCCCACTCACCGGCCCCACTCACCGGCCCCACTCACCATCACCAATCCCCGGCCCCAATCCCCGGCCCCACTCCCCGGCCGCACTCCCCGGAGCCACTCCCCGGCCCCACTCCCCGGCCCCACGCCACGCCCCCACGCCCCGTCCGCACTCCCCGTCCCCACTCCCCGTCCAAACTCCCCGTCCCCACTCCCCGTACCCACTCCCCGTCCCCACTCGGCGTCCGCACTCGGCGTCCCCACTCGGCGTCCCCACTCCCCGTCCCCACTCCCCGTCCCCACTCCCCGTCGCCATTCAACGTCCCCTCTCTCCATCCCCTCTCCGTCCCCACTCCCCGTCCGCAGTCCCCGTCGCACTCCCCGTCCCCACTCACCGTCCCCACTCTCCGTCCCCACTCTCCGTCCCCACGCTCCTTCCGCACTCTCCATCTGCACTCTCCATCCCCACTCCCCGTCCCCACTCCCCGTCGCCATTCAACGTCCCCTCTCTCCGTCCCCTCTCCGTCCCCACTCCCCGTCCGCACTCCCCGTCGCACTCCCCGTCCCCACTCACCGTCCCCACTCTCTGTCCCCACTCTCCGTCCCCACTCTCCGTCCGCACTCTCCGTCTGCACTCTCCGTCCCCACTCTCCGTCCCCACTCGGCGTCCCCACTCCCCGTCCCCACTCCCCGTCCCCACTCCCCGTCGCCATTCAACGTCCCATCTCTCCGTCCCCTCTCTCCGTCCCCACTCCCCGTCCGCACTCCCCGTCCGCACTCCCCGTCCCCACTCACCGTCCCCACTCTCCATCCCCACTCTCCGTCCCCACTCTCCGTCCGCACTCTGCGTCTGCACTCTCCGTCCCCACTCTCCATCCCCACAGCCCGTCCCCACAGCCCGTCCCCACTGGCCGAGCCCACTCAGCGTCCCCACTCAGCATCCCCAATCCCTGTCCCCACTCCCCGTCCCCACTCCCCGTCCCCACTCACCGTCCGCACTCAGCATCCCCACTCCCCATCCCCACTCCCAGTCCCCACTCCCCGTCCCCACTCCGCGTCCCCACTAACCGGCCCCACTAACCGTCCCCACTCCCCGTCCCAACTCCCCGTCCCAACTAACCGGCCCCACTCCCCGGACCCACTCACCGGCCCCACTCACCGGCTCCACTCACCGGCCCCACTCACCATCACCAATCCCTGGCCCCAATCCCCGGCCCCAATCCCCGGCCCCACTCCCCGGACCCACTCCCCGGCCCCACTCCCCGGCCCCACGCCCCGACCCCACGCCCCGACGCCACGCCCCGTCCGCACTCCCCGTCCCCACTCCCCGTCCCCACTCCCCGTCCCCACTCAGCGTCCCCACTCGGCGTCCCCACTCGGCGTCCCCACTCCCCGTCCCCACTCCGCGTCCCCACTCCCTGTCGCCATTCAACGTCCCCTCTCTCCGTCCCCTCTCTCCGTCCCCACTCCCCGTCCGCACTCCCCGTCCCCACTCACCGTCCCCACTTTCCGTCCCCACTCTCCGTCCCCACTCTCCGTCCGCACTCTCCGTCTGCACTCTCCGTCCCCATTCTCCGTCCCCACTCGCCGTCCCCACTCGCCGTCCCCACAGCCCGTCCCCACAGCCCGTCCCCACTCCCCGTCCCCACTCCCCGTCCCCACTCACCGTCCGCACTCAGCAGCCCCACTCCCCGTCCCCACTCCCCGTCCCCACTAACTGGCCCCACTAACCATCCCCACTCCCCGTCCCAACTCCCCGTCCCCACTAACCGGCCCCACTCCCCGGCCCCAATCACCGGCCCCACTCACCGGCCCCACTCACCGTCACCAATCCCCGGCCCCAATCCCCGGCCCCAATCCCCGGCCCCACTCCCCGGCCCCACTCCCCGGACCCACTCCCCGGCCCCACGCCCCGCCCTCACGCCCCGACCCCACGCCCCGTCCGCACTCCCCGTCTCCACTCCCCGTCCCCACTCCCCGTCCCCACTTCCCGTCCAAACTCCCCGTCCCCACTCCTCGTCCCCACTCCCCGTCCCCACTCAGCGTCCCCACTCGGCGTCCCCACTCGGCGTCCCCACTCCCCGTCCCCACTCCCCATCCCCACTCAGCGTCCGCACTCAGCATCCCCACTCCCCGTCCCCACTCCCCGTCCCCACTAACTGGCCCCTTTAACCATCCCCACTCCCCGTCCCAACTCCCCGTCCCCACTAACCGGCCCCACTCCCCGGCCGCAATCACCGGCCCCACTCACCGGCCCCACTCACCGTCACCAATCCCCGGCCCCAATCCCTGGCCCCACTCCCCGGCCCCACTCCCCGGCCCCACGCCCCGGCCCCACGCCCCGCCCCCACGCCCCGCCCCCACGCCCCGCCCATACTCCCCGCCCCCACTCCCCGCCCCCACTCAGCGCACCATCTCAGCGTCCCCACTCCCCGTCGCCACTCCCCGTCGCCACTCCCCGTCCCCACTCCCTGTCCCCACTCGCCGTCCCCTCTCGCCGTCCCCTCTCGCCGTCCCCTCTCGCCGTCCCCACTGCCCGTCCCCACTGCCCGTCCCCACTCACCGTCCCCACTCACCGTCCACACTCCCCGCCCCCACTCCCCGTCACCACTCCCCGTCGCAACTCAACATCCCCTCTCACCGTCCCCACTCTCCGTCCCCACTCACCGTCCCCACTCAGCGTCCCCTCTCGCCGTCCCCTCTCGCCGTCGCCACTCCCCGTCCCCACTCCCCGTGCCCACTCCCCGTCCCCATTCAACGTCCCCTCTCTCCGTCCCTACTCCCCATCCCCACTCCCCATCCCCACTCCCCGTCCCCACTCACCTTCCGCACTCCCCGTCCCCACTCCCCGTCCCCATTCGCCGTCCCCACTCGCCGTCCCCACTCGCCGTCCCCAATCCCCGTCCCCATTCCCCGTCCCCACTCCCCGTCCCCACTCACCGTCCGCACTCAGCATCCCCACTCCCCATCCCCACTCACATTCCCCACTCCCCGTCCCCACTCCCCGTCCCCACTCACCGTCCGCACTCAGCATCCCCACTCCCCATCCCCACTCCCAGTCCCCACTCCCCATCCCCACTCCCCGTCCCCACTAACCGGCTCCACTAACCATCCCCACTCCCCGTCCCAACTCCCCGTCCCCACTAACCGGCCCCACTCCCCGGCCCCACTCACCGGCCCCACTCACCGGCCCCACTCACCGGCCCCACTCAGCATCACCAATCCCCGGCCCCAATCCCCGGCCCCAATCCCCGGCCCCACTCCCCGGCCCCACTCCCCGGAGCCACTCCCCGGCCCCACTCCCCGGCCCCACGCCCCGCCCCCACGCCCCGTCCGCACTCCCCGTCCCCACTCCCCGTCCCCACTCCCCGTCCAAACTCCCCGTCCCCACTCCCCGTGCCCACTCCCCGTCCCCATTCAACGTCCCCTCTCTCCGTCCCCACTCCCCATCCCCACTCCCCATCCCCACTCCCCGTCCCCACTCACCTTCCGCACTCCCCGTCCCCACTCCCCGTCCCCATTCGCAGTCCCCACTCGCCGTCCCCACTCGCCGTCCCCAATCCCCGTCCCCATTCCCCGTCCCCACTCCCCGTCCCCACTCACCGTCCGCACTCAGCATCCCCACTCCCCATCCCCACTCACAGTCCCCACTCCCCGTCCCCACTCCCCGTCCCCACTCACCGTCCGCACTCAGCATCCCCACTCCCCATCCCCACTCCCAGTCCCCACTCCCCATCCCCACTCCCCGTCCCCACTAACCGGCTCCACTAACCATCCCCACTCCCCGTCCCAACTCCCCGTCTGCACTAACCGGCCCCACTCCCCGGCCCCACTCACCGGCCCCACTCACCGGCCCCACTCACCGGCCCCACTCAGCATCACCAATCCCCGGCCCCAATCCCCGGAGCCACTCCCCGGCCCCACTCCCCGGCCCCACGCCCCGCCCCCACGCCCCGTCCGCACTCCCCGTCCCCACTCCCCGTCCCCACTCCCCGTCCAAACTCCCCGTCCCCACTCCCCGTCCCCACTCCCCATCCTCACTCGGCGTCCCCACTCAGCGTCCCAACTCTCCGTCCCCACTCTCTGTCCCCACTCCCCGTCCCCTTCCCCGTCCAAACTCCCCGTCCCCACTCCCCGTCCCCACTCAGCGTCCCCACTCGGCGTCCCCACTCCCCGTCCCCACTCCCCGTCCCCACTCCCCGTCGCCATTCAACGTCCCCTCTCTCCGTCCCCTCTCTCCGTCCCCACTCCCCGTCCCCACTCACCGTCCCCACTCTCCGTCCCCACTCTCCGTCCCCACTCTCCGTCCGCACTCTCCGTCTGCACTCTCCGTCCCCACTCTCCATCCCCACAGACCGTCCCCACAGCCCGTCCCCACTCGCCGAGGCCACTCAGCGTCCCCACTCAGCGTCCCCAATCCCCGTCCCCACTCCCCGTCCCCACTCCCCGTCCCCACAGCCCGTCACCACAGCCCGTCCCCACTCCCTGTCCCCACTCCCCATCCCCACTCCCCGTCCCCACTAACCGTGCCCACTAACCGTCCCCACTCCCTGTCCCAACTCCCCGTCCCAACTAACCGGCCCCTCTCCCCGGCCCCACTCACCGGCCCCACTCACCGGCCCCACTCACCATCATTAATCCCCGGCCCCAATCCCCGGCCCCAATCCCCGGCCCCACTCCCCGGCCCCACTCCCCGGACCCACTCCCTGGCCCCACTCCCTGGCCCCACGCCCCGACCCCACGCCCCGACTCCACGCCCCGTCCGCACTCCCCGTCCACACTCCCCGTCCCCACTCCCCGTCCCCACTTCCCGTCCCACTCCCCGTCCCCACTCAGCGTCCCCATTCCCCATCCCCACTCCCCGTCCCCACTCCCCATCCCCACTCCCCGTCCACACTCCCCGTCGCCATTCAACGTCCCCTCTCTCCGTCCCCTCTCTCCGTCCCCACTCCCCGTCCGCACTCCCCGTCTGCACTCCCCATCCCCACTCACCGTCCCCACTCTCCATCCCCACTCTCCGTCCCCACTCTCCGTCCGCAGTCTCCGTCTGCACTCTCCGTCCCCACTCCCCGGCCGCAATCACCGGCCCCACTCCCCGGCCCCACTCCCCGGCCCCACTTACCGGCCCCACTCAGCATCACCAATCCCCGGCCCCAATCCCCGGCCCCAATCCCCGGCCCCACTCCCCGGCCCCACTCCCCGGAGCCACTCCCTGGCCCCACTCCCCGGCCCCACGCCCCGCCCCCACGCCCCGTCCGCACTCCCCGTCCCCACTCCCCGTCCCCACTCCCCGTCCCCACTCCCTGTCCAAACTCCCCGTCCCCACTCCCCGTCCCCACTCCCCGTCCCCACTCGGCGTCCCCACTCGGCGTCCCCACTCTCCGTCCCCACTCTCCGTCCCCACTCTCCGTCCGCACTTGGCGTCCCCACTCCCCGTCCCCACTCCCCGTCCCCACTCCCCGTCGCCATTCAACGTCCCATCTCTCCGTCCCCTCTCTCCGTCCCCTCTCTCCGTCCCCACTCACCGTCCCCACTCTCCGTCCCCACTCTCCGTCCCCACTCTCCGTCTGCACTCTCCGTCCCCACTCTCCGTCCCCACAGCCCGTCCCCACAGCCCGTCCCCAATCGCCGAATCCACTCAGCGTCCCCACTCAGCGTCCCCAATCCCCGTCCCCACTCCCCGTCCCCACTCCCCGTCCCCACAGCCCGTCCCCACAGCCCGTCCCCACTCCCTGTCCCCACTCCCCGTCCCCACTCCCCGTCCCCACTGACCATCCGCACTCAGCATCCCCACTCCCCATCCCCACTCCCAGTCCCCACTCCCCGTCCGCACTCCCCGTCCCCACTAACCGGCCCCACTAACCGTCCCCACTCCCCATCCCAACTCCCCGTCCCCACTAACCGGCCCCACTCCCCGGCCCCACTCACCGGCCCCACTCACCTGCCCCACGCACCGGCTCCACTCACAATCACCAATCCCCGGCCCCAATCCCCGGCCCCAATCCCCGGCCCCACTCCCCGGCCCCACTCCCGGGACCCACTCCCCGGCCACACTCCCCGGCCCCACGCCCCGCCTCCACGCCCCGCCCCCACGCCCCGTCCGCACTCCCCGTCCCCACTCCCCGTCCCCACTCCCCGTCCCCACTCCCCGTCCAAACTCCCCGTCCCCACTCCCCGTCCCCACTCCCCATCCCCACTCGGCGTCCCCACTCGGCGTCCACACTCGGCGTCCCCACTCGGCGTCCCCACTCCCCGTCCCCACTCCCCGTCGCCATTCCCATACCCCACTCCCTTCCACCACTCCAACACCCCACTCCACCAACCCACTCACCCACCCCACTCACCGACCCCACTCCCCTCCCCACTCCCCAACCCCACTCCCCTACCCCACTCCCCTACCCCACTCCACTACCCCACTCCCCAACCCCACTCCCCAACCCCACTCCCCTACCCCACTCCCCTACCCCACTCCCCCACCCCACTCCCCCACCCCTCTCCCCCACCCCTCCCACTCCCCAACCCCACTCCCCTACACCATTCCCATACCCCAATCCCTTCCACCACTCCAACACCCCACTCCCCTCCCCAACTCCCCTCCCCAACTCCCCTCCCCAAGACCCCTCCCCAACTCCCCTCCCCCTCACCCCTCCCCCACTCCCCTCCCCCACTCCCCTCCCCCACTCCCCTCCCCCACTCCCCTATCCCACTCCCCTATCCCACTCCCCTATCCGACTCCACTCCCCTCCCCGACTCCACTCCCCTCCCCGACTCCACTCCCCTCACTTCCCTTTCCAACTCCCCTCCCCACCTCCCCTCCCGCACACCCCTCACCAACTCCCATACCCCACCCCCCTCCCCCACTCCCCTCCCCCACTCCCCCACTCCCCTCGCACACTAACCTACCCCACTCCACTTCCCCACACCCCTACCTCACTCCCCTTCCCTCCACCTCCTCACTGCCCTCCCCTACCCCACATCCCCACTCCACTCCTACACTGCCCTACCTCACTCCACTCCCCCAGTTACCGCCCCCCATACCCTCACCCACTCCCCTCGCCCACTCCCTTCCCCCATTCCACTACCTCAATCTCCTCCGCCATCCATCTACCTCACACCCGTACCTCACTCCCGTACCTCTCTCCCCACCTCTCTCCCCTACCCCACTCCCCTACCCCACTCCCCTACAACTCTCCCCTACCCCTCTCCCCTACCCCTCTCCCCTACCCCGCTCCCCTACCCCGCTCCCCTACCCCTCTCCCCTACCCAGCTCCCCCACCCCGCTCCCCCACCCCGCTCCCCCACCCCACTCCCCTCCACCATTCCCATACCCCACTCCCTTCCACCACTCCAACACCCCACTCCCCCACCCCACTCACCCACCCCACTCCCCCACCCCACTCCCCCACCCCACTCCCCTACCCCACTCCACTACCCCACTCCCCAACCTCACTCCCCAACCCCACTCCCCAACCGCACTCCCCCACCCCACTCCCCCACCCCAACCCCACTCCCCTACAACATTCCCATACCCCACTCCCTTTCACCACTCCAACACCCCACTCCCCTCCCCAACTCCCCTCCCCAACACCCCTCCCCAACTCCCCTCCCCAACTCCCTTCCCCCTCACCCCTCCCCCACTCCTCTCCCCCACTCCCCTCCCCCACTCCCCTCCCCCACTCCCCTATCCCACTCCCCGATCCCACTCCCCTATCCCATTCCCCTATCCCACTCCCCTATCCGACTCCACTCCCTTCCCCAACTCCACTCCCCTCCCCGACTCCACTCCCCTCTCTTCCCTTTCCAACTCCCCTCCCCAACTCCCCTCCCGCACACCCCACACCAACTCCCATACCCCACCCCCCTCCCCCACTCCCCCACTCCCCTCCCACCCTAACCTACCCCACTCCACTGCCCCACACCCCTACCTCACTCCGCTTACCTCCACCTCCTCAGTGCCCTAATCTACCACACTCCCCTGCCCCACTCCGCTGCCCGACTCCCCTGCCCGACTCCCCTGCCCGACTCCCCTGCCCGACTCCCCTCCCCCACTCCCCTTCCCCACTCCCCTCCCCCACTCCACTTACCTCCACCTCCTCAGTGCCCTACTCTACCACACTCCCCTGCCCCACTCCCCTGCCCCACTCCCCTGCACCACTCCCCTGCCCCACTCCCCTGCCCCACTCCCCTGCCCCACTCACTTACTCTCCACCTCCTCACTGCACTTCTGTACCCACCACCCCTACCCCACTCACATCACCCACTCCCCTCCCTCTCTCCCCTTCCCTCCATCTCCTCACTGTGCTCCCCTACCGAACTCCCCTACCAAACTCCCCTACCAAACTCCCCTACCCAACTCCCCTACCCAAATCCCCTACCCAACTCCCCTGTCCCACTCCCCTGCCCCAATCCCCTAAACCACACACCTCCACCACTCCCCTCCCCCACTTCCTTACCCACTCCCCTCCCCCTCCTCTCTGTAACTCCCCTCACTCCCCTCCCCCACTCCCATACACCACTCCCCTGCCCCACTCCCCTAAACCACACACCTCCACCACTCCACTCCCCCTCTTCCCTTCCCTCCACATCCTCACTGCGCTCCCCGACCCCACACCGCTATCCTACTCTACATCCCACTCCCCTACCCCACTCCCCTAACTCACTTCCCTCCCCCACTCACCTCCCCTACACCCCTTCACCTCCTTACTGCCCTCCCCTCCCCAACTCCCCTACGGCACTGCCCTCCCCAACTCCCCTACGGCACTGCCCTCCCCCACTTCCTAGGCCACTCCCCTTCATTCCACCTCATCACTGCCCTCCACCACCCCACTCCCCTACCCCACTCCCCTACCCCACTCCCCTACCCTCTCCCCTACCCCACTCCCCTACACCACTCCCCTACACCACTCCCCTAAACCCACTCCCCTAAACCCACTCCCCGAAACCCACTCCCCGAAACCCACTCCCCTACCCCACTCCCCTACCCCACTCCCCTACCCCACTCCCCTCCCCCACACCCCTACCCCACTCCCCTCCCCCAAACCCCTACCCCACTCCCCTACCCCACTCCCCTACCACACTCCCCTACCCCACTCACTTAACACACACCCCTCTCCAACTCCCCTCCCCAACTTTCCTCACCCACTCCCATCACCAACTCCCATCACCAACTCCCATACCCCACTACACTCCCCAACTCCCCTCCGCAACTCCCATCCACAACACCCCTCCCTCACTCCCCTACCCCAACTCCCCTCCCCAACTCCCCTCCCCAACTCCTTTCCCTCACTCCCCTCCCCCACTCCCCTCCCCCACTCCCCTCCCCCACTCACCTCCCCCACTCACCTCCCCCACTCACCTCCCGAACCCCACTCGCAAACTCCCCTCCCCAATCCACTCCCCCGCTCCCCTCCCACACTCACCTCTAACAACTCCCCTCCCCCACTCCCCTGACGACCTCCCCGACCTCGCTCTCCTCCCCCACCCCCCTCCCCCACTCCACTACATCACAACCAATCCCCACTCCCTTCCCCCACTCCCCACCGCCAATCCCCTACACTACAACCCTCCCCAACTCCGCTCCCCCACTTCCTTACACACTCCCCTCCCCCTCCTCTCTGTAACTCCCCTCACTCCCCTCCCCCACTCCCATACACCACTCCCCTACCCCACTCCCCTACCCCACTACCCTACCCCACTACCCTCCCTCACATCCCTCCCCCAACCCAAACCCCGACCCCACCCCCTCCCCAAATACCCTCCCCCACTCCCACCCCCACTCCCCTCCCCCACTCCCCTCCCCTGCACCTCCTCACTCCCCGCCCCTCCCCCACTCCGCTTCCCTGCACCTCCTCACTGCCCTCCGCTACCACACTCCCATCCCCCACTCCCCTCCCCCACACACCTACCGCACTACCCTACCCCACTCCGCTCCCCGACACCCCCACCCCAATCCCCGACACCACTCCCCTTCCCCACTCCGCTCCCCAACTCTCCTACACCACACCCCTCCCCCACTCCTTCCCTCCACCTCCTCTCTGCCCTCCACTACCCAACTTCCCGACCCCAGACACATCCCACACTCTACTCCCCCACTCCCCTTCCCTCCACCTCCTCACTGCGCACCCCTACCCCACTCCCCTAACTCATCCCCTCCCCAACTCCACTACCCCATTCCCCTTCCCCATTCCCATGCCCCTCCCCTCCCCCACTCCCCTCCCCGCCACTCCCGTCCACCTCTCCGCTTCCCAGCACCTCTTCACTGCGCTCCCTGACCACTCTCCCTTCCCCACTCCCCTTCAGCACTCCCCTTCAGCACTCCCCTTCCGCACTCCCCTTCCCCACTCCCCTTCCGCACTCCCCTTCCGCACTCCCCTTCCGCACTCCCCTCCGCACTCCCCTATCCCACTCCCCTACCCCACTCCCCTACCCCACTCCCCTACCCCACTCCCATCCACAACTCCCCTACCCCACTCCACGACCCCACATGCCTCGCCCACACCCCTACCCCAATCGCCCCCCCTACTACCCTACCCCACTCCGCTACTACACTCCCCTACCCCACTCCCCAACACCACATCCGTTACACCCTCCCCTACCCAACTACTGCTCCCCAACTCTCCGAACCCAATACCCACCCCCACTCCCCTTCTCTTCACCTCCTCACTGCACTCCCCTCCCCCACTCCCCTCCCCTACTCCCCTTCCTTCTGCTCCTCACTGCCCTCCCCTACCCAGCTCCCCTACGCCACTGCCGCTCTCCCTCCCCTCACTCCCCTTCCCTCCACTTCCTCACTGCCCTCCCCGACCACACACCCCTACTCCACTCCCCTCAGACACTGCCCTACCTCACTCCACAACCCCCTCCCTCCACCTCTTCATTCGTCACCATCTCCCCCTCCCTCCCCCTATTCATTCTCCTCCACCTCCCGCTCCCTACCTCTCTTCATTCCCCTCAACCACCCCCTCCCTCCCCCTCTTCATTCTCCTCCACCTCCCCACCCTCCCCATCTTCATTCCCATCCACCTCCCCCTCCCTCCCCCTGTTCATTCCCCTCCCCCTCCCCCTCCCTCTTCATTCCGCTCCACCTCCCCTACCCTCCCCCTCTTCATTCCCCTCAACCTCCCACTCCCTCCCCCTCTTCATTCCCCTCCACCTCCCACTCGCTCCCCCTCTTCATTCCCATCCACCACCTCCTCCCTCCCCATCTTCATTCCCATCCACCAACCCCTCCCTCCCCCTCGTCATTCCCCTCCACGTCCCCCTCCCTCCCCCTTTTCATTCCCCTCCACCACACCCTCCCTCTCCTCTTCATTCCCATCGACCTCCCCCTCCCTCCCCCTCTTCATTCCCTTCCAGCACCCCTCCTTTCCCCCCTTCATTCCCATCCACAACCCCCTCCCTCCCCCTCTTCATTCCACTCCACCTCCCCCTCCCTCCCCCTCTTCATTCCCATCCACCAACCCCACCCTCCCACTCTTCATTCCCCTTCTGACACCCACTCCCTCCCCCTCCTCATTCGTCCCAACCTCCCCCTCCCTCCCCCTCTTCATTCCCGTCCACCTGCCCCTCCCTCCCCATCTTCATACCCCTCCACCTGCCCCTCCCTCCCCATCTTCATTCCCATCCACCTCCCCCTCCCTCCGCCTCATCATTTCCCTCCACCACCCCCTCACACCCTCTTCATTCCCCTCTCCCACCCCGTCCTTCCCTCTTCATTCCACTCCACCACCCCCTCCCCCTCTTCATTCCCCTCCCCCTCCTCCTCCCTCCCCCTCTTCATTCCCCTCCACCTACCACTCCCTCCCCTCATCATACCCCTCCACCAACCCCTCCCTCCCCCTCTTCATTCCACCACCAACCCCTCCCTCCCCCTCTTCATTCCTCTCCACCTCCCCCTCCCTCCCCCTCTTCATTCCCCTATACATTCCCCTCTGTCCCCCTCTTCATTCCCCTCCACCTCCCACTTCCTCCCCCTCTTCATTCCCCTCCACCTCCCACTCCCTCCCCCTCTTCATTCCCCTCCACCTCCCACTCCCTCCCCCTCTTCATTCCCATCCACCACACCCTCCCTCCCCCTCGTCATTCCCCTCCACGTCCCCCTCCCTCCCCTCATCATTCCCATCCACCACACCCTCCCTCCCCCTCTTCATTCCCTTCCACAACCCCCTCCCTCCCCCTCTTCATTCCACTCCACGTCCCCCTCCCTCCCCCTCTTCATTCCCATCAACCAACCCCACCCTCCCACTCTTCATTCCCCTCTGACACCACCTCCCTCCCCCTCTTCATTCGTCACCACCTCCCCTCCCTCCCCCTCTTCATTCAACTCCACCTCCCCCTCCCTACCTCTCTTCATACCCCTCAACCACCCCCACCCTCCCCCTCTTCATTCTCCTCCACCTCCCCTCCCTACCCCTTTTCATTCCCCTCTACCTCCCCCGCCCTCCACATCTTCATTCCCATACACCTCCCCTACCCTCCCCTGTTCATTCCCCTCCACCTCCCCCTCCCTCCCCCTCTTCATTCCCCTCCACCTCCCACTCCCTCCCCCTCTTCATTCCCCTCCACCTCCCACTCCCCCCCTCTTCATTCCCATCCACCATCTCCTGCCTCCCCATCTTCATTCCCATCCACCAACCCCTCCCTCCCCCTCGTCATTCCCCTCCACGTCCCCTCCCTCCCCCTTTTCATTCCCCTCCACCGCCCCCTCCCTCCCCTCTTCATTCCCATCGACCACACCCTCCCTCCCCCTCTTCATTCCCATCCACAACCCCCTCCCTCCCCCTCTTCATTACACTCTACCTCCCCCTCCCTCCCCCTCTTCATTCCCATCCATCAACCACACCCTCCCACTCTTCATTCCCCTCTGACACCCCTTCCTGCCCCCTCTTCATTCGTCACCACCTCCCCCTCCCTCCCCCTCTTCATTCCCCTCTACCTACCACTCCCTCCCCCTCTTCATTCCCATCCACAACCCCCTCCCACCCCCTCCTCATTCCCCTCCACCTCCCACTCCTCCCCTCTTCATTCCCATCCACCACCTCCTCCCTCCCCATCTTCATTCCCATCCACCAACCCTTCCCTCCTTCTCGTCATTCCCCTCCACGTCCCCCTCATTCCCCTCCACCTCCCCTACCCTCCCCCTCTTCATTCCCCTCAACCTCCCACTCCCTCCCCCTCTTCATTCCCCTCCACCTCCCACTCGCTCCCCCTCTTCATTCCCATCCACCACCTCCTCCCTCCCCATCTTCATTCCCATCCACCAACCCCTCCCTCCCCCTCGTCATTCCCCTCCACGTCCCCCTCCCTCCCCCTTTTCATTCCCCTCCACCACACCCTCCCTCTCCTCTTCATTCCCATCGACCTCACCCTCCCTCCCCCTATTCATTCCCCACCCCCTCCCTCCCCCTCTTCATTCCCCTCCCCTCCTCCTCTCTCCCCTATTCATTCACCTCCACCTACCCCTCCCTACCCCTCTTCATTCCACTCCACCGCCCACTCCCTCCCCCTCTTCATTCCCCTCCCCATCCCGCTCCCTCCCCCTCTTCATTCCCAAAGACCACCCGCTCCCTCCCCCTCCTCATTCCCCTCCCCCTCCCTCCCCCACTTTATTCCACTCCACCACCCCCTCCACATCCCCCTCCCACTCCCTCTTCTTTCCCCTCTAACACCCCCTCCCTCCCCCTCTTCATTCTTAACCAGCTCCCCCTCCCTCCCCCTCTTCATTCCCCTCCACCACCCCCTCCATCCCCCTCTTCATTCCCCTCCACCATTCCCTCCATCCACCCCTTCATACTTCACCACCTCCCCCTCCCTCTGCCTCCCTCCCCCTCTTCATTCCCCACCCCCTCCCTCCCCCTCTTCATTCCCCTCCCCCTCCTCCTCTCGCCCCTTATTCATTCACCTCCACCTACCCCTCCCTACCCCTCTTCATTCCACTCCACCGCCCCCTCACTCCCCCTCTTCATTCCACTCTACCTTCCCCTCCCTACTCCACTTCATTGCCCTCCACCAACCCCTCCCTCCCCCTCTTCATTCCCCTCCCTCCCCACTTCATACTTCAGCACCTCCCCCTCCCTCTGCCTCCCTCCCCCTCTTCATTTCCCTCCACCATCACCTCCATCCGCCCCTTCATACTTCACCACCTCCCCCTCCCTCTGCCTCCCTCCCCCTCTTCATTCCCCACACCCTCCCTCCCCCTCTTCATTCCCCTCCCTCCCCCACTTCATACTTCACCACCTCCCCCTCCCTCTGCCTCCCTCCCCCTCTTCATTCCCCTACCCCTCTCTCCCCCTCTTCATTCCCCTCCCCCTCCTCCTCCCTCCCCCTCTTCATTCACCTACACCTACCCCTCCCTCCCCTCTTCATTCCACTCCCCCACCCCCTCCCTCCCCCTCGTCATTGCCCTCCACCAACCCCTCCCTCACCCTCTTCATTCCCCTCCACCATCCCCTCCATCCGCCACTTCATTCTTCACCACCTGCCCTTCCCCCCCCTCCCTCCCCCTCTTCATTCCCCTCCCCTCCTCCTCCCTACCCCTCTTCATTCACCTCCACCACCCCCTCCCTCCCCCTCCCCATACCACCCCGTCTTCATTGCCCTTCCACCAACCCCACCCTCCCCCTCTTCATTCCCCTCCACCATCCTCTCCCTCCCCCACTTCATTCTTCACCACCTCCCACTCCCTCCCCCTCTTTATTCCCTTCCCCCTCACTGCCCCTCTTCATTCCCCGACCCCTCCTCCTCCCTCCCCCTCTTCATTCACCTGCACCTCCCCCTTCCTCCCCCTCTTCATTCCACTCCTTCCCCCTCTTCAATCCCATCCACCACCCTTTCCCTCCCCCTCGTCATTTGCCACCCCCTCCCCATCCCTCCCCCTCTTCATTCCCCTCCCTTCCCCCTCCCTAGCCCGCCCCCTCCCTCCCCTCTTCATTCCACTCCCCATCCCGCTCCATCCCCCTCTTCATTCCCAAAGACCACCTCCTCCCTCCCCCTCTTCATTCACCTCCACCTCCCCCTCCCTCCCCCTCTTCATTCCACTCTACCACCCCCGCCCACCCCCTCTTCATTCCTCTCCACCAACCCCTCCATCCCACTCGTCATTCCACTCCAACACCCCCTCCCTCCCCCTCCCACTCCTTCCCCCTCTTCATTTCCCTCCCCATTCCGCTCCCTGCCCCTCTTCATTCCCATCCACCACCGCATCCCTCCCCCTCTTCATTCCCGTCCCCCTCCCTCCCACTGTTCATTTCACTACACCTCCCCCTCCCTGCCCCTCTTTATTCCACTCAACCAACCCCTCCCTCCCCCTCTTCAATCCCTCCCCACCCTCCCACTCTTCATTCCCCTCCCCCTCCACCTCCCTCCCCCTCTTCATTCACCTCCACATACCCCTCCCTCCCCCTCTTCATTCCACTCCACCACCCCCTCCCTCCCCCTCCCCGTACCTCGCCCTCTTCATTGCCGTCCACCAACCCCTACCTCCCCCTCATCATTCCCCGCCATCATCCCCTCCCTCCCCAATTCATTCTTCACCACCTCCCCTTCCCTCCCCCTCCCTGCCACTCTTCATTCCCCTCCCCTCCCTCCCCCTCTTCATTCCCCTCCCCGTCCTCCACCTTCCCCCTCTTCATTCACCTCCACCTACCCCTCCCTCCCCCTCTTCATTCCACTCCACCACCCCCTCCCTCCCACTCCTCATTCCCCTCCCCGTACCACCCCCTCTTCATTGCCCTCCACCTGCCCCTCCCTCCCCCTCTTCATTCCCCTCCACCATCCACTCCCTCCCCCACTTCATTCTTCACCACCTCCCCCTCCCTCCCCCTCTTCATTCCCCTACGCCTCTCTCCCCCTCTTCATTCCCCTCCCCCTCCTCCTCCCACCCCTCTTCATTCACCTCCACCTACCCCTCCCTCCCCTCTTCATTCCACTCCAACACCCCCTCCCTCCCCCTCTTAATTCCCATCCACCACCCTTTCCCTCCCCCTCTTCATTCGCCTCCCCCTCCCCATCCCTCCCCCTCTTCATTCCCCTCCCCCTCCCTACCACGCCCCTCACTCCCACTCTTCATTCCCCTTCCCATCCCGCTCCCTCCCCCTCTTCATTCCCCTCCCCATCCCGCTCCCTCCCGCTCTTCATTCCCATCCACCACCCCCTCCCTCCCCCTCTTCATTCCCATCCACCTCCCACGCCCTCCCCCTCTTCATTCCCCTCCAACATCCCCACCCTCCCCCTTTTCATTCCCAACCACCTCCCCCTCCCTTCCCCTCTTCATTCCACTCGACCACCGCCTCCCTCCCCCTCGTCATTGCCCTCCACCAACCCCTCCCTCCCCCTCTTCATTCCCCTCCACCATCCCCTCCATCCGCCACTTCATGCTTCACCACCTACCCCTCCTTCCCCCTCCCTCCCCCTCCCTCCCCCTCCTCCTCCCTCCCCTCTTCATTCCCCTCCCCCTCCTCCTCCCTCCCCTCTTTATTCCCCTCCCCTCCTCCTCCCTACCCCTCTTCATTCCCCTCCCCCTCCCTCCCCCTCTTCATTCCCCTCCCCCTCCCTCCCCCTCTTCATTCCCCTCCCCCACCCTCCCCCTCTTCATTCCCCTCCCACACCCTCCCCCTCTTCATTCCCCTCCCCCTCCCACCCCCTCCCTCCCCCTCCTCCTCCCTCCCCCACTTCATTCTCATCCACCTACCCCTCCCTCCCCCTCTTCATTCCCCTCCCCCTCCTCCTCCCTTCCCCTCTTTATTCCACTCCACAACCCCCTCCCTCCCACTCTTCATTTCCCATCCACCTCCCCCTCCGTCCCCCTCTTCATTCCCCTCCAACACCCCCGCTCTCCCCCTTTTCATTGCCATCCACCTCCCCACCATCCCCCTCTTCATTCCCCTCCCCCTTTTTCATTCCCCTCCCCCTCCTCCTCCCTCCCCCTCTTCATTCACCTCCACCAGCCCCTCCCTCCCCCTCTTCATTCCACTCCACCACCCCCACCCTCCCCCTCTTCATTCCACTCCACCAAGCCCTCCCTCCCCCTCTTCATGCCCATTCACCATCCTTTCCTTCCCCCTCCTCATTCGCCTCCCCCTCCCCATCCCTCCCTCTCTTCATTCCCCTCCCCCTTCCTCCCCCTCTTCAATCCCCTTCCCTGACCCCTCCCTACCCCTCTTCATTCCAGCCCCCATCTCCTCCATCCGCCACTTCATTCTTCACCACCTCCCCTTCCCTCCCCCTCCCTCCCCCTCTTCCTCCCTCCCCCTCTTCATTCACCTCCACCTACACCTCCCTCCCCCTCTTTATTCCACTCCACCACCCCCTCCCTCCCCCTTTAATTCCCCTCCCCCTCCCCGTAGCACACCCTCTTCATTGCCCTCCACCTACCCCTCCCTACCCCTCTTCATTCCCCTCCACCATCCCCTCCGTCCCCCACTTCATTCTTCACCACCTCCCCCTCCCTCCCCCACTTCATTCCCCTCCCTCTCTCTCCCCCTCTTCATTCCCCTCCCCCTCCCCCTCCCTCCCCCTCTTCATACACCTCCACCTACCCCTCCCTCCCCTTCTTCATTCCACTCCACCACCCCCTCCCTCCCCCTCTCCATTCCCCTCCCCCGTCTCCTCCCTCCCCCTCTTCATTCACCTCCACCTACCCCTCCCTCCCCTCTTCATTCCCATCCACCTCCCCTCTTCATTCCCCTCCACCTCCCACTCCCTCAACCCTCTTCATTCCCATCCATCTCCCCCTCTTCATTCCCCTCTACCAGCCCCTCCCTCCCCATCTTCATTCCCATCCACCTCCTCTCCCTCCCCCTCTTCATTCCCCTCCACCTCCCTCTCACTCCCCTTCTTCATTTTCCTCCACCAACCCCTCCCTCCCCCTCTTCATTCTCCTCCTCCAACCCCTCCCTCCCCCTCTTCATTCCCCTCCCCCTCCCTCACCCTCTTCATTCCCCTCCCCCACCCTCCCCCTCTTCATTCCCCACCCACACCCTCCCGCTCTTCATTCCCCTCCCCCTCCCACCCCCTCCCTCCCCCTCCTCCTCCCTCCCCACTTCATTCTCATCCACCTACCCCTCCCTCCCCCTCTTCATTCCCCTCCCCCTCCTCCTCCCTTCCCCTCTTCATTCCCCTCCAACACCCCCGCCCTCCCCCTTTTCATTGCCATCCACCTCCCCACCATCCCCTCTTCATTCCCCTCCCCCTCCCTCCCCCTTTTTCATTCCCCTCCCCCTCCTCCTCCCTCCACCTCTTCATTCACCTCCACCAGCCCCTCCCTCCCCCTCTTCATTCCACTCCACCACCCCCACTCTCCCCCTCTTCATTCCACTCCACCAAGCCCTCCCTCCCCCTCTTCATGCCCATTCACCCTCCTTTCCTTCCCCCTCCTCATTCGCCTCCCCCTCCCCATCCCTCCCTCTCTTCATTCCCCTCCCCCTTCCTCCCCCTCTTCAATCCCCTTCCCTGACCCCTCCCTACCCCTCTTCATTCCAGCCCCCATCTCCTCCATCCGCCACTTCATTCTTCACCACCTCCCCTTCCCTCCCCCTCCCTCCCCCTCTTCCTCCCTCCCCCTCTTCATTCACCTCCACCTACCCCTCCCTCCCCCTCTTCATTCCACTCCACCACCCCCTCCCTCCCCCTTTAATTCCCCTCTCCCTCCCCGTAGCACACCCTCTTCATTGCCCTCCACCTACCCCTCCCTACCCCTCTTCATTCCCCTCCACCATCCCCTCCGTCCACCACTTCATTCTTCACCACCTCCCCCTCCCTCCCCCACTTCATTCCCCTCCCTCTCTCTCCCCCTCTTCATTCCCCTCCCCCTCCCCCTCCCTCTCCCTCTTCATACACCTCCACCTACCCCTCCCTCCCCCTCTTCATTCCACTCCACCACCCCCTCCCTCCCCCTCTTCATTCCCCTCCCCCGTCTCCTCCCTCCCCCTCTTCATTCACCTCCACCTACCCCTCCCTCCCCTCTTCATTCCCATGCACCTCCCCCTCTTCATTCCCCTCCACCTCCCACTCCCTCAACCCTCTTCATTCCCATCCACCTCCCCCTCTTCATTCCCCTCCACCACCCCCTCCCTCCTTCCTCATTCCCCTCTACCAGCCCCTCCCTCCCCATCTTCATTCCCATCCACCTCCTCTCCCTCCCCCTCTTCATTCCCCTCCACCTCCCTCTCCCTCCCCTTCTTCATTTCCCTCCACCAACCCCTCCCTCCCCCTCTTCATTCTCCTCCTCCAACCCCTCCCTCCCCCTTTTCATTCCCCTCCACCTCCCATTCCCTCCCCATCTTGATTCCCATCCACCTCCCCCTCCCTACCCCTCTTCCTTCCCCTCCCCTCCCCCTCTTCATTCCCATCCACCACCCCAACCCTCCCCCTCTTAATTCTCATCCACATCCCCCTCCCTCCCCCTCTTCATTCCCATACACCTCCCCCTCCCTCCCCCTCTTAATTCCCCTCCACCTGACCCTCCCTCCCCATCTTCATTGCCGCCCACCTCCCCATCCCTCCCCCTCTTCATTCCCATCCACCTCCCCCTCCCTTCCCTCTTCATTCTCCTCCACCTCCCCGTCCCTCCCCCTCTTCATTCCCCTCAACCACCCCCTCCCTCCCTCTCCTCATTCTCCTCCACCACCCCCTCCCTTCCACTTTTCATACACCGCCACCCCCCTCTTCCTTCCCCTCCAACACCCCCTCCCTCCCTGTCTTCAATACCCTCTATCAGCCCCTCCCTCCCCATATTCATTCCCTTCCACCTCCCTCTCCCTCCCCCTCTTCATTCTCCTCACCTCCCCCTCAATTCTCCACTTCATTCCCCTCAACCAGCCCCACCCTCCCCCTCTTCATTCTCCTCCACCACCCACTCCCTACCCCTTTTCATTCCCCTCCACCTCCCCATCCCTCCCCATCTTGATTCCCATCCTCCTCCCACTCCCTACCCCTCTTCCTTCCCCTCCACCACCACCTCCCAACCCCCCCTTCATTCCACTCCACCATCCCCTCAGTCCCACTCCAGCTGGTATTAATAGAAACCTGGATTGATTTGGCTGTTTCCTGGTGTGAGAGTGGGACTCAGTACCACTCCAGCTGGTATTAAAAGAGGATTGGATTGAATTGGCTCTTTCCTGGTGTGACTAGGGCTCAGAACTCTCCAGCTGGTATTAAAAGAGGCCTGGACTGAATTTGCTCTTTCTGGGCGTCTGAATGGGCTTCAGTACCTGTCCAGCTGGTATTAATAGAGGCCTGGATTGAATTGGTTCTATCTGGTGCGTGAGTGGGGCTCAGTACCACTCCAGCAGGTATTAATAGAGGCCTGGATTGAATTGGTTCTATCTGGTGTGTGAGTGGGGCTCAGTACCACTCCAGCAGGTATTAATAGAGGCCTGGATTGAATTGGTTCTATCTGGTGTGTGGGTGGGGCTCAGTACCACTCCAGCAAGTATTAATAGAGGCCTGGATTGAATTGGTTCTGTCTGGTGTGTGAGTGGGACTCAGTCGCACGTCAGCTGGTATTTTAGAGGTCTGGATTGAATTGGCTCTTTCATGGTGTGTGAGTGGGATTCAGTACCAATCCAGCTGGTATTAATAGAGAGCTGTATTAAATTGCCTCTTTCCTGGTCTGTGAGTCGGACTCAGTACCGCTCCAGCTGGTATTATTAGAGGACTGGATAGAATTGGCTCTTTCCTGGTGTTTCAGTTTGACTCAGATCCAATCCAGCTGGTACCAATAGAGGTCCGGATTGATTTGGCTCTTTCCTGGTGTCTGAGTGGGAGTCAGTACCACTCCAGCTGGTATTAATAGAGGCCTGGTTTGAATTGACTCTTTCCTGGTGTCTGAGTGGGACTCGGTACCACTCCAGCAGGTATTAATAGAGGTCTGGATTGATTTGACTCTTTTCTGGTCTGTGAGTTGGACTCAGTACCACTCCAGCTGGTAATAAGAGGTCTGGATTGAATTGGCTCTTTCCTGGTGTGTGAGTGGGACTCAGTCCCATTCCAGTCGGTATTAGTGGAGGCCTGGATTGAAATGGCTCTTCCCTGGTGTGTGAGTGGGACTCAGTTCCACCCCAGCTGGTATTAATAGAGGCCTGGTTTGAATTGACTCTTTCCTGATGTGTGAGTGGAACTCAGTTCCACTCCAGCTGTTATTAGAGGTCTGGATTGAATTGACTCTTTCTTGTGTGTGAGTGGGACTCAGTCCCATTCCAGTCGGTATTAGTGGAGGCCTGGATTGAAATGGCTCTTCCCTGGTGTGTGAGTGGGACTCAGTTCCACCCCAGCTGGTATTAATAGAGGCCTGGTTTGAATTGACTCTTTCCTGATGTGTGAGTGGAACTCAGTTCCACTCCAGCTGGAATTTATGGAAACCTGGTTTGAATTGGCTATTTCCTGGTGTGTGAGTGGGGCTCAGTACCACTCCAGCTGGTATTAAAAGAGGCCTGGATTGAATTGCCTCTTTCCTGGTGTGTGAGTGGGACGCAGTGCCGCTCCAGCTGGTATTGATAGAAATTTGGTTTCAATTGGCACTTTCCTGGTGTGTGAGAGTGACTCAGTACCACTCCAGCTGGTATTAATAGAGGCCTGGTTTGAATTGTCACTTTCCTGGTGTGTGAGTGGGGCTCAGTCCCACTCCAGCTGGTATTAATAGAGGCCTGGTTTGAGTTGACTCTTTCCTGTTGTGTGAGTGGGGCTCAGTCCCACTCCAGTCGCTATAGATAGAGGCCTGGATCGAAATGGCTCTTCCCTGGTGTGTGAGTGGGGCTCAGTACCACTCCAGCTGGCATTAATAGAGGCCTGGTTTGAATTGACTCATTCCTGATGTGTGAGTGGGGCTCAGTCCCACTCCAGTCGCTATAGATAGAGGCCTGGATCGAAATGGCTCTTCCCTGGTGTGTGAGTGGGGCTCAGTACCACTCCAGCTGGCATTAATAGAGGCCTGGTTTGAATTGACGCATTCCTGATGTGTGGGTGGGGCTCAGTCCCATTGCAGTCGCTATAGATAGAGGTCTGGATCGAAATAGCTCTTCCCTGGCGTGTGAGTGGGGCTCAGTACCACTCCAGCTGGCATTAATAGAGGTCTGGATTGAATAGGCACTTTCCTGGTGTGTGAGTGGGACTCAGTACCTCTCCAGCTGGTAATAATAGAAATTTGCTTTCAATTGGCACTTTCTTGGTGTGTGAGTGGGACTCAGCACCACTCCAGCTGGTATTAATAGAGGCCTGGATTGAATTGACTCTTTCTTGGTGTGTGAGTGGGACTCTGTCCCACTCCAGCTGGTATTAAGAGGTCTGGATTGAATTGGTTCTTTCCTGGTGTGTTAGTGGGACTCAGTCCCACTCCAGCTGGTATTAAGTGGTCTGGATTGAATTGGCTCTTCCCTGGTGTGTTAGCGGGACTCAGTCCCACATTAGTTGCTAAAAATAGAGGTCTGGATTGAATTGGCTCTTCCCTGGTGTGTGACTGGGGCTCAGTCCCACTCAAACTGGTATTAAGAGGTCTGGATTGAAATGGCTCTTCCCTGTGTGTGTTTGGGGCTCAGTCGCACTCGAGTCGCTAGGAATAGAGGTTTGCATTGAATTGTCTCTTTCCTGGTGTGTGAGTGCGACTCAGTACCACTCCAGCTGGTATTAATAGAGACGTGGATTGAATCGGCTCTTCCCTGGTGTGTGAGAGGGGCTCAGTACCACTCCAGCTAGTATTAATAGATGTCAGGATTGAATTGGCACTTTCCTGGTGTGTGAGTGGGACTCGGTTCCACTCCAGCTGGTATTAATAGAGGCCTGGATTGAAATGGCTATTCCCTGGTGTGTGAGTGGGACTCAGTACCACACCAGCTGGTTTTAATAGAGGCCTGGATTGAATTGGCACTTTCCAGGTGTGTGAGTGGGACTCAGTTCCACTCCAGCTGGTATAAATTGAAGCCTGGTTTAAATTGACTCTTTCCTGGTGTGTGAGTGGGCCTCAGTACCACTCCAGCAGTTATTAATAGAGACCTGGACTGAATTGGCACTTTACTGGTGTGTGAGTGGGACTCTGTTCCACTCCAGCTGGTATTAATAGTGACCTGGTTTGAATTGGCTCTGTCCTGGTGTGTGAGTGGGGCTCAGTACCACTCCAGTCGCTATTAGTAGAGGCCTGGATTGAAATGGCTCTTCCCTGGTGTGTGAGTGGGATGCAGTACCACTCCAGCTGGTATTAATAGATGCCTGGTTTGAATTGACTCTTTCCTGCTGTGTGATTGGAGCTCAGTACCACTCCAGCTGATATTAATAGAGGCCTGGTTTGAATTGAATCTTTCCTGGTGTGTGAGTGGGGCTCAGTCCCACTCCAGCTGGTATTAATAGAGGCCTGGTTTGAAATGGCTCTTCCCTGGTGTGTGAGTGGGATGCAGTACCACTCCAGCTGGTATTAATAGATGCCTGGTTTGAATTGACTCTTTCCTGCTGTGTGATTGGGGCTCAGTACCACTCCAGCTGGTATCAATAGAGGCCTGGTTTGAATTGAATCTTTCCTGGTGTGTGAGTGGGGCTCAGTCCCACTCCAGCTGGTATTAATAGAGGCCTGGTTTGAATTGAATCTTTCCTGGTGTGTGAGTGGGGCTCAGTCCCACTCCAGCTGGTATTAATAGAGGCCTGGATTGAAATGGCTCTTCCCTGGTGTGTGTGGGGGACTCAGTACCACTCCAGCTGTTTGTCATAGAGGCCTGGATTGAATTGGCACGTTCCTGGTGTGTGAGTGGGACTCAGTTCCACCCCAGCTGGTATTAATCGAGGCCTGGTTTGAATTGAGTCTTTCCTGATGTGTGAGTGGGACTCAGTTCCTCTCCAGCTGGTATAAATTGAAGCCTGGTTTAAATTGACTCTTTCCTGGTGTGTGAGTGGGGCTCAGTACAACTCCAGATGGTATTTATGGAAACCTGGTTTGAATTGGCTATTTCCTGGTGTGTGAGTGGGGCTCAGTACCACTCCAGTGGTATTAAAAGAGGCCTGGATTGAATTGCCTGTTTCCTGGTGTGTGAGTGGGACGCAGTACCACTCCAGCTGGTATTAATAGAAATTTGGTTTCAATTGGCTATTTCCTGGTGTGTGAGTGGGGCTCAGTACCACTCCAGCTGGTATTAATAGAGGCCTGGTTTGAATTGACTCTTTCCTGTGTGTGAGTGGGGCTCAGTCCCACTCCAGCTGGTATAAACAGAGGCCTGGTTTGAATGGACTCTTCCCGGTAGAGTGAGTGGGACTCAGTACTACTCCAGCTGGTATTAATAGAGGCCTGGTTTGAATTGACTCTTTCCTGTTGTGTGAGTGGCTCTCAGTCCCACTCCAGTCGCTATAGATAGAGGCCTGGATCGAAATGACTCTTCCCTGGTGTGTGAGTGGGGCTCAGTACCACTCCAGAAGGTATTAATAGAGACATGGAATGAATTGCCTCATTCCTGGTGTGTGAGTGGGACTCAGTCCCACTTTAGTTGCTATAAATAGTGGTCTTGACTGAATTGACTCTTTCCTGGTGTGTGAGTAGGGCTCAGTACCACTCCAGCTGGTATTAATAGAGGCCTGGTTTGAATTGACTCTTTCCTGGTGTGTGAGTGGGGCTCAGTCCCACTCCAGCTGGTATTAATAGAGGCCTGGTTTGAATGGACTCTTTCCTGTTGTGTGAGTGGGACTCAGTACCACTCCAGTCGCTATAGATAGAGGCCTGGATCGAAATGGCCCTTCCCTGGTGTGTGAGTGGGGCTCAGTACCACTCCAGCTGGCATGAATAGAGGTCTGGATTGAGTAGGCACTTTCCTGGTGTGTGAGTGGGACTCGTTCCACTCCAGCTGGTATTAATAGAGACCTGGAATGAATTGCCTCATTCCTGGTGTGTGAGTGGGACTCAGTACCACTCCAGCTGGTATTTATATAGGCCTGGATTGAATCGGCTCTTCCCTGGTGTGTGAGTGGTACTCAGTACCACTCCAGCTGGTATTAATAGAGGCCTGGTTTGAATGGACTCTTCCCTGATGTGTGAGTGGGGCTCAGTCCCACTCCAGTCGCTATAGATAGAGGCCGGGATCGAAATGGCTCTTCCCTGGTGTGTGAGTGGGGCTCAGTACCACTCCAGCTGGCATTAATAGTGACCTGGATTGAATTGGCGCTTTCCTGGTGTGTGAGTGGTGCTCAGTACCACTCCAGCTGGTATTTATAGAGGTCTGGATTGAATCGGCTCTTCCCTGGTGTGTGAGTGGGACTCAGTACCACTCCAGCTGGTATTAATAGAGGCCTGGTTTGAATAGACTCTTTCCTGTTGTGTGAGTGGGACTCAGTACAACTCCAGCTGGTATTAATAGAGGCCTGGTTTGAATTGACTCTTTCCTGATGAGTGAGTGGGGCTCAGTCCCACTCCAGTCGCTATAGATAGAGGCCTGGATCGAAATGGCTCTTCCCTGGTGTGTGAGTGGGGCTCAGTACTACTCCAGCTGGCATTAATAGAGGTCTGGATTGAATTGACTCTTACCTGGTGTGTGTGTGGGCTCAGTACCACTCCAGCTGGTATTAATAGAGGTCTGGATTGAATTGACTCTTTCCTGGTGTCTGAGTGGGACTCAGTACCATTCCAGCTGGTATTAATAGAGGTCTGGATTGAATTGACTCTTTCCTGGTGTGTGAGTGGGGCTCAGTACCACTCCCGCTGGTATTAATAGAGGCCTGGTTTGAATTGACTCTTTCTGGTGTGTGAGTGGGACTCGGTTCCACTCCAGCTGGTATTAATTGAGGTCTGGATTGAATTGACTCTTTCTGGTGTGTGAGTGGGACTCGGTTCCACTCCAGCTGGTATTAATAGAGGTCTGGATTGAATTGACTCTTTCTGGTGTGTGCGTGGGACTCTGTCCCACTGCAGCTGGTATAAATTGAAGCCTGGTTTGTATTGACTCTTTCCTGGTGTGTGAGTGGGGCACAGTCCCACTCCAGCTGGTATTAATAGAGGCCTGGTTTGAATTGACTCTTTCCTGGTGTGTGAGTGGCTCTCAGTCCCACTCCAGTCGCTATAGATAGAGGCCTAGATCGAAATGGCTCTTCCCTGGTGTGTGAGTGGGACTCAGTACCACTCCAGCTGGTATTAATAGAGGTCTGGATTGAATTGACTCTTTCTGGTGTGTGAGTGGGACTCGGTTCCACTCCAACTGGTATTAATAGAGGTCTGGATTGAATTGACTCTTTCTGGTGTGTGAGTGGGACTCGGTTCCACTCCAGCTGGTATTAATAGAGGTCTGGATTGAATTGACTCTTTCTGGTGTGTGAGTGGGACTCTGTCCCACTGCAGCTGGTATAAATTGAAGCCTGGTTTGTATTGACTCTTTCCTGGTGTGTGAGTGGGGCACAGTCCCACTCCAGCTGGTATGAATAGAGGCCTGGTTTGAATTGACTCTTTCCTGGTGTTTGAGTGGCTCTCAGTCCCACTCCAGTCGCTATAGATAGAGGCCTGGATCGAAATGGCTCTTCCCTGGTGTGTGAGTGGGACTCAGTACCACTCCAGCTGGCATTAATAGAGGTCTGGATTGAATAGGCCCTTTCCTGGTGTGTGAGTGGGACTCCTTCCACTCCAGCTGGTATTAATAGAGGTCTGGATTGAATTGACTCTTTCCTGGTGTGTGAGTGGGACTCGTTCCACTCCAGCTGGCATTAATCGAGACCTGGAATGAATTGCCTCATTCCTGGTGTTTGAGTGGGACTCAGTACCACTCCAGCTGGTATTGATAGAGGACTGGATTGAATTGACTCTTCCCTGATGTGTGAGTGGGGCTCAGTCCCACTCCAGTCGCTATAGATAGAGGCCTGGATCGAAATGGCTCTTCACTGGTGTGTGAGTGGGGCTCAGTACCACTCCAGCTGGCATTAATAGTGACCTGGATTGAATTGGCGCTTTCCTGGTGTGTGAGTGGTGCTCAGTACCACTCCAGCTGGTATTTATAGAGGTCTGGATTGAATCGGCTCTTCCCTGGTTTGTGAGTGGGACTCAGTACCACTCCAGCTGGTATTAATAGAGGCCTGGTTTGAATGGACTCTTTCCTGTTGTGTGAGTGGGACTCAGTACCACTCCAGCTGGTATTAATAGAGGCCTGGTTTGAATTGACTCTTTCCTGGTGTCTGAGTGGGACTCGGTACCACTCCAGCAGGTATTAATAGAGGTCTGGATTGATTTGACTCTTTCCTGGTCTGTGAGTTGGACTCAGTACCACTCCAGCTGGTAATAAGAGGTCTGGATTGAATTGGCTCTTTCCTGGTGTGTGAGTGGGACTCAGTACCACTCCAGCTGGTATTTATAGAGGCCTGGTTTGAATTGACTCTTTCCTGGTTTGTGAGTGGGACTCGGTTCCACTCCAGCTGGTATTAATAGAGGTCTGGATTGAATTGGCTCTTTCCTGGTGTGTGAGTGGGACTCGGTTCCACTCCAGCTGGTATTAATAGAGGTCTGGATTGAATTGGCTCTTTCCTGGTGTGTGAGTGGGATTCGTTCCACTCCAGCTGGTATTAATAGAGGTCTGGATTGAATTGACTCTTTCCTGGTGTGTGAGTGGGGCTCAGTCCCACTCCAGCAGTTATTAGAGGTCTGGATTGAATTGACTCTTTCTGGTGTGTGAGTGGGACTCAGTACCACTCCAGCTGGCATTAATAGAGGTCTGGATTGAATAGGCCCTTTCCTGGTGTGTGAGTGGGACTCCTTCCACTCCAGCTGGTATTAATAGAGGTCTGGATTGAATTGACTCTTTCCTGGTGTGTGAGTGGGACTCGTTCCACTCCAGCTGGCATTAATCGAGACCTGGAATGAATTGCCTCATTTCTGGTGTTTGAGTGGGACTCAGTACCACTCCAGCTGGTATTGATAGAGGACTGGATTGAATTGACTCTTCCCTGATGTGTGAGTGGGGCTCAGTCCCACTCCAGTCGCTATAGATAGAGGCCTGGATCGAAATGGCTCTTCCCTGGTGTGTGAGTGGGGCTCAGTACCACTCCAGCTGGCATTAATAGTGACCTGGATTGAATTGGCGCTTTCCTGGTGTGTGAGTGGTGCTCAGTACCACTCCAGCTGGTATTTATAGAGGTCTGGATTGAATCGGCTCTTCCCTGGTTTGTGAGTGGGACTCAGTACCACTCCAGCTGGTATTAATAGAGGCCTGGTTTGAATGGACTCTTTCCTGTTGTGTGAGTGGGACTCAGTACCACTCCAGCTGGTATTAATAGAGGCCTGGTTTGAATTGACTCTTTCCTGGTGTCTGAGTGGGACTCGGTACCACTCCAGCAGGTATTAATAGAGGTCTGGATTGATTTGACTCTTTCCTGGTCTGTGAGTTGGACTCAGTACCACTCCAGCTGGTAATAAGAGGTCTGGATTGAATTGGCTCTTTCCTGGTGTGTGAGTGGGACTCAGTACCACTCCAGCTGGTATTAATAGAGGCCTGGTTTGAATTGACTCTTTCCTGGTTTGTGAGTGGGACTCGGTTCCACTCCAGCTGGTATTAATAGAGGTCTGGATTGAATTGGCTCTTTCCTGGTGTGTGAGTGGGACTCGGTTCCACTCCAGCTGGTATTAATAGAGGTCTGGATTGAATTGGCTCTTTCCTGGTGTGTGAGTGGGATTCGTTCCACTCCAGCTGGTATTAATAGAGGCCTGGTTTGAATTGACTCTTTCCTGGTTTGTGAGTGGGACTCGGTTCCACTCCAGCTGGTATTAATAGAGGTCTGGATTGAATTGGCTCTTTCCTGGTGTGTGAGTGGGACTCGGTTCCACTCCAGCTGGTATTAATAGAGGTCTGGATTGAATTGGCTCTTTCCTGGTGTGTGAGTGGGATTCGTTCCACTCCAGCTGGTATTAATAGAGGTCTGGATTGAATTGACTCTTTCCTGGTGTGTGAGTGGGCCTCAGTCCCACTCCAGCAGTTATTAGAGGTCTGGATTGAATTGACTCTTTCTGGTGTGTGAGTGGGACTCGGTTCCACTCCAGCTGTTATTAGAGGTCTGGATTGAATTGACTCTTACTGGTGTGTGAGTGGGACTCAGTCCCACTCCGGCGGATAATAATAGAGGCATGGATTGAATTGGCACGTTCCTGGGGAGTGAGTGGGGCTCAGTACCACTCCAGCTGGTATTAATAGAGGCCTGGTTTGAATTGACTCTTTCCCGTTGTTTAAGTGAGACTCAGTACAACTCTAGCTGGCATTAATAGAGGCCTGGTTTGAATTGACACATTCCTGATGTGTGAGTGGGGCTCAGTCCCACTCCAGTCGCTATAGATACAGGCCTGGATCGAAATGGCTCTTTCCTGGTGTGTAAGTGGGGCTCAGTCCCAGTCCAGCTGTTATTAGAGGTCTGGATTGAATTGATTCTTTCTGATGTGTGATTGGGACTCGGTTCCAGTCCAGCTGTTATTAGAGGTCTGGATTGAATTGACTCTTTCTTGTGTGTGAGTGGGACTCAGTCCCATTCCAGTCGGTATTAGTGGAGGCCTGGATTGAAATGGCTCTTCCCTGGTGTGTGAGTGGGACTCAGTTCCACCCCAGCTGGTAATAATAGAGGCCTGGTTTGAATTGACTCTTTCCTGATGTGTGAGTGGAACTCAGTTCCACTCCAGCTGTTATTAGAGGTCTGGATTGAATTGACTCTTTCTTGTGTGTGAGTGGGACTCAGTCCCATTCCAGTCGGTATTAGTGGAGGCCTGGATTGAAATGGCTCTTCCCTGGTGTGTGAGTGGGACTCAGTTCCACCCCAGCTGGTATTAATAGAGGCCTGGTTTGAATTGACTCTTTCCTGATGTGTGAGTGGAACTCAGTTCCACTCCAGCTGGAATTTATGGAAACCTGGTTTGAATTGGCTATTTCCTGGTGTGTGAGTGGGGCTCAGTACCACTCCAGCTGGTATTAAAAGAGGCCTGGATTGAATTGCCTCTTTCCTGGTGTGTGAGTGGGACGCAGTGCCGCTCCAGCTGGTATTGATAGAAATTTGGTTTCAATTGGCACTTTCCTGGTGTGTGAGAGGGACTCAGTACCACTCCAGCTGGTATTAATAGAGGCCTGGTTTGAATTGTCTCTTTCCTGGTGTGTGAGTGGGGCTCAGTCCCACTCCAGCTGGTATTAATAGAGGCCTGGATCGAAATGGCTCTTCCCTGGTGTGTGAGTGGGGCTCAGTACCACTCCAGCTGGCATTAATAGAGGCCTGGTTTGAATTGACTCATTCCTGATGTGTGAGTGGGGCTCAGTCCCAGTCCAGTCGCTATAGATAGAGGCCTGGATCGAAATGGCTCTTCCCTGGTGTGTGAGTGGGGCTCAGTACCACTCCAGCTGGCATTAATAGAGGCCTGGTTTGAATTGACGCATTCCTGATGTGTGGGTGGGGCTCAGTCCCATTCCAGTCGCTATAGATAGAGGCCTGGATCGAAATAGCTCTTCCCTGGCGTGTGAGTGGGGCTCAGTACCACTCCAGCTGGCATTAATAGAGGTCTGGATTGAATAGGCACTTTCCTGGTGTGTGAGTGGGACTCAGTACCTCTCCAGCTGGTAATAATAGAAATTTGCTTTCAATTGGCACTTTCTTGGTGTGTGAGTGGGACTCAGTACCACTCCAGCTGGTATTAATAGAGACGTGGATTGAATCGGCTCTTCCCTGGTGTGTGAGAGGGGCTCAGTACCACTCCAGCTGGTATTAATAGATGTCTGGATTGAATTGGCACTTTCGTGGTGTGTGAGTGGGACTCGGTTCCACTCCAGCTGTTATTAATAAAGGCCTGGATTGAAATGGCTCTTCCCTGTGTGTGTTTGGGGCTCAGTCCCACTCGAGTCGCTAGGAATCGAGGTCTGCATTGAATTGTCTCTTTCCTGGTGTGTGAGTGCGACTCAGTACCACTCCAGCTGGTATTAATAGAGACGTGGATTGAATCGGCTCTTCCCTGGTGTGTGAGAGGGGCTCAGTACCACTCCAGCTAGTATTAATAGATGTCTGGATTGAATTGGCACTTTCCTGGTGTGTGAGTGGGACTCGGTTCCACTCCAGCTGGTATTAATAGAGGCCTGGATTGAAATGGCTATTCCCTGGTGTGTGAGTGGGACTCAGTACCACACCAGCTGGTTTTAATAGAGGCCTGGATTGAATTGGCACTTTCCAGGTGTGTGAGTGGGACTCAGTTCCACTCCAGCTGGTATAAATTGAAGCCTGGTTTAAATTGACTCTTTCCTGGTGTGTGAGTGGGCCTCAGTACCACTCCAGCAGTTATTAATAGAGACCTGGACTGAATTGGCACTTTACTGGTGTGTGAGTGGGACTCTGTTCCACTCCAGCTGGTATTAATAGTGACCTGGTTTGAATTGGCTCTGTCCTGGTGTGTGAGTGGGGCTCAGTACCACTCCAGTCGCTATTAGTAGAGGCCTGGATTGAAATGGCTCTTCCCTGGTGTGTGAGTGGGATGCAGTACCAACCAGCTGGTATTAATAGATGCCTGGTTTGAATTGACTCTTTCCTGCTGTGTGATTGGGGCTCAGTACCACTCCAGCTGGTATTAATAGAGGCCTGGTTTGAATTGAATCTTTCCTGGTGTGTGAGTGGGGCTCAGTCCCACTCCAGCTGGTATTAATAGAGGCCTGGTTTGAAATGGCTCTTCCCTGGTGTGTGAGTGGGATGCAGTACCACTCCAGCTGGTATTAATAGATGCCTGGTTTGAATTGACTCTTTCCTGCTGTGTGATTGGGGCTCAGTACCACTCCAGCTGGTATTAATAGAGGCCTGGTTTGAATTGAATCTTTCCTGGTGTGTGAGTGGGGCTCAGTCCCACTCCAGCTGGTATTAATAGAGGCCTGGTTTGAATTGAATCTTTCCTGGTGTGTGAGTGGGGCTCAGTCCCACTCCAGCTGGTATTAATAGAGGCCTGGATTGAAATGGCTCTTCCCTGGTGTGTGTGGGGGACTCAGTACCACTCCAGCTGTTTGTCATAGAGGCCTGGATTGAATTGGCACGTTCCTGGTGTGTGAGTGGGACTCAGTTCCACCCCAGCTGGTATTAATCGAGGCCTGGTTTGAATTGAGTCTTTCCTGATGTGTGAGTGGGACTCAGTTCCTCTCCAGCTGGTATAAATTGAAGCCTGGTTTAAATTGACTCTTTCCTGGTGTGTGAGTGGGGCTCAGTACCACTCCAGCTAGTATTTATGGAAACCTGGTTTGAATTGGCTATTTCCTGGTGTGTGATTGGGACGCAGTACCACTCCAGCTGGTATTGATAGAAATTTGGTTTCAATTGGCTATTTCCTGGTGTGTGAGTGGGGCTCAGTACCACTCCAGCTGGTATTAATAGAGGCCTGGTTTGAATTGACTCTTTCCTGGTGTGTGAGTGGGGCTCAGTCCCACTCCAGCTGGTATAAACAGAGGCCTGGTTTGAATGGACTCTTCACGGTTGTGTGAGTGGGACTCAGTACAACTCCAGCTGGTATTAATAGAGGCCTGGTTTGAATTGACTCTTTCCTGTTGTGTGAGTGGCTCTCAGTCCCACTCCAGTCGCTATAGATAGAGGCCTGGATCGAAATGGCTCTTCCCTGGTGTGTGAGTGGGGCTCAGTACCACTCCAGCTGGTATTAATAGAGACCTGGAATGAATTGCCTCATTCCTGGTGTGTGAGTGGGACTCAGTCCCACTTTAGTTGCTATAAATAGTGGTCTGGACTGAATTGACTCTTTCCTGGTGTGTGAGTAGGGCTCAGTACCACTCCAGCTGGTATTAATAGAGGCCTGGTTTGAATTGACTCTTTCCTGGTGTGTGAGTGGGGCTCAGTCCCACTCCAGCTGGTATTAATAGAAGCCTGGTTTGAATGGACTCTTTCCTGTTGTGTGAGTGGGACTCAGTACCACTCCAGTCGCTATAGATAGAGGCCTGGATCGAAATGGCTCTTCCCTGGTGTGTGAGTGGGGCTCAGTACCACTCCAGCTGGCATTAATAGTGACCTGGATTGAATTGGCGCTTTCCTGGTGTGTGAGTGGTGCTCAGTACCACTCCAGCTGGTATTTATAGAGGTCTGGATTGAATCGGCTCTTCCCTGGTGTGTGAGTGGGACTCAGTACCACTCCAGCTGGTATTAATAGAGGCCTGGTTTGAATGGACTCTTTCCTGTTGTGTGAGTGGGACTCAGGACAACTCCAGCTGGTATTAATAGAGGCCTGGTTTGAATTGACTCTTTCCTGATGAGTGAGTGGGGCTCAGTCCCACTCCAGTCGCTATAGATAGAGGCCTGGATCGAAATGGCTCTTCCCGGGTGTGTGAGTGGGGCTCAGTACCACTCCAGCTGGCATTAATAGAGGTCTGGATTGAATTGACTCTTACCTGGTGTGTGTGTGGGCTCAGTACAACTCCAGCTGGTATTAATAGAGGTCTGGATTGAATTGACTCTTTCCTGGTGTCTGAGTGGGACTCAGTACCATTCCAGCTGGTATTAATAGAGGTCTGGATTGAATTGACTCTTTCCTGGTGTGTGAGTGGGGCTCAGTACCACTCCCGCTGGTATTAATAGAGGCCTGGTTTGAATTGACTCTTTGTTGTTGTGTGAGTGGGATTCAGTCCCACTCCAGCTGGTATTAAGAGGTCTGGATTGAATTGACTCTTTCTGGTGTGAGAGTGGGACTCTGTCCCACTCCAGCTGGTATAAATTGAAGCCTGGTTTGTATTGACTCTTTCCTGGTGTGTGAGTGGGGCACAGTCCCACTCCAGCTGGTATTAATAGAGGCCTGGTTTGAATTGACTCTTTCCTGGTGTGTGAGTGGCTCTCAGTCCCACTCCAGTCGCTATAGATAGAGGCCTGGATCGAAATGGCTCTTCCCTGGTGTGTGAGTGGGACTCAGTACCACTCCAGCTGGCATTAATAGAGGTCTGGATTGAATAGGCCCTTTCCTGGTGTGTGAGTGGGACTCCTTCCACTCCAGCTGTTATTAATAGAGGTCTGGATTGAATTGACTCTTTCCTGGTGTGTGAGTGGGACTCGTTCCACTCCAGCTGGCATTAATCGAGACCTGGAATGAATTGCCTCATTCTTGGTGTGTGAGTGGGACTCAGTACCACTCCAGCTGGTATTAATAGAGGACTGGATTGAATTGACTCTTCCCTGATGTGTGAGTGGGGCTCAGTCCCACTCCAGTCGCTATAGATAGAGGCCTGGATCGAAATGGCTCTTCCCTGGTGTGTGAGTGGGGCTCAGTACCACTCCAGCTGGCATTAATAGTAACCTGGATTGAATTGGCGCTTTCCTGGTGTGTGAGTGGTGCTCAGTACCACTCCAGCTGGTATTTATAGAGGTCTGGATTGAATCGGCTCTTCCCTGGTTTGTGAGCGGGACTCAGTACCACTCCAGCTGGTATTAATAGAGGCCTGGTTTGAATGGACACTTTCCTGTTGTGTGAGTGGGACTCAGTACAACTCCAGCTGGTGTTAATAGAGGCCTGGTTTGAATTGACTCTTTCCTGATGTGTGAGTGGGGCTCAGTCACACTCCAGTCGCTATAGATAGAGGCCTGGATCGAAATGGCTCTTCCCTGGTGTGTGAGTGGGGCTCAGTACCACTCCAGCTGGCATTAATAGAGGTCTGGATTGAATTGATTCTTTCCTGGTGTGTGTGTGGGCTCAGCACCACTCCAGCTGTTATTAATAGAGGTCTGGATTGAATTGACTCTTTCCTGGTGACTGAGTGGGACTCAGTACAATTCCAGCTGGTATTAATAGAGGTCTGGATTGAATTGACTCTTTCCTGGTGTGTGAGTGGGGCTCAGTACCACTCCCGCTGGTATTAATAGAGGCCTGGTTTGAATTGACTCTTTCTGGTGAGTGAGTGGGACTCGGTTCCACTCCAGCTGGTTTTAGTCGAGGCCTGGTTTGAATTGACTCTTTCTGGTGTGTGAGTGGGACTCGGTTCCACTCCAGCTGGTATTAATAGAGGTCTGGATTGAATTGACTCTTTCTGGTGTGTGAGTGGGACTCAGTCCCACTCCAGCTGGTATAAATTGGAGCCTGGTTTTTATATCTATTTCCTGGTGTGTGAGTGGGGCTCAGTCCCACTCCAGCTGGTATTAATAGAGGCCTGGTTTGAATGGACTCTTTCCTGTTGTGTGAGTGGCTCTCAGTCCCACTCCAGTCGCTATAGATAGAGGCCTGGATCGAAATGGCTCTTCCCTGGTGTGTGAGTGGGACTCAGTACCACTCCAGCTGGTATTAATCGAGACCTGGAATGAATTGCCTCATTCCTGGTGTGTGAGTGGGACTCAGTACCACTCCAGCTGGTATTAATAGAGGTCTGGATTGAATTGACTCTTTCCTGGTGTGTGAGTGGGACTCGTTCCACTCCAGCTGGTATTAATCGAGACCTGGAATGAATTGCCTCATTCCTGGTGTGTGAGTGGGACTCAGTACCACTCCAGCTGGTATTAATAGAGGTCTGGATTGAATTGACTCTTTGTTGTTGTGTGAGTGGGATTCAGTCCCACTCCAGCTGGTATTAAGAGGTCTGGATTGAAATGGCTCTTCCCTGGTGTGTGAGTGGGACTCAGTCCCACTCCAGCTGGTATTAAGATGTCTGGATTGAAATAGCTCTTCCCTGTTGTGTGTTTGGGGCTCATGCCCACTCGAGTCACGAGGAATAGAGGTCTGCATTGAATTGCCACTTTCCTAGTGTGTGAGTGGGACTCAGTCCCACTCCAGCTGGTATTAATAGAGACCTGGATTGAATCGGCTCTTTCCTGTGTGTGAGTGGGACTCAGTCCCACTCCAGCTGGTATTAATAGAGACCTGGACTGAATTGCCTCTTCCCTGGTGTGTGAGTGGGGCTCAGTACCACTCCAGCTGGTATTAAAAGAGGTCTGGATTGAATTGGCTCTTCCCTGGAGTGTGAGTGGGACTCAGTACCACTCCAGCTGGTATTTATAGAGGTCTGGATTGAATCGGCTCTTCCGTGATCTGTGAGTGGGACTCAGTACCACCCCAGCTGGTATTAATCGAGGCCTGGTTTGAATTGACTCTGTCCTGGTGTGTGAGTGGGACTCAGTACCACTCCAGCTGGTATTGATAGAAATTTGGTTTCAAGTGGCTATTTCCTGGTGTGTGAGTGGGGCTCAGTACCACTCCAGCTGGTATTAATAGAGGCCTGGTTTGAATTGACTCTTTCCTGGTGTGTGAGTGGGGCTCAGTCCCACTCCGGCTGGTATAAACAGAGGCCTGGTTTGAATGGACTCTTCCCGGTTGTGTGAGTGGGACTCAGTACAACTCTAGCTGGTATTAATAGAGGCCTGGTTTGAATTGACTCTTTCCTGTTGTGCGAGTGGCTCTCAGTCCCACTCCAGTCGCTATAGATAGAGGCCTGGATCGAAATGGCTCTTCCCTGGTGTGTGAGTGGGGCTCAGTACCACTCCAGCTGGTATTAATAGAGACCTGGAATGAATTGCCTCATTCCTGGTGTGTGAGTGGGACTCAGTCCCACTTTAGTTGCTATAAATAGTGGTCTGGACTGAATTGACTCTTTCCTGGTGTGTGAGTAGGGCTCAGTACCACTCCAGCTGGTATTAATAGAGGCCTGGTTTGAATTGACTCTTTCCTGGTGTGTGAGTGGGGCTCAGTCCCACTCCAGCTGGTATTAATAGAAGCCTGGTTTGAATGGACTCTTTCCTGTTGTGTGAGTGGGACTCAGTACAACTCCAGCTGGTATTAATAGAGGCCTGGTTTGAATTGACTGTTTCCTGATGAGTGAGTGGGGCTCAGTCCCACTCCAGTCGCTATAGATAGAGGCCTGGATCGAAATGGCTCTTCCCTGGTGTGTGAGTGGGGCTCAGTACCACTCCAGCTGGCATTAATAGAGGTCTGGATTGAATTGACTCTTACCTGATGTGTGTGTGGGCTCAGTACCACTCCAGCTGGTATTAATAGAGGTCTGGATTGAATTGACTCTTTCCTGGTGTCTGAGTGGGACTCAGTACCATTCCAGCTGGTATTAATAGAGGTCTGGATTGAATTGACTCTTTCCTGGTGTGTGAGTGGGGCTCAGTACCACTCCCGCTGGTATTAATGGAGGCCTGGTTTGAATTGACTCTTTGTTGTTGTGTGAGTGGGATTCAGTCCCACTCCAGCTGGTATTAAGAGGTCTGGATTGAATTGACTCTTTCTGGTGTGTGAGTGGGACTCGGTTCCACTCCAGCTGGTATTAATAGAGGTCTGGATTGAATTGACTCTTTCTGGTGTGTGAGTGGGACTCTGTCCCACTGCAGCTGGTATAAATTGAAGCCTGGTTTGTATTGACTCTTTCCTGGTGTGTGAGTGGGGCACAGTCCCACTCCAGCTGGTATTAATAGAGGCCTGGTTTGAATTGACTCTTTCTTGGTGTGTGAGTGGCTCTCTGTCCCACTCCAGTCGCTATAGATAGAGGCCTGGATCGAAATGGCTCTTCCCTGGTGTGTGAGTGGGACTCAGTACCACTCCAGCTGGCATTAATAGAGGTCTGGTTTGAATAGGCACTTTCCTGGTGTGTGAGTGGGACTCCTTCCACTCCAGCTGGTATTAATAGAGGTCTGGATTGAATTGACTCTTTCCTGGTGTGTGAGTGGGCCTCAGTACCACTCCAGCAGTTATTAATAGAGACCTGGACTGAATTGGCACTTTACTGGTGTGTGAGTGGGACTCTGTTCCACTCCAGCTGGTATTAATAGTGACCTGGTTTGAATTGGCTCTGTCCTGGTGTGTAAGTGGGGCTCAGTACCACTCCAGTCGCTATTAGTAGAGGCCTGGATTGAAATGGCTCTTCCCTGGTGTGTGAGTGGGATGCAGTACCAACCAGCTGGTATTAATAGATGCCTGGTTTGAATTGACTCTTTCCTGCTGTGTGATTGGGGCTCAGTACCACTCCAGCTGGTATTAATAGAGGCCTGGTTTGAATTGAATCTTTCCTGGTGTGTGAGTGGGGCTCAGTCCCACTCCAGCTGGTATTAATAGAGGCCTGGTTTGAAATGGCTCTTCCCTGGTGTGTGAGTGGGATGCAGTACCACTCCAGCTGGTATTAATAGATGCCTGGTTTGAATTGACTCTTTCCTGCTGTGTGATTGGGGCTCAGTACCACTCCAGCTGGTATTAATAGAGGCCTGGTTTGAATTGAATCTTTCCTGGTGTGTGAGTGGGGCTCAGTCCCACTCCAGCTGGTATTAATAGAGGCCTGGTTTGAATTGAATCTTTCCTGGTGTGTGAGTGGGGCTCAGTCCCACTCCAGCTAGTATTAATAGAGGCCTGGATTGAAATGGCTCTTCCCTGGTGTGTGTGCGGGACTCAGTACCACTCCAGCTGTTTGTCATAGAGGCCTGGATTGAATTGGCACGTTCCTGGTGTGTGAGTGGGACTCAGTTCCACCCCAGCTGGTATTAATCGAGGCCTGGTTTGAATTGAGTCTTTCCTGATGTGTGAGTGGGACTCAGTTCCTCTCCAGCTGGTATAAATTGAAGCCTGGTTTAAATTGACTCTTTCCTGGTGTGTGAGTGGGGCTCAGTACCACTCCAGCTGGTATTTATGGAAACCTGGTTTGAATTGGCTATTTCCTGGTGTGTGAGTGGGACGCAGTACCACTCCAGCTGGTATTGATAGAAATTTGGTTTCAATTGGCTATTTCCTGGTGTGTGAGTGGGGCTCAGTACCACTCCAGCTGGTATTAATAGAGGCCTGGTTTGAATTGACTCTTTCCTGGTGTGTGAGTGGGGCTCAGTCCCACTCCAGCTGGTATAAACAGAGGCCTGGTTTGAATGGACTCTTCACGGTTGTGTGAGTGGGACTCAGTACAACTCCAGCTGGTATTAATAGAGGCCTGGTTTGAATTGACTCTTTCCTGTTGTGTGAGTGGCTCTCAGTCCCACTCCAGTCGCTATAGATAGAGGCCTGGATCGAAATGGCTCTTCCCTGGTGTGTGAGTGGGGCTCAGTACCACTCCAGCTGGTATTAATAGAGACCTGGAATGAATTGCCTCATTCCCGGTGTGTGAGTGGGACTCAGTCCCACTTTAGTTGCTATAAATAGTGGTCTGGACTGAATTGACTCTTTCCTGGTGTGTGAGTAGGGCTCAGTACCACTCCAGCTGGTATTAATAGAGGCCTGGTTTGAATTGACTCTTTCCTGGTGTGTGAGTGGGGCTCAGTCCCACTCCAGCTGGTATTAATAGAGGCCTGGTTTGAATATACTCTTTCCTGTTGTGTGAGTGGGACTCAGTACCACTCCAGTCGCTATAGATAGAGGCCTGGATCGAAATGGCTCTTCCCTGGTGTGTGAGTGGGGCTCAGTACCACTCCAGCTGGCATGAATAGAGGTCTGGATTGAGTAGGCACTTTCCTGGTGTGTGAGTGGGACTCGAATCCACTCCAGCTGGTATTAATAGAGACCTGGAATGAATTGCCTCATTCCTGGTGTGTGAGTGGGACTCAGTACCACTCCAGCTGGTATTTATATAGGCCTGGATTGAATCGGCTCTTCCCTGGTGTGTGAGTGGGACTCAGTACCACTCCAGCTGGTATTAATAGAGGCTTGGTTTGAATGGACACTTCGCTGATGTGTGAGTGGGGCTCAGTCCCACTCCAGTCGCTATAGATAGAGGCCGGGATCGAAATGGCTCTTCCCTGGTGAGTGAGTGGGGCTCAGTACCACTCCAGCTGGCATTAATAGTGACCTGGATTGAATTGGCGCTTTCCTGGTGTGTGAGTGGTGCTCAGTACCACTCCAGCTGGTATTTATAGAGGTCTGGATTGAATCAGCTCTTCCCTGGTGTGTGAGTGGGACTCAGTACCACTCCAGCTGGTATTAATAGAGGCCTGGTTTGAATGGACTCTTTCCTGTTGTGTGAGTGGGACTCAGTACAACTCCAGCTGGTATTAATAGAGGCCTGGTTTGAATTGACTCTTTCCTGATGAGTGAGTGGGGCTCAGTCCCACTCCAGTCGCTATAGATAGAGGCCTGGATCGAAATGGCTCTTCCCTGGTGTGTGAGTGGGGCTCAGTACCACTCCAGCTGGCATTAATAGAGGTCTGGATTGAATTGACTCTTACCTGGTGTGTGTGTGGGCTCAGTACCACTCCAGCTGGTATTAATAGAGGTCTGGATTGAATTGACTCTTTCCTGGTGTCTGAGTGGGACTCAGTACCATTCCAGCTGGTATTAATAGAGGTCTGGATTGAATTGACTCTTTCCTGGTGTGTGAGAGGGGCTCAGTACCACTCCCGCTGGTATTAATAGAGGCCTGGTTTGAATTGACTCTTTGTTGTTGTGTGAGTGGGATTCAGTCCCACTCCAGCTGGTATTAAGAGGTCTGGATTGAATTGACTCTTCCTGGTGTGTGAGTGGGACTCTGTCCCACTCCAGCTGGTATAAATTGAAGCCTGGTTTGTATTGACTCTTTCCTGGTGTGTGAGTGGGGCACAGTCCCACTCCAGCTGGTATTAATAGAGGCCTGGTTTGTATTGACTCTTTCCTGGTGTGTGAGTGGCTCTCAGTCCCGCTCCAGTCGCTATAGATAGAGGCCTGGATCGAAATGGCTCTTCCCTGGTGTGTGAGTGGGACTCAGTACCACTCCAGCTGGCATTAATAGAGGTCTGGATTGAATAGGCCCTTTCCTGGTGTGTGAGTGGGACTCCTTCCACTCCAGCTGGTATTAATAGAGGTCTGGATTGAATTGACTCTTTCCTGGTGTGTGAGTGGGACTCCTTCCACTCCAGCTGGTATTAATAGAGGTCTGGATTGAATAGGCCCTTTCCTGGTGTGTGAGTGGGACTCGTTCCACTCCAGCTGGCATTAATCGAGACCTGGAATGAATTGCCTCATTCTTGGTGTGTGAGTGGGACTCAGTACCACTCCAGCTGGTATTAATAGAGGACTGGATTGAATTGACTCTTCCCTGATGTGTGAGTGGGGCTCAGTCCCACTCCAGTCGCTATAGATAGAGGCCTGGATCGAAATGGCTCTTCCCTGGTGTGTGAGTGGGGCTCAGTACCACTCCAGCTGGCATTAATAGTGACCTGGATTGAATTGGCGCTTTCCTGGTGTGTGAGTGGTGCTCAGTACCACTCCAGCTGGTATTTATAGAGGTCTGGATTGAATCGGCTCTTACCTGGTTTGTGAGCGGGACTCAGTACCACTCCAGCTGGTATTAATAGAGGCCTGGTTTGAATGGACTCTTTCCTGTTGTGTGAGTGGGACTCAGTACAACTCCAGCTGGAATTAATAGAGGCCTGGTTTGAATTGACTCTTTCCTGATGTGTGAGTGGGGCTCAGTCACACTCCAGTCGCTATAGATAGAGGCCTGGATCGAAATGGCTCTTCCCTGGTGTGTGAGTGGGGCTCAGTACCACTCCAGCTGGCATTAACAGAGGTCTGGATTGAATTGATTCTTTCCTGGTGTGTGTGTGGGCTCAGCACCACTCCAGCTGTTATTAATAGAGGTCTGGATTGAATTGACTCTTTCCTGGTGACTGAGTGGGACTCAGTACCATTCCAGCTGGTATTAATAGAGGTCTGGATTGAATTGACTCTTTCCTGGTGTGTGAGTGGGGCTCAGTACCACTCCCGCTGGTATTAATAGAGGCCTGGTTTGAATTGACTCTTTCTGGTGAGTGAGTGGGACTCGGTTCCACTCCAGCTGGTTTTAGTCGAGGCCTGGTTTGAATTGACTCTTTCTGGTGTGTGAGTGGGACTCGGTTCCACTCCAGCTGGTATTAATAGAGGTCTGGATTGAATTGACTCTTTCTGGTGTGTGAGTGGGACTCAGTCCCACTCCAGCTGGTATAAATTGGAGCCTGGTTTTTATATCTCTTTCCTGGTGTGTGAGTGGGGCTCGGTCCCACTCCAGCTGGTATTAATAGAGGCCTGGTTTGAATGGACTCTTTCCTGTTGTGTGAGTGGCTCTCAGTCCCACTCCAGTCGCTATAGATAGAGGCCTGGATCGAAATGGCTCTTCCCTGGTGTGTGAGTGGGACTCAGTACCACTCCAGCTGGCATTAATAGAGGTCTGGATTGAATAGGCACTTTACTGGTGTGTGAGTGGGACTCCTTCCACTCCAGCTGGTATTAATAGAGGTCTGGATTGAATTGACTCTTTCCTGGTGTGTGAGTGGGACTCGTTACACTCCAGCTGGTATTAATCGAGACCTGGAATGAATTGCCTCATTCCTGGTGTGTGAGTGGGACTCAGTACCACTCCAGCTGGTATTAATAGAGGTCTGGATTGAATTGACTCTTTGTTGTTGTGTGAGTGGGATTCAGTCCCACTCCAGCTGGTATTAAGAGGTCTGGATTGAAATGGCTCTTCCCTGGTGTGTGAGTGGGGCTCAGTCCCACTCCAGCTGGTATTAAGAGGTCTGGATTGAAATAGCTCTTCCCTGTTGTGTGTTTGGGGCTCATGCCCACTCGAGTCACGAGGAATAGAGGTCTGCATTGAATTGCCACTTTCCTAGTGTGTGAGTGGGACTCAGTCCCACTCCAGCTGGTATTAATAGAGACCTGGATTGAATCGGCTCTTTCCTGGTGTGTGAGTGGGACTCAGTCCCACTCCAGCTGGTATTAATAGAGACCTGGACTGAATTGCCTCTTCCCTGGAGTGTGAGTGGGGCTCAGTACCACTCCAGCTGGTATTAAAAGAGGTCTGGATTGAATTGGCGCTTTCCTGGTGTGTGAGTGGGGCTCAGTACTACTCCAGCTGGTATTTATAGAGGTCTGGATTGAATCGGCTCTTCCGTGATCTGTGAGTGGGACTCAGTGCCACCCCAGCTGGTATTAATCGAGGCCTGGTTTGAATTGACTCTTTCCTGATGTGTGAGTGGGAGTCAGTTCCACTCCAGCTGGTATATATTGAAGCCTGGTTTAAATTGACTCTTTCCTGGTGTGTGAGTGGGGCTCAGTACCAGTCCAGCTGGTATTTATGGAAACCTGGTTTGAGTTGGCTATTTCCTGGTGTGTGAGTGGGGATCAGTACCACTCCAGCTAGTATTAAAAGAGGCCTGGATTGAATTGCCTCTTTCCTGGTGTGTTAGTGGGACTCAGTACCTCTCCAGCTGGTATTGATAGAGGTCTGGATTGAATTGGCTCTTTCCTGGTGTGTGAGTGGGACTCAGTACCACTCCAGCTGGTATTAAGAAGTCTGGATTGAAATGGCTCTTCCCTGTTGTGTGTGTGGGGCTCAGTCCCACTCGAGTCGCTAGGAATAGAGGCCTGCATTGAATTGGCTCTTCCCTGGTGTGTGAGTGGGACGCAGTACCACTCCAGCTGGTATTAATAGATGTCTGCATTGAATTGCCTCTTTGCTGGTGTGTGAGTGGGACTCAGTACCACTCCAGCTGTTAATAATAGAGACCTGGACTGAATTGCCTCTTCCCTGGTGTGTGAGTGGGGCTCAGTACCACTCCAGCTGGCATTAATAGATGTCTGGATTGAATTGGCACTTTCCTGGTGTGTGAGTGGGACTCGGTTCCACTCCAGCTGGTATTAATAGAGGTCTGGATTGAATTGACTCTTTCCTGGTGTTTGATTTGGGCTCAGTCCCACTCCAGCAGTTATTGGAGGTCTGGATTGAATTGACACTTTCTGGTGTGTGAGTAGGGCTCAGTCCCACTACAGTTGTTATTAGAGGTCTGGATTGAATTGACTCTTTCTGGTGTGTGAGTGGGACTCAGTACCACTCCAGCTGGTATTAATAGTGGTCTGGATTGAATTGACTCTTTCCTGGTGTTTGATTTGGGCTCAGTCCCACTCCAGCAGTTATTGGAGGTCTGGATTGAATTGACACTTCCTGGTGTGTGGGTGGGACTCAGTACCACTCCAGCTGGTATTAATAGAGGTCTGGATTGAATTGGCTCTTTCCTGGTGTGTGAGTGGGGATCAGTACCACTCCAGCTGTTATCAGAGGTCTGGATTGAATTGACTCTTTCTGGTGTGTGAGTGGGACTCGGTTCCACTCCAGCTGGTATTAATAGAGGTCTGGATTGAATTGACTCTTCCCTGGTGTGTGATTGGGACTCAGTCCCACTCCAGCTGGTATTAATAGAGGTCTGGATTGAATTGGCTCTGTCCTGGTGTGTGAGTGGGTCTCAGTGACACTCCAGCTGGTATTAATAGTAACCTGGTTTGAGTTGGCTCTGTCCTGGTGTGTGGGTGGGTCTCAGTACCACTCCAGCTGGTATTATTAGTAACCTGATTTGAATTGGCTCTGTCCTGGTGTGTGTGTGGGCCTCAGTACCATTCCAGCTGGTATTAATAGAGGTCTGGATTGAACTGGCTCTTTCTGAGTGTGTGAGTGGGACTCAGTACCATTCTAGCTTGTATTAATTGTTGTCTGGATTTAATTGGCTCTTTCCTGGTGTGTGAGTGCGACTCAGTACCACTCCAGCTGGTATTAATAGTAACCTGGTTTGAATTGGCTCTGTCCTGGAGTGTGAGTGGGGCTCAGTACCACTCCAGCTGGTATTAAAAGAGGTCTGGATTGAATTGGCGCTTTCCTGGTTTGTGAGTGGAGTTCAGTACCACTCCAGCTGGTATTTATAGAGGTCTGGATTGAATCGGCTCTTCCGTGGTCTGTAAGTGGGACTCAGTACCACTCCAGCTGTTATTAATAGAGACCTGGACTGAATTGCCTCTTCCCTGGTGTGTGAGTGGGGCTCAGTACCACTCCAGCTGGCATTAATAGAGGTCAGGATTGAATTGGCACTTTCCTGGCGTGTGAGTGGGACTCAGTCCCACTCAAGTCGCTATTAGTAGAGGCCTGGATTGAAATGGCTCTTCCCTGGTGTGTGAGTGGGACTTAGTACCACTCCAGCTGGTTTTAATTGAGGCCTGGATTGAATTGGCACTTTCCTGGTGTGTGAGTGGGACTCAGTTCCACCCCAGCTGGTATTAATCGTGGCCTGGTTTGAATTGACTCTTTCCTGATGTGTGAGTGGGACTCAGTTCCACTCCAGCTGGGATATATTGAAGCCTGGTTTAAATTGGCTATTTCCTGGTGTGTGAGTGGGGATCAGTACCACTACAGCTGGTATTAAAAGAGGCCTGGATTGAATTGCCTCTTTCCTGGTGTGTTAGTAGGACTCAGTACCACTCCAGCTGGTATTGATAGAGGTCTGGATTGAATTCGCTCTTTCCCGGTGTTTGAGTGGGGCTGATTACCACTCCAGCTGGTATTAAAAGAGTTCTCGATTGAATTGGCTCTTTCCTGGAGTGTGAGTGGGACTCGGTACCACTCCAGCTGGTATTAATGGAGGTCTGTATTGAATTGGTTCTTCCCTGGTGTGTGAGTGGGGATCAGTACCACTCCAGCTGTTATTAGAGGTCTGGATTGAATTGACTCTTTCTGGAGTGTGAGTGGGACTCGGTTCCACTCCAGCTGGTATTAATAGAGGTCTGGATTGAATTGACTCTTTCCTGGTGTGTGAGTGGGACTCAGTCCCACTCCAGCTGGTATTAATAGAGGTCTGGATTGAATTGGCTCTGTCCTGGTGTGTGAGTGGGACTCAGTGACACTCCAGCTGGTATTAATAGTAACCTGGTTTGAATTGGCCCTGTCCTGGTGTGTGGGTGGGTCTCAGTACCACTCCGGCTGGAATTATGAGTAACCTGGTTTGAGTTGGCTCTGTCCTGGTGTCTGAGTGGGCCTCAGTACCATTCCAGCTGGTATTAATAGATGCCTGGATTGAACTGGCTCTTTCTGAGTGTGTGAGTGGGACTCAGTACCATTCCAGCTTGTATTAATTGCTGTCTGGATTTAATTGGCTCTTTCCTGGTGTGTGAGTGCGACTCAGTACCACTCCAGCTGGTATTAATAGTAACCTGGTTTGAATTGGCTCTGTCCTGGAGTGTGAGTGGGGCTCAGTACCACTCCAGCTGGTATTAAAAGAGGTCTGGATTGAATCGGCTCTCCCGTGGTCTGTGAGTGGGACTCAGTACCACTCCAGCTGTTATTAATAGAGACCTGGACTGAATTGCCTCTTCCCTGGTGTGTGAGTGGGGCTCAGTACCACTCCAGCTGGCATTAATAGTGGTCTGGGTTGAATTGGCACTTTCTGGTGTGTGAGTGGGACTCAGTCCCACTCAAGTCGCTATTAGTAGAGACCTGGATTGGAATGGCTCTTCCCTGGTGCGTGAGTGGTGCTCCGTACCACTCCAGCTGGCATTAATAGAGGTCAGGATTGAATAGGCACTTTCCTGGTATGTGAGGGGGACTCGTTCCACTCCAGCTGGTATTAATAGATGTCTGGATTGAATTGACTCTTTCCTGGTGTGTGAGTGGGGCTCAGTACCACTCCAGCTGGTATTTATGGAAACCTGGTTTGAGTTGGCTATTTCCTGGTGTGTGAGTGGGGATCAGTACCACTCCAGCTAGTATTAAAAGAGGCCTGGATTGAATTGCCTCTTTCCTGGTGTGTTAGTGGGACTCAGTACCACTCCAGCTGGTATTGATAGAGGTCTGGATTGAATTGGCTCTTTCCCGGTGTTTGAGTGGGGCTGATTACCACTCCAGCTGGTATTAAGAGGTCTGGATTGAAATGGCTCTTCCCTGTTGTGTGTGTGGGACTCAGTCCCACTCAAGTCGCTATTAGTAGAGGCCTGGATTGAAATGGCTCTTCCCTGGTGTGTGAGTGGGACTTAGTACCACTCCAGCTGGTTTTAATTGAGGCCTGGATTGAATTGGCACTTTCCTGGTGTGTGAGTGGGACTCAGTTCCACCCCAGCTGGTATTAATCGTGGCCTGGTTTGAATTGACCCTTTCCTGATGTGTGAGTGGGACTCAGTTCCACTCCAGCTGGGATATATTGAAGCCTGGTTTAAATTGACTCTTTCCTGGTGTGTGAGTGGGGCTCAGTACCACTCCAGCTGGTATTTATGGAAACCTGGTTTGAATTGGCTATTTCCTGGTGTGTGAGTGGGGATCAGTACCACTACAGCTGGTATTAAAAGAGGCCTGGATTGAATTGCCTCTTTCCTGGTGTGTTAGTAGGACTCAGTACCACTCCAGCTGGTATTGATAGAGGTCTGGATTGAATTCGCTCTTTCCCGGTGTTTGAGTGGGACTCGGTACCACTCCAGCTGGTATTAATGGAGGTCTGTATTGAATTGGTTCTTCCCTGGTGTGTGAGTGGGGATCAGTACCACTCCAGCTGTTATTAGAGGTCTGGATTGAATTGACTCTTTCTGGAGTGTGAGTGGGACTCGGTTCCACTCCAGCTGGTATTAATAGAGGTCTGGATTGAATTGACTCTTTCCTGGTGTGTGAGTGGGACTCAGTCCCACTCCAGCTGGTATTAATAGAGGTCTGGATTGAATTGGCTCTGTCCTGGTGTGTGAGTGGGACTCAGTGACACTCCAGCTGGTATTAATAGTAACCTGGTTTGAATTGGCCCTGTCCTGGTGTGTGGGTGGGTCTCAGTACCACTCCGGCTGGTATTATGAGTAACCTGGTTTGAGTTGGCTCTGTCCTGGTGTCTGAGTGGGCCTCAGTACCATTCCAGCTGGTATTAATAGAGGCCTGGATTGAACTGGCTCTTTCTGAGTGTGTGAGTGGGACTCAGTACCATTCCAGCTTGTATTAATTGCTGTCTGGATTTAATTGTCTCTTTCCTGGTGTGTGAGTGCGACTCAGTACCACTCCAGCTGGTATTAATAGTAACCTGGTTTGAATTGGCTCTGTCCTGGAGTGTGAGTGGGGCTCAGTACCACTCCAGCTGGTATTAAAAGAGGTCTGGATTGAATCGGCTCTCCCGTGGTCTGTGAGTGGGACTCAGTACCACTCCAGCTGTTATTAATAGAGACCTGGACTGAATTGCCTCTTCCCTGGTGTGTGAGTGGGGCTCAGTACAACTCCAGCTGGCATTAATAGTGGTCTGGGTTGAATTGGCACTTTCTGGTGTGTGAGTGGGACTCAGTCCCACTCAAGTCGCTATTAGTAGAGACCTGGATTGAAATGGCTCTTCCCTGGTGTGTGAGTGGTGCTCCGTACCACTCCAGCTGGCATTAATAGAGGTCAGGATTGAATAGGCACTTTCCTGGTATGTGAGGGGGAATCGTTCCACTCCAGCTGGTATTAATAGATGTCTGGATTGAATTGACTCTTTCCTGGTGTGTGAGTGGGACTCGTTCCACTCCAGCTGGTATTAATAGAGGTCTGGATTGAATTGACTCTTTCTTGGTGTGTGAATGGGACTCAGTCCCACTCCAGCTGGTATTAAGTGGTCTGGATTGAAATGGCTCTTCCCTGGTGTGTTTGTGGGACTCAGTACCACTTCAGCTGGTATTAAGATGTCTGGATTGAAATGGCTCTTCCCTGTTGTGTGTTTGGGGCTCAGTCCCACTCGAGTCGCTAGGAATAGAGGCCTGCATTGAATTGGCTCTTCCCTGGTGTGTGAGTGGGGCTCAGTCTCACTCCAGCTGGTATTAAGAGGTCTGGATTGAAATGGCTCTTCCCTGTTGTGTGTGTGGGGCTCAGTCCCACTCGAGTCGCTAGGAATAGAGGTCTGCATTGAATTGGCTCTTCCCTGGTGTGTGAGTGGGACGCAGTACCACTCCAGCTGGTATTAATAGATGTCTGCATTGAATTGCCTCTTTGCTGGTGTGTGAGTGGGACTCAGTACCACTCCAGCTGTTAATAATAGAGACCAGGACTGAATTGCCTCTTCCCTGGTGTGTGAGTGGGGCTCAGTACCACTCCAGCTGGCATTAATGGATGTCTGGATTGAATTGGCACTTTCCTGGTGTGTGAGTGGGACTCGGTTCCACTCCAGCTGGTATTAATAGAGGTCTGGATTGAATTGACTCTTTCCTGGTGTGAGAGTGGGGCTCAGTCCCACTCCAGCTGTTATTAGAGGTCTGGATAGAATTGACTCTTTCTGGAGTGTGAGTGGGACTCAGTACCACTCCAGCTGGTATTAATAGTGGTCTGGATTTAATTGGCTCTTTCCTGGTGTGTGAGTGGGACTCGGTTCCTCACCAGCTGGTATTAATAGAGGTCTGGATTGAATTGACTCTTTCCTGGTGTGTGAGTGGGGCTCAGTCCCACTACAGCTGTTATTAGAGGTCTGGATTGAATTGTCTCTTTCTGGTGTGTGAGTGGGGCTCAGTCCCACTCCAGCTGGTATTAAGAGGTCTGGATTGAATTGACTCTTTCCTGGTTTGAGAGTGGGGCTCAGTCCCACTCCAGCTGTTATTAGAGGTCTGGATAGAATTGACTCTTTCTGAGTGTGAGTGGGACTCAGTACCACTCCAGCTGGTATTAATAGTGGTCTGGATTTAATTGGCTCTTTCCTGGTGTTTGAGTGGGACTCGGTTCCTCACCAGCTGGTATTAATAGAGGTCTGGATTGAATTGACTCTTTCCTGGTGTGTGAGTGGGGCTCAGTCCCACTACAGCTGTTATTAGAGACCTGGATTGAATTGCCTCTTTCCTGGTGTGTGAGTGGGACTCAGTACCACTCCAGCTGGTATTAATAGTGGTCTGGCTGGAATTGACACTTTCTGGTGTGTGATTGGGACTCAGTCCCACTCCAGCTGGTATTAAAAGAGGTCTGTATTGAATTGGCTCTTTCCTGGTGTGTGAGTGGGACTCAGTACCACTCCAGCTGGTACTTATAGAGATCTGGATTGATTTGGCTCTTTCCTGGTGTGTGAGTGGGACTCAGTCCCACTCCAGCTGGTATTAAAAGAGGTCTGGATTGAATTGGCTCTTTCCTGGTGTGTGAGTGGGACTCAGTACCACTCCAGCTGGTACTTATAGAGACCTGGATTGAATTGCCTCTTTCCTGGTGTGTGAGTGGGACTCAGTACCACTCCAGCTGGTATTAATAGTAACTTGGATTGAATTGGCTCTGTCCTGGTGTGTGAGTGGGACTCAGTAACACTCCAGCTGGTATTAAAAGAGGTCTGGATTGAATTGGCACTTTCCTGGTGTGTGAGTGGGGTTCAGTACCACTCCAGCTGTTATTCATAGAGATCTGGATTGATTTGGCTCTTTCCTGGTGTGTGAGTGGGACTCAGTCCCACTCCAGTCGCTATAAATAGAGGCCTGGATCGAAATGTCGCTTCCCTGGTGTGTGAGTGGGACTCAGTAACACTCCAGCTGGTATTAATAAAGACCTGGATTGAATTGGCTCTTTCCTGGTGTGTGTGTGGGACTCAATGGAACTCCAGCTGGTATTGATAGTGTTCAGGAATGAATTGTCTCTTTCCTCGTGTGTCAAAGTGTCTCAGTACCACTTCTGCAGGTATTAATAGAGGCCTAGATTGAATTGGCTCTTTCCTGGTGTGTGAGTGGGGCTCAGTCCCACTCCAGCTGGTATTAAGAGGTCTGGATTGAATTGGCTCTTTCATGATGTGTGAGTGGGGCTCAGTACCACTCCAGCTGGTATTATTAGAGACCTGGATTGAATTGCCTCTTTGCTGGTGTGTGAGTGGGACTCGGTAACACTCCAGCTGGTATTAATAGAGGTCTGGATTGAATTGGCTCTTTCCTGGTGTGTGAGTGGGGATCAGTACCACTCCAGCTGTTATCAGAGGTCTGGATTGAATTGACTCTTTCTGGTGTGTGAGTGGGACTCGGTTCCACTCCAGCTGGTATTAATAGAGGTCTGGATTGAATTGACTCTTCCCTGGTGTGTGATTGGGACTCAGTCCCACTCCAGCTGGTATTAATAGAGGTCTGGATTGAATTGGCTCTGTCCTGGTGTGTGAGTGGGTCTCAGTGACACTCCAGCTGGTATTAATAGTAACCTGGTTTGAGTTGGCTCTGTCCTGGTGTGTGGGTGGGTCTCAGTACCACTCCAGCTGGTATTATTAGTAACCTGATTTGAATTGGCTCTGTCCTGGTGTGTGTGTGGGCCTCAGTACCATTCCAGCTGGTATTAATAGAGGTCTGGATTGAACTGGCTCTTTCTGAGTGTGTGAGTGGGACTCAGTCCCATTCTAGCTTGTATTAATTGTTGTCTGGATTTAATTGGCTCTTTCCTGGTGTGTGAGTGCGACTCAGTACCACTCCAGCTGGTATTAATAGTAACCTGGTTTGAATTGGCTCTGTCCTGGAGTGTGAGTGGGGCTCAGTACCACTCCAGCTGGTATTAAAAGAGGTCTGGATTGAATTGGCGCTTTCCTGGTGTGTGAGTGGGGCTCAGTACCACTCCAGCTGGTATTTATAGAGGTCTGGATTGAATCGGCTCTTCCGTGGTCTGTGAGTGGGACTCAGTACCACTCCAGCTGTTATTAATAGAGACCTGGACTGAATTGCCTCTTCCCTGGTGTGTGAGTGGGGCTCAGTACCACTCCAGCTGGCATTAATAGAGGTCAGGATTGAATTGGCACTTTCCTGGCGTGTGAGTGGGACTCAGTCCCACTCAAGTCGCTATTAGTAGAGGCCTGGATTGAAATGGCTCTTCCCTGGTGTGTGAGTGGGACTTAGTACCACTCCAGCTGGTTTTAATTGAGGCCTGGATTGAATTGGCACTTTCCTGGTGTGTGAGTGGGACTCAGTTCCACCCCAGCTGGTATTAATCGTGGCCTGGTTTGAATTGACTCTTTCCTGATGTGTGAGTGGGACTCAGTTCCACTCCAGCTGGGATATATTGAAGCCTGGTTTAAATTGGCTATTTCCTGGTGTGTGAGTGGGGATCAGTACCACTACAGCTGGTATTAAAAGAGGCCTGGATTGAATTGCCTCTTTCCTGGTGTGTTAGTAGGACTCAGTACCACTCCAGCTGGTATTGATAGAGGTCTGGATTGAATTCGCTCTTTCCCGGTGTTTGAGTGGGGCTGATTACCACTCCAGCTGGTATTAAAAGAGTTCTCGATTGAATTGGCTCTTTCCTGGAGTGTGAGTGGGACTCGGTACCACTCCAGCTGGTATTAATGGAGGTCTGTATTGAATTGGTTCTTCCCTGGTGTGTGAGTGGGGATCAGTACCACTCCAGCTGTTATTAGAGGTCTGGATTGAATTGACTCTTTCTGGAGTGTGAGTGGGACTCGGTTCCACTCCAGCTGGTATTAATAGAGGTCTGGATTGAATTGACTCTTTCCTGGTGTGTGAGTGGGACTCAGTCCCACTCCAGCTGGTATTAATAGAGGTCTGGATTGAATTGGCTCTGTCCTGGTGTGTGAGTGGGACTCAGTGACACTCCAGCTGGTATTAATAGTAACCTGGTTTGAATTGGCCCTGTCCTGGTGTGTGGGTGGGTCTCAGTACCACTCCGGCTGGAATTATGAGTAACCTGGTTTGAGTTGGCTCTGTCCTGGTGTCTGAGTGGGCCTCAGTACCATTCCAGCTGGTATTAATAGATGCCTGGATTGAACTGGCTCTTTCTGAGTGTGTGAGTGGGACTCAGTACCATTCCAGCTTGTATTAATTGCTGTCTGGATTTAATTGGCTCTTTCCTGGTGTGTGAGTGCGACTCAGTACCACTCCAGCTGGTATTAATAGTAACCTGGTTTGAATTGGCTCTGTCCTGGAGTGTGAGTGGGGCTCAGTACCACTCCAGCTGGTATTAAAAGAGGTCTGGATTGAATCGGCTCTCCCGTGGTCTGTGAGTGGGACTCAGTACCACTCCAGCTGTTATTAATAGAGACCTGGACTGAATTGCCTCTTCCCTGGTGTGTGAGTGGGGCTCAGTACAACTCCAGCTGGCAGTAATAGTGGTCTGAGTTGAATTGGCACTTTCTGGTGTGTGAGTGGGACTCAGTCCCACTCAAGTCGCTATTTGTAGAGACCTGGATTGAAATGGCTCTTCCCTGGTGTGTGAGTGGTGCTCCGTACCACTCCAGCTGGCATTAATAGAGGTCAGGATTGAATAGGCACTTTCCTGGTATGTGAGGGGGACTCGTTCCACTCCAGCTGGTATTAATAGATGTCTGGATTGAATTGACTCTTTCCTGGTGTGTGAGTGGGGCTCAGTACCACTCCAGCTGGTATTTATGGAAACCTGGTTTGAGTTGGCTATTTCCTGGTGTGTGAGTGGGGATCAGTACCACTCCAGCTAGTATTAAAAGAGGCCTGGATTGAATTGCCTCTTTCCTGGTGTGTTCGTGGGACTCAGTACCACTCCAGCTGGTATTGATAGAGGTCTGGATTGAATTGGCTCTTTCCCGGTGTTTGAGTGGGGCTGATTACCACTCCAGCTGGTATTAAGAGGTCTGGATTGAAATGGCTCTTCCCTGTTGTGTGTGTGGGGCTCAGTCCCACTCGAGTCGCTAGGAATAGAGGCCTGCATTGAATTGGCTCTTCCCTGGTGTGTGAGTGGGACGCAGTACCACTCCAGCTGGTATTAATAGATGTCTGCATTGAATTGCCTCTTTGCTGGTGTGTGAGTGGGACTCAGTACCACTCCAGCTGTTAATAATAGAGACCTGGACTGAATTGCCTCTTCCCTGGTGTGTGAGTGGGGCTCAGTACCACTCCAGCTGGCATTAATAGATGTCTGGATTGAATTTGCACTTTCCTGGTGTGTGAGTGGGACTCGGTTCCACTCCAGCTGGTATTAATAGAGGTCTGGATTGAATTGACTCTTTCCTGGTGTTTGATTTGGGCTCAGTCCCACTCCAGCAGTTATTGGAGGTCTGGATTGAATTGACACTTTCTGGTGTGTGAGTAGGGCTCAGTCCCACTACAGCTGTTATTAGAGGTCTGGATTGAATTGACTCTTTCTGGTGTGTGAGTGGGACTCAGTACCACTCCAGCTGGTATTAATAGAGGTCTGGATTGAAATGGCTCTTTCCTGGTGTGTGAGTGGGGATCAGTACCACTCCAGCTGTTATCAGAGGTCTGGATTGAATTGACTCTTTCTGGTGTGTGAGTGGGACTCGGTTCCACTCCAGCTGGTATTAATAGAGGTCTGGATTGAATTGGCTCTGTCCTGGTGTGTGAGTGGGTCTCAGTGACACTCCAGCTGGTATTAATAGTAACCTGGTTTGAGTTGGCTCTGTCCTGGTGTGTGGGTGGGTCTCAGTACCACTCCAGCTGGTATTATTAGTCACCTGATTTGAATTGGCTCTGTCCTGGTGTGTGTGTGGGCCTCAGTACCATTCCAGCTGGTATTAATAGTGGTCTGGATTGAATTGGCTCTTTCTGAGTGTGTGAGTGGGACTCAGTACCATTCTAGCTTGTATTAATTGTTGTCTGGATTTAATTGGCTCTTTCCTGGTGTGTGAGTGCGACTCAGTACCACTCCAGCTGGTATTAATAGTAACCTGGTTTGAATTGGCTCTGTCCTGGAGTGTGAGTGGGGCTCAGTACCACTCCAGCTGGTATTAAAAGAGGTCTGGATTGAATTGGCGCTTTCCTGGTGTGTGAGTGGGGCTCAGTACCACTCCAGCTGGTATTTATGGAGGTCTGGATTGAATCGGCTCTTCCGTGGTCTGTGAGTGGGACTCAGTACCACTCCAGCTGTTATTAATGGAGACCTGGACTGAATTGCCTCTTCCCTGGTGTGTGAGTGGGGCTCAGTACCACTCCAGCTGGCATTAATAGAGGTCAGGATTGAATTGGCACTTTCCTGGCGTGTGAGTGGGACTCAGTCCCACTCCAGCTGGTTTTAATTGAGGCCTGGATTGAATTGGCACTTTCCTGGTGTGTGAGTGGGACTCAGTTCCACCCCAGCTGGTATTAATCGTGGCCTGGTTTGAATTGACCCTTTCCTGATGTGTGAGTGGGACTCAGTTCCACTCCAGCTGGGATATATTGAAGCCTGGTTTAAATTGACTCTTTCCTGGTGTGTGAGTGGGGCTCAGTACCACTCCAGCTGTTATTTATGGAAACCTGGTTTGAATTGGCTATTTCCTGGTGTGTGAGTGGGGATCAGTACCACTACAGCTGGTATTAAAAGAGGCCTGGATTGAATTGCCTCTTTCCTGGTGTGTTAGTAGGACTCAGTACCACTCCAGCTGGTATTGATAGAGGTCTGGATTGAATTCGCTCTTTCCCGGTGTTTGAGTGGGACTCGGTACCACTCCAGCTGTTATTAATGGAGGTCTGTACTGAATTGGTTCTTCCCTGGTGTGTGAGTGGGGATCAGTACCACTCCAGCTGTTATTAGAGGTCTGGATTGAATTGACTCTTTCTGGAGTGTGAGTGGGAATCGGTTCCACTCCAGCTGGTATTAATAGAGGTCTGGATTGAATTGACTCTTTCCTGGTGTGTGAGTGGGACTCAGTCCCACTCCAGCTGGTATTAATAGAGGTCTGGATTGAATTGGCTCTGTCCTGGTGTGTGAGTGGGACTCAGTGACACTCCAGCTGGTATTAATAGTAACCTGGTTTGAATTGGCCCTGTCCTGGTGTGTGGGTGGGTCTCAGTACCACTCCGGCTGGTATTATGAGTAAACTGGTTTGAGTTGGCTCTGTCCTGGTGTCTGAGTGGGCCTCAGTACCATTCCAGCTGGTATTAATAGAGGCCTGGATTGAACTGGCTCTTTCTGAGTGTGTGAGTGGGACTCAGTACCATTCCAGCTTGTATTAATTGTTGTCTGGATTTAATTGTCTCTTTCCTGGTGTGTGAGTGCGACTCAGTACCACTCCAGCTGGTATTAATAGTAACCTGGTTTGAATTGGCTCTGTCCTGGAGTGTGAGTGGGGCTCAGTACCACTCCAGCTGGTATTAAAAGAGGTCTGGATTGAATCGGCTCTCCCGTGGTCTGTGAGTGGGACTCAGTACCACTCCAGCTGTTATTAATAGAGACCTGGACTGAATTGCCTCTTCCCTGGTGTGTGAGTGGGGCTCAGTACAACTCCAGCTGGCAGTAATAGTGGTCTGAGTTGAATTGGCACTTTCTGGTGTGTGAGTGGGACTCAGTCCCACTCAAGTCGCTATTAGTAGAGACCTGGATTGAAATGGCTCTTCCCTGGTGTGTGAGTGGTGCTCCGTACCACTCCAGCTGGCATTAATAGAGGTCAGGATTGAATAGGCACTTTCCTGGTATGTGAGGGGGACTCGTTCCACTCCAGCTGGTATTAATAGATGTCTGGATTGAATTGACTCTTTCCTGGTGTGTGAGTGGGACTCGTTCCACTCCAGCTGGTATTAATAGAGGTCTGGATTGAAATGGCTCTTCCCTGGTGTGTTTGTGGGACTCAGTACCACTTCAGCTGGTATTAAGATGTCTGGATTGAAATGGCTCTTCCCTGTTGTGTGTTTGGGGCTCAGTCCCACTCGGGTCGCTAGGAATAGAGGCCTGCATTGAATTGGCTCTTCCCTGGTGTGTGAGTGGGGCTCAGTCTCACTCCAGCTGGTATTAAGAGGTCTGGATTGAAATGGCTCTTCCCTGTTGTGTGTGTGGGGCTCAGTCCCACTCGAGTCGCTAGGAATAGAGGTCGGCATTGAATTGGCTCTTCCCTGGTGTGTGAGTGGGACGCAGTACCACTCCAGCTGGTATTAATAGATGTCTGCATTGAATTGCCTCTTTGCTGGTGTGTGAGTGGGACTCAGTACCACTCCAGCTGTTAATAATAGAGACCAGGACTGAATTGCCTCTTCCCTGGTGTGTGAGTGGGGCTCAATACCACTCCAGCTGGCATTAATAGATGTCTGGGTTGAATTGGCACTTTCCTGGTGTGTGAGTGGGACTCGGTTCCACTCCAGCTGGTATTAATAGAGGTCTGGATTGAATTGACTCTTTCCTGGTGTGAGAGTGGGGCTCAGTCCCACTCCAGCTGTTATTAGAGGTCTGGATAGAATTGACTCTTTCTGGAGTGTGAGTGGGACTCAGTACCACTCCAGCTGGTATTAATAGTGGTCTGGATTTAATTGGCTCTTTCCTGGTGTGTGAGTGGGACTCGGTTCCTCACCAGCTGGTATTAATAGAGGTCTGGATTGAATTGACTCTTTCCTGGTGTGTGAGTGGGGCTCAGTCCCACTACAGCTGTTATTAGAGGTCTGGATTGAATTGACTCTTTCTGGTGTGTGAGTGGGACTCAGTACCACTCCAGCTGGTATTAATAGTGGTCTGGCTGGAATTGACACTTTCTGGTGTGTGATTGGGACTCAGTCCCACTCCAGCTGGTATTAAAAGAGGTCTGTATTGAATTGGCTCTTTCCTGGTGTGTGAGTGGGACTCAGTACCACTCCAGCTGGTACTTATAGAGATCTGGATTGATTTGGCTCTTTCCTGGTGTGTGAGTGGGACTCAGTCCCACTCCAGCTGGTATTAAAAGAGGTCTGGATTGAATTGGCTCTTTCCTGGTGTGTGAGTGGGACTCAGTACCACTCCAGCTGGTACTTATAGAGACCTGGATTGAATTGCTTCTTTCCTGGTGTGTGAGTGGGACTCAGTACCACTCCAGCTGGTATTAATAGTAACTTGGATTGAATTGGCTCTGTCCTGGTGTGTGAGTGGGACTTAGTACCACTCCAGCTGGTTTTAATTGAGGCCTGGATTGAATTGGCACTTTCCTGGTGTGTGAGTGGGACTCAGTTCCACCCCAGCTGGTATTAATCGTGGCCTGGTTTGAATTGACCCTTTCCTGATGTGTGAGTGGGACTCAGTTCCACTCCAGCTGGGATATATTGAAGCCTGGTTTAAATTGACTCTTTCCTGGTGTGTGAGTGGGGCTCAGTACCACTCCAGCTGGTATTTATGGAAACCTGGTTTGAATTGGCTATTTCCTGGTGTGTGAGTGGGGATCAGTACCACTACAGCTGGTATTAAAAGAGGCCTGGATTGAATTGCCTCTTTCCTGGTGTGTTAGTAGGACTCAGTACCACTCCAGCTGGTATTGATAGAGGTCTGGATTGAATTCGCTCTTTCCCGGTGTTTGAGTGGGACTCGGTACCACTCCAGCTGTTATTAATGGAGGTCTGTATTGAATTGGTTCTTCCCTGGTGTGTGAGTGGGGATCAGTACCACTCCAGCTGTTATTAGAGGTCTGGATTGAATTGACTCTTTCTGGAGTGTGAGTGGGAATCGGTTCCACTCCAGCTGGTATTAATAGAGGTCTGGATTGAATTGACTCTTTCCTGGTGTGTGAGTGGGACTCAGTCCCACTCCAGCTGGTATTAATAGAGGTCTGGATTGAATTGGCTCTGTCCTGGTGTGTGAGTGGGACTCAGTGACACTCCAGCTGGTATTAATAGTAACCTGGTTTGAATTGGCCCTGTCCTGGTGTGTGGGTGGGTCTCAGTACCACTCCGGCTGGTATTATGAGTAAACTGGTTTGAGTTGGCTCTGTCCTGGTGTCTGAGTGGGCCTCAGTACCATTCCAGCTGGTATTAATAGAGGCCTGGATTGAACTGGCTCTTTCTGAGTGTGTGAGTGGGACTCAGTACCATTCCAGCTTGTATTAATTGTTGTCTGGATTTAATTGTCTCTTTCCTGGTGTGTGAGTGCGACTCAGTACCACTCCAGCTGGTATTAATAGTAACCTGGTTTGAATTGGCTCTGTCCTGGAGTGTGAGTGGGGCTCAGTACCACTCCAGCTGGTATTAAAAGAGGTCTGGATTGAATCGGCTCTCCCGTGGTCTGTGAGTGGGACTCAGTACCACTCCAGCTGTTATTAATAGAGACCTGGACTGAATTGCCTCTTCCCTGGTGTGTGAGTGGGGCTCAGTACAACTCCAGCTGGCAGTAATAGTGGTCTGAGTTGAATTGGCACTTTCTGGTGTGTGAGTGGGACTCAGTACCACTTCAGCTGGTATTAAGATGTCTGGATTGAAATGGCTCTTCCCTGTTGTGTGTTTGGGGCTCAGTCCCACTCGAGTCGCTAGGAATAGAGGCCTGCATTGAATTGGCTCTTCCCTGGTGTGTGAGTGGGGCTCAGTCTCACTCCAGCTGGTATTAAGAGGTCTGGATTGAAATGGCTCTTCCCTGTTGTGTGTGTGGGGCTCAGTCCCACTCGAGTCGCTAGGAATAGAGGTCTGCATTGAATTGGCTCTTCCCTGGTGTGTGAGTGGGACGCAGTACCACTCCAGCTGGTATTAATAGATGTCTGCATTGAATTGCCTCTTTGCTGGTGTGTGAGTGGGACTCAGTACCACTCCAGCTGTTAATAATAGAGACCAGGACTGAATTGCCTCTTCCCTGGTGTGTGAGTGGGGCTCAATACCACTCCAGCTGGCATTAATAGATGTCTGGGTTGAATTGGCACTTTCCTGGTGTGTGAGTGGGACTCGGTTCCACTCCAGCTGGTATTAATAGAGGTCTGGATTGAATTGACTCTTTCCTGGTGTGAGAGTGGGGCTCAGTCCCACTCCAGCTGTTATTAGAGGTCTGGATAGAATTGACTCTTTCTGGAGTGTGAGTGGGACTCAGTACCACTCCAGCTGGTATTAATAGTGGTCTGGATTTAATTGGCTCTTTCCTGGTGTGTGAGTGGGACTCGGTTCCTCACCAGCTGGTATTAATAGAGGTCTGGATTGAATTGACTCTTTCCTGGTGTGTGAGTGGGGCTCAGTCCCACTACAGCTGTTATTAGAGGTCTGGATTGAATTGACTCTTTCTGGTGTGTGAGTGGGACTCAGTACCACTCCAGCTGGTATTAATAGTGGTCTGGCTGGAATTGACACTTTCTGGTGTGTGATTGGGACTCAGTCCCACTCCAGCTGGTATTAAAAGAGGTCTGTATTGAATTGGCTCTTTCCTGGTGTGTGAGTGGGACTCAGTACCACTCCAGCTGGTACTTATAGAGATCTGGATTGATTTGGCTCTTTCCTGGTGTGTGAGTGGGACTCAGTCCCACTCCAGCTGGTATTAAAAGAGGTCTGGATTGAATTGGCTCTTTCCTGGTGTGTGAGTGGGACTCAGTACCACTCCAGCTGGTACTTATAGAGACCTGGATTGAATTGCTTCTTTCCTGGTGTGTGAGTGGGACTCAGTACCACTCCAGCTGGTATTAATAGTAACTTGGATTGAATTGGCTCTGTCCTGGTGTGTGAGTGGGACTCAGTAACACTCCAGCTGGTATTAAAAGAGGTCTGGATTGAATTGGCACTTTCCTGGTGTGTGAGTGGGGTTCAGTACCACTCCAGCTGTTATTCATAGAGATCTGGATTGATTTGGCTCTTTCCTGGTGTGTGAGTGGGACTCAGTCCCACTCCAGTCGCTATAAATAGAGGCCTGGATCGAAATGTCGCTTCCCTGGTGTGTGAGTGGGACTCAGTAACACTCCAGCTGGTATTAATAAAGACCTGGATTGAATTGGCTCTTTCCTGGTGTGTGTGTGGGACTCAATGGAACTCCAGCTGGTATTGATAGTGTTCAGGAATGAATTGTCTCTTTCCTCGTGTGTCAAAGTGTCTCAGTACCACTTCTGCAGGTATTAATAGAGGCCTAGATTGAATTGGCTCTTTCCTGGTGTGTGAGTGGGGCTCAGTCCCACTCCAGCTGGTATTAAGAGGTCTGGATTGAATTGGCTCTTTCATGATGTGTGAGTGGGGCTCAGTACCACTCCAGCTGGTATTAGTAGAGACCTGGATTGAATTGCCTCTTTGCTGGTGTGTGAGTGGGACTCGGTAACACTCCAGCTGGTATTAATAGTAACCTGGTTTGAATTGGCTCTGTCCTGGTGTGTGAGTGGGACTCCGTACCACTCCAGCTTGTATTCACAGAGGTCTGGATTGAATTGGCTCTTTCATGATGTGTGAGTGGGACTCAGTACCACTCCAGCTTGTATTGTAGAGGTCTGGATTGAATTGGCTCTTTCATGATGTGTGAGTGGGGCTCAGTACCACTCCAGCTGGTTTTAATAGAGTCCTGGATTTAATTGCCTCTTTCCTGGTGTGTGAGTGGGACTCGGTAACACTCCAGCTGGTATTAATAGAGACCTGGATTGAATTGCCTCTTTCCTGGTGTGTGAGTGGGACTCAGTACCACTCCAGTTGGTATTAATAGTGACCTGGTTTGAATTGGCTCTTTCCTGGTGTGTGAGTGGGACTCAGTGCCACTCCAGCTTGTATTCATAGAGGTCTGGATTGAATTGGCTCTTGCCTGGTGTGTGAGTGGGACTCAGTGCCACTCCAGCTTGTATTCATAGAGGTCTGGATTGAATTGGCTCTTTCATGATGTGTGAGTGAGGCTCAGTACCACTCCAGCTGGTAATAGTAGAGACCTGGATTGAATTGCCTCTTTCCTGGTGTGTGTGTGGGACTCAGTATCACTCCAGCTGGCATTAATAGTGTCCTGGATTTAATTGCCTCTTTCCTGGTGTGTGAGTGGGACTCAGTACCACTCCAGCTTGTATTCATAGAGGTCTGGATTGAATTGGCTCTTTCATGATGTGTGAGTGGGACTCAGTACCACTCCAGCTTGTATTCATAGAGGTCTGGATTGAATTGGCTCTTTCAGATTGGGTGAGTGGGGCTCAGTACCACTCCAGCTGGTATTAATAGAGTCCTGGATTTAATTGCCTCTTTCCTGGTGTGTGAGTGGGACTCGGTAACACTCCAGCTGGTATTAATAGAGACCTAAATTGAATTGCCTCTTTCCTGGTGTGTGAGTGGGACTCAGAACCACTCCAGTTGGTATTAATAGTGACCTGGTTTGAATTGGCTCTTTCCTGGTGTGTAAGTGGGACTCAGTGCCACTCCAGCTGTTGTTAATAGAGCCCTGGATTTAATTGCCTCTTTCCTGGTGTGTGAGTGGGACTCGGTAACACTCCAGCTGGTATTAATAGAGACCTGGATTGAATTGCCTCTTTCCTGGTGTGTGAGCGGGACTCAGTACCACTCCAGCTGGTATTAATAGTAACCTGGTTTGAATTGGCTCTGTCCTGGAGTGTGAGTGGGTCTCAGTACCACTCCAGCTGGTATTAATAGTAACCTGGTTTGAATTGGCTCGGTCCTGGTGTGTGAGTGGGACTCAGTACCACTCCAGCTGGTATTTATAGAGATCTGGATTGATTTGGCTCTTTCCTGGTGTGTGAGTGGGACTCAGTCCCACTCCAGCTGGTATTAAAAGAGGTCTGGATTGAATTGGCTCTTTCCTGGTGTGTGAGTGGGACTCAGTGCCACTCCAGCTGGTATTAATAGTAACCTGGTTTGAATTGGCTCTGTCCTGGTGTGTGACTGGGACTCAGTACCACTCCAGCAAGTATTAATAGAAACCTGGTTAGAATTGGATCTTTCCTGAGTTGTGAGTGGGACTCAGTACCACTCCAGCTTGTATTCATAGAGGTCTGGATTGAATTGGCTCTTTCATGATGAGTGAGTGAGGCTCAGTCCCACTCCAGCTGGTATTGAAAGAGGTCTGGATTGAATTGGCTGTTTCCTGGTGTGTGAGTGGGACTCAGTACCACTCCAGCTGGTATTTATAGAGACATGGTTTGAATTGTCTCTTTCCTGGTGTGTGAGTGGGACTCAGTACCACTCCAGCTGGTATTTATAGAGACCTGGATTGAATTGCCTCTTTCCTGGTGTGTGAGTGGAACTCAGTCCCACTCCAGCTGTTATTAAAAGAAGTCTGTATTGAATTGGCTCTTTCCTGGTGTGTGAGTGGGTTTCAGTACCACTCCAGCTGGTATTTATAGAGATCTGGATTGATTTGCCTCTTTCCTGGTGTGTGAGTGGGACTCAGTAACACTCCAGCTGGTATTAATAGAGACCTGGATTGAATTGGCTCTTTTTTGGTGTGTGTGTGGGACTCAATGTAACTCCAGCTGGTATTGATAGTGTTCAGGAATGAATTGTCTCTTTCCTCGTGTGTCAAAGTGTCTCAGTACCACTTCTGCAGGTATCAATAGAGGCCTAGATTGAATTGGCTCTTTCCTGGTGTGTGAGTGGGGCTCAGTCCCACTCCAGCTGGTATTAAGAGGTCTGGATAGAATTGGCTCTTTCATGATGTGTGAGTGGGGCTCAGTACCACTCCAGCTGGTATTAATAGAGTCCTGGATTTAATTGCCTCTTTCCTGGTGTGTGAGTGGGACTCGGTAACACTCCAGCTGGTATTAATAGAGGCCTGGATTTAATTGCCTCTTTCCTGTTGTGTGAGTGGGACTCGGTAACACTCCAGCTTGTATTTATAGAGGCCTGGATTGAATTGCCTCTTTCCTGCTGTGTGAGTGGGACTCAGTACCACTCCAGCTGGTATAAATAGGGGCCTGGGTTGAATTGGCTCTTTCCTGGTGTGTGAGTGGGGCTCACTCCCACTCCAGCTGGTATTAATAGAGGTCTGGATTGAATTGCCTCTTTCCTGGTGTGTGATTGGGACTCAGTACCACTCCAGCTGGTATTAATAGATGTCTGGATTGATTTGGCTCTTTCCTGGTGTTTGAGTGGGGCTCAGTACCACTCCAGCTGGTATTCATAGAGACATGGATTGAATTGGCTCTTTTCTGGTGTGTGAGTGGGACTCAGTCCCACTCCAGTCGCTATAAATACAGGCCTGGATCGCAGTGTCGCTTCCCTGGTGTGTGAGTGGGACTCAGTAACACTCCAGCTGGTATTAATAGAGACCTGGATTGAATTGGCTCTTTCTTGGTGTGTGTGTGGGACTCAATTGAACTCCAGCTGGTATTGATAGTGTTCTGGAATGAATTGTCTCTTTCCTCGTGTGTCAAAGTGTCTCAGTACCACTTCTGCAGGTATTAATAGAGGCCTAGATTGAATTGGCTCTGTCCTGGTGTGTGAGTGGGGCTCAGTCCCACACCAGCTGGTATTAATAGAGTCCTGGATTTAATTGCCTCTTTCTTGGTGTGTGAGTGGGACTCGGTAACACTCCAGCTGGTATTAATAGAGACCTGGATTGAATTGCCTCTTTCCTGGTGTGTGAGTGGGAATCAGTACCACTCCAGTTGGTATTAATAGTGACCTGGATTGAATTGGCTCTGTACTGGTGTGTGAGTGGGACTCAGTGCCACTCCAGCTGGTATTAATAGTAACCTGGTTTGAATTGGCTCTGTCCTGGAGTGTGAGTGGGTCTCAGTACCACTCCAGCTGGTATTAATAGTAACCTGGTTTGAATTGGCTCTGTCCTGGTGTGTGAGTGGGACTCAGTGCCACTCCAGCTGGTATTAATAGTAACCTGGTTAGAATTGGCTCTGTCCTGGTGTGTGAGTGGGACTCAGTAACACTCCAGCAAGTATTAATAGAAACCTGGTTAGAATTGGCTCTGTCCTGGTGTGTGACTGGGGCTCAGTACCACTCCAGCTGTTATTAAAAGAGGTCTGGATTGAATTGGCGCTTTCCTGGTGTGTGTGTGGGGCTCAGTGCCACTCCAGCTGGTATTTATAGAGATCTGGATTGATTTGGCTCTTTCCTGGTGTGTGAGTGGGGCTCGGTCCCACTCCAGCTGGTATTAAAAGAGGTCTGGATTGAATTGGCTCTTTCCTGGTGTGTGAGTTGGACTCAGTACCACTCCAGCTGGTATTTATAGAGACCTGGATTGAATTGCCTCTTTCCTGGTGTGTGAGGGGGGCTCAGTACCACTCCAGCTGGTATTAATAGTAACCTGGATTGAATTGGCTCTGTCCTGGTGTGAGAGTGGGACTCAGTAACACTCCAGCTGGTATTAAAAGAGGTCTGGATTGAATTGGCACTTTCCTGGTGTGTGAGTGGGACTCAGTCCCACTCCAGCTGTTATTAAAAGAAGTCTGGATTGAATTGGCTCTTTCCTGATGTGTGAGTGGGGCTCAGTCCCACACCAGCTGGTATTAATAGAGTCCTGGATTTAATTGCCTCTTTCTTGGTGTGTGAGTGGGGCTCAGTACCACTCCAGCTGGTATTAATAGTAACCTGGATTGAATTGGCTCTGTCCTGGTGTGAGAGTGGGACTCAGTCCCACTCCAGCTGGTGTTAAAAGAGGTCTGGATTGAATTGGCTCTTTCCTGGTGTGTGAGTGGGACTCAGTGCCACTCCAGCTGGTATTAATAGTAACCTGGTTTGAATTGGCTCTGTCCTGGTGTGTGACTGGGACTCAGTACCACTCCAGCAAGTATTAATAGAAACCTGGTTAGAATTGGCTCTTTCCTGAGTTGTGAGTGGGACTCAGTACCACTCCAGCTTGTATTCATAGAGGTCTGGATTGAATTGGCTCTTTCATGATGAGTGAGTGAGGCTCAGTCCCACTCCAGCTGGTATTAAAAGAGGTCTGGATTGAATTGGCTGTTTCCTGGTGTGTGAGTGGGACTCAGTACCACTCCAGCTGGTATTTATAGAGACATGGATTGAATTGTCTCTTTCCTGGTGTGTGAGTGGGACTCAGTACCACTCCAGCTGGTATTTATAGAGACCTGGATTGAATTGCCTCTTTCCTGGTGTGTGAGTGGAACTCAGTCCCACTCCAGCTGTTATTAAAAGAAGTCTGTATTGAATTGGCTCTTTCCTGGTGTGTGAGTGGGGTTCAGTACCACTCCAGCTGGTATTTATAGAGATCTGGATTGATTTGCCTCTTTCCTGGTGTGTGAGTGGGACTCAGTAACACTCCAGCTGGTATTAATAGAGACCTGGATTGAATTGGCTCTTTTTTGGTGTGTGTGTGGGACTCAATGTAACTCCAGCTGGTATTGATAGTGTTCAGGAATGAATTGTCTCTTTCCTCGTGTGTCAAAGTGTCTCAGTACCACTTCTGCAGGTATCAATAGAGGCCTAGATTGAATTGGCTCTTTCCTGGTGTGTGAGTGGGGCTCAGTCCCACTCCAGCTGGTCTTAAGAGGTCTGGATAGAATTGGCTCTTTCATGATGTGTGAGTGGGGCTCAGTACCACTCCAGCTGGTATTAATAGAGTCCTGGATTTAATTGCCTCTTTCCTGGTGTGTGAGTGGGACTCGGTAACACTCCAGCTGGCATTAATAGAGGCCTGGATTTAATTGCCTCTTTCCTGTTGTGTGAGTGGGACTCGGTAACACTCCAGCTTGTATTTATAGAGGCCTGGATTGAATTGCCTCTTTCCTGCTGTGTGAGTGGGACTCAGTACCACTCCAGCTGGTATAAATAGGGGCCTGGGTTGAATTGGCTCTTTCCTGGTGTGTGAGTGGGGCTCACTCCCACTCCAGCTGGTATTAATGGAGGTCTGGATTGAATTGCCTCTTTCCTGGTGTGTGATTGGGACTCAGTACCACTCCAGCTGGTATTAATAGATGTCTGGATTGATTTGGCTCTTTCCTGGTGTTTGAGTGGGGCTCAGTACCACTCCAGCTGGTATTCATAGAGACATGGATTGAATTGGCTCTTTTCTGGTGTGTGAGTGGGACTCAGTCCCACTCCAGTCGCTATAAATACAGGCCTGGATCGCAGTGTCGCTTCCCTGGTGTGTGAGTGGGACTCAGTAACACTCCAGCTGGTATTAATAGAGACCTGGATTGAATTGGCTCTTTCTTGGTGTGTGTGTGGGGCTCAATGGAACTCCAGCTGGTATTGATAGTGTTCTGGAATGAATTGTCGCTTTCCTCGTGTGTCAAAGTGTCTCAGTACCACTTCTGCAGGTATTAATAGAGGCCTAGATTGAATTGGCTCTGTCCTGGTGTGTGAGTGGGGCTCAGTCCCACACCAGCTGGTATTAATAGAGTCCTGGATTTAATTGCCTCTTTCTTGGTGTGTGAGTGGGACTCGGTAACACTCCAGCTGGTATTAATAGAGACCTGGATTGAATTGCCTCTTTCCTGGTGTGTGAGTGGGAATCAGTACCACTCCAGTTGGTATTAATAGTGACCTGGATTGAATTGGCTCTGTACTGGTGTGTGAGTGGGACTCAGTGCCACTCCAGCTGGTATTAATAGTAACCTGGTTTGAATTGGCTCTGTCCTGGAGTGTGAGTGGGTCTCAGTACCACTCCAGCTGGTATTAATAGTAACCTGGTTTGAATTGGCTCTGTCCTGGTGTGTGAGTGGGACTCAGTGCCACTCCAGCTGGTATTAATAGTAACCTGGTTAGAATTGGCTCTGTCCTGGTGTGTGAGTGGGACTCAGTAACACTCCAGCAAGTATTAATAGAAACCTGGTTAGAATTGGCTCTGTCCTGGTGTGTGACTGGGGCTCAGTACCACTCCAGCTGTTATTAAAAGAGGTCTGGATTGAATTGGCGCTTTCCTGGTGTGTGTGTGGGGCTCAGTGCCACTCCAGCTGGTATTTATAGAGATCTGGATTGATTTGGCTCTTTCCTGGTGTGTGAGTGGGGCTCGGTCCCACTCCAGCTGGTATTAAAAGAGGTCTGGATTGAATTGGCTCTTTCCTGGTGTGTGAGTTGGACTCAGTACCACTCCAGCTGGTATTTATAGAGACCTGGATTGAATTGCTTCTTTCTTGGTGTGTGAGGGGGGCTCAGTACCACTCCAGCTGGTATTAATAGTAACCTGGATTGAATTGGCTCTGTCCTGGTGTGAGAGTGGGACTCAGTAACACTCCAGCTGGTATTAAAAGAGGTCTGGATTGAATTGGCACTTTCCTGGTGTGTGAGTGGGACTCAGTCCCACTCCAGCTGTTATTAAAAGAAGTCTGGATTGAATTGGCTCTTTCCTGATGTGTGAGTGGGGCTCAGTCCCACACCAGCTGGTATTAATAGAGTCCTGGATTTAATTGCCACTTTCTTGGTGTGTGAGTGGGACTCGGTAACACTCCAGCTGGTATTAACAGAGACTTGGATTGAATTGCCTCTTTCCTGGTATGTGAGTGGGAATCAGTACGACTCCAGCTGGTATTTATAGAGATCTGGATTGATTTGGCTCTTTCCTGGTGTGTGAGTGGGACTCAGTCCCACTCCAGTCGCTATAAATAGAGGCCTGGATCGAAGTGTCGCTTCCCTGGTGTGTGAGTGGGACTCAGTAACACTCCAGCTGGTATTAATAGAGACCTGGATTGAATTGGCTCTTACTTGGTGTGTGTGTGGGACTCAATGGAACTCCAGCTGGTATTGATAGTGTTCAGGAATGAATTGTCACAGTACCACTTCTGCAGGTATTAATAGAGGCCTAGATTGAATTGGCTCTTTCCTGGTGTGTGAGTGGGGCTCAGTCCCACTCCAGCTGGTATTAAGAGGTCTGGATTGAATTGGCTCTTTCATGATGTGTGAGTGGGGCTCAGTACCACTCCAGCTGGTATTAGTAGAGACCTGGATTGAATTGCCTCTTTCCTGGTGTGTGAGTGGGACTCAGTACCTCTCCAGCTTGTATTCATAGAGGTCTGGATTGAATTGGCACTTTACTGGTGTGTGAGTCGGGCTCAGTCCCACTCCAGCTGGTATTAAGAGGTCTGGACTGAATTGGCTTTTTCCTGCGTGCGAGTGGGGCTCAGTACCACTCCAGCTGGTATTAAGAGGTCTGGATTGAATTGGCTCTTTCCTGGTGTGTGAGTGGGGCTCAGTCACACTCCAGCTGGTATTAATAGAGTCCTCGATTTAATTGCCTCTTTCCTGGTGTGTGAGTGGGACTCGGTAACACTCCAGCTGGTATTAATAGAGGCCTGGATTTAATTGCCTCTTTCCTGCTGTGTGAGTGGGACTCGGTAACACTCCAGCTGGTATTTATAGAGGCCTGGATTGAATTGCCTCTTTCCTGCTGTGTGAGTGGGACTCAGTACCACTCCAGCTGGTATAAATAGGGGCCTGGGTTGAATTGGCTCTTTCCTGGTGTTTGAGTGGGGCTCAGTACCACTCCAGCTGGTATTCATAGAGACATGGATTGAATTGGCTCTTTCCTGGTGTGTGAGTGGGACTCAGTACCACTCCAGCTGGAACTAATAGAGGTCTGGATTGAATTGGCTCCTTTCTGGTGAGTGAGTGGGTCTCAGTAGCACTCCAGCTGGTATTAATAGAGGTCTGGATTGAATTGGCTCTTTCCTGCAGTGTGAGTGGGACTCAGTACCACTCCAGCTGGAACTAATAGAGGTCTGGATTGAATTGGCTCCTTTCTGGTGAGTGAGTGGGTCTCAGTAGCACTCCAGCTGGTATTAATAGAGGTCTGGATTGAATTGGCTCTTTCCTGGTGTTTGAGTGGGGCTCAGTACCACTCCAGCTGGTATTCATAGAGACATGGATTGAATTGGCTCTTTCCTGGTGTGTGAGTGGGACTCAGTAACACTCCAGCTGGAACTAATAGTGGTCTGGAATGAATTGGCTCCTTTCTGGTGTGTGAGTGGGACTCAGTACCACTCCAGCTGGTATGAATAGAGACCTGGATTGAAATGCCTCTTCCCTGCAGTGTGAGTGGGACTCAGTACCACTCCAGCTGGTATTAATAGATACCTGGTTTGAATTGGCTCTTTCCTGGTGTGTAAGTGGGACTCGGTAACACTCCAGCTGGTATTTCTAGAGTCCTGGATTTAATTGGCTCTTTCCTGGTGTGTGAGTGGGACACAGTACCACTCCAGTTGGAATTAATAGTGACCTGGTTTGAATTGGCTCTTTCCTGGTGTGTGAGTGGGACTCGGTAACACTCCAGCTGGTGTTAATAGAGTCCTGGAATTAATTGGCTCTTTCCTGGTGTGTGAGTGGGACTCAGTACCACTCCAGCTGGTATTTATAGAGGCCTGGATTGAATTGCCTCTTTCCTGCTGTGTGAGTGGGACTCAGTACCACTCCAGCTGGTATAAATAGGGGCCTGGGTTGAATTGGCTCTTTCCTGGTCTTTGAGTGGGGCTCAGTACCACTCCAGCTGGTATTCATAGAGACATGGATTGAATTGGCTCTTTCCTGGTGTGTGAGTGGGACTCGGTAACACTCCAGCTGGTATTAATAGAGACCTGGATTCAATTGCCTCTTTCCTGGTGTGTGAGTGGGAATCAGTACCACTCCAGTTGGTATTAATAGTGACCTGGATTGAATTGGCTCTGTCCTGGTGTGTGAGTGGGACTCAGTGCCACTCCAGCTGGTATTAATAGTAACCTGGTTTGAATTGGCTCTGTCCTGGAGTGTGAGTGGGTCTCAGTACCACTCCAGCTGGTATTAATAGTAACCTGGTTTGAATTGGCTCTGTCCTGGTGTGTGAGTGGGACTCAGTGCCACTCCAGCTGGTATTAATAGTAACCTGGTTTGAATTGGCTCTGTCCTGGTGTGTGAGTGGGACTCAGTACCACTCCAGCAAGTATTAATAGAAACCTGGTTAGAATTGGCTCTGTCCTGGTGTGTGACTGGGGCTCAGTACCACTCCAGCTGTTATTAAAAGATGTCTGGATTGAATTGGCGCTTTCCTGAAGTGTGTGGGGCTCAGTGCCACTCCAGCTGATATTTATAGAGATCTGGATTGATTTGGCTCTTTCCTGGTGTGTGAGTGGGGCACGGTCCCACTCCAGCTGGTATTAAATGAGGTCTGGATTGAATTGGCTCTTTCCTGGTGTGTGAGTGGGACTCAGTACCACTCCAGCTGGTATTTATAGAGACCTGGATTGAATTGCCTCTTTCCTGGTGTGTGAGTGGGACTCAGTACCCCTCCAGCTGGTATTAATAGTAACCTGGATTGAATTGGCTCTGTCCTGGTGTGAGAGTGGGACTCAGTAACACTCCAGCTGGTATTAAAAGAGGTCTGGATTGAATTGGCACTTTCCTGGTGTGTGAGTGGGACTCAGTCCCACTCCAGCTGTTATTAAAAGAAGTCTGGATTGAATTGGCTCTTTCCTGGCGTGTGAGTGGGGTTCAGTACCACTCCAGCTGGTATTTATAGAGATCTGGATTGATTTGGCTCTTTCTTGGTGTGTGAGTGGGACTCAGTCCCACTCCAGTCGCTATAAATAGAGGCCTGGATCGAAGTGTCGCTTCCCTGGTGTGTGAGTGGGACTCAGTAACTCTCCAGCTGGTATTTATAGAGACCTGGATTGAATTGGCTCTTTCTTGCTGTGTGTGTGGGACTCAATGGAACTCCAGCTGGTATTAAGTGGTCTGGATTGAATTGGCTCTTTCATGAAGAGTGAGTGGGGCTCAGTACCACTCCAGCTGGTATTAGTAGAGACCTGGATTGAATTGCCTCTTTCCTGGTGTGTGAGTGGGACTCAGTACCTCTCCAGCTTGTATTCATAGAGGTCTGGATTGAAATGGCACTTTACTGGTGTGTGAGTCGGGCTCAGTCCCACTCCAGCTGGTATTAAGAGGTCTGGACTGAATTGGCTTTTTCCTGCGTGTGAGTGGGGCTCAGTACCACTCCAGCTGGTATTAAGAGGTCTGGATTGAATTGGCTCTTTCCTGGTGTGTGAGTGGGGCTCAGTCACACTCCAGCTGGTATTAATAGAGTCCTGGATTTAATTGCCTCTTTCCTGCTGTGTGAGTGGGACTCAGTACCACTCCAGCTGGTATAAATAGGGGCCTGGGATGAATTGGCTCTTTCCTGGTGTTTGAGTGGGGCTCAGTACCACTCCAGCTGGTATTCATAGAGACATGGATTGAATTGGCTCTTTCCTGGTGTTTGAGTGGGACTCAGTACCACTCCAGCTGGAACTAATAGAGGTCTAGATTGAATTGGCTCCTTTCTGGTGAGTGAGTGGGTCTCAGTAGCACTCCAGCTGGTATTCATAGAGACATGGATTGAATTGGCTCTTTCCTGGTGTGTGAGTGGGACTCGGTAACACTCCAGCTGGTATTAATAGAGACCTGGATTGAATTGCCTCTTTCCTGGTGTGTGAGTGGGAATCAGTACCACTCCAGTTGGTATTAATAGTGACCTGGATTGAATTGGCTCTGTACTGGTGTGTGAGTGGGACTCAGTGCCACTCCAGCTGGTATTAATAGTAACCTGGTTTGAATTGACTCTTTCCTGCTGTGTGAGTGGGATTCAGTACCACTCCAGCTGGTATTCATTGAGGCCTGGATAGATTTGCCTCTTTCCTGGTGTGTGAGTGGGACTCAGTACCACTCCAGCTGGTATTAATTGAGGCCTGGATAGATGTGCCTCTTTCCTGGTGTGTGAGTGGGACTCAGTACCACTCCAGCTGGTATTCATTGAGGCCTGGATAGATTTGCCTCTTTCCTGGTGTGTGAGTGGGACTCAGTACCACTCCAGCTGGTATTAATTGAGGCATGGATAGATGTGCCACTTTCCTGGTGTGTGAGTGGGACTCAGTACCACTCCAGCTGGTATTAATAGAAGCCTGTATTGAATTGGCTCTTTCCTGGTGTGTGAGTGGGACTCAGTACCACTCCAGCTGGTATTAATAGAGGCCTGGAATGAATTGGTTCTTTACTGGTGTTTGAGTGGGACTCAGTACCGTTCCAGCTGGTATTAATAGAGGTCTGTATTGAATTGGCTCTTTTCTGGTGGAAGTGTGGGGCTCAGTACCACTCCAGCTGGTATTAATAGAAGCCTGTATTGTATTGGCTCTTTCCTCGTGTGTGAGTGGGACTCAGTACCACTCCAGCTGATATTAATAGAGGCCTGGATTGAATTGGCTCTTTCTGAGTGTGCGAGTGGGACTCAGTACCACTCCAGCTGGTATTAATAGAGGCCTGGTTTGAATTGGCTCTTTACTGGGGTGTGACTGGGGCTCAGTACCACTCCAGCTGATATTAATAGAGGCCTGGAAATAATTGGTTCTTTCCGGGTGTGTGACTGGGGCTCAGTACCACTCCAGCTGATATTAATAGAGGCCTGGATTGAATTGGCAATTTCCTGGTCTGTGAGTGGGACTCAGTACCACTCCAGCTGTTATGAATAGAGGCCTGGAATGAATTGGCTCTTTTCTGGTGTGTGAGTGGGGCTCAGTCCCACTGCAGCTGACATTAATAGAGGCCTGGAAAGAATTGGTTCTTTCCGGGTGTGTGAGTGGGGCTCAGTACCACTCCAGCTGATATTAATAGAGGCCTGGAATGAATTGGCTCTTTTCTGGTGGAAGAGTGGGACTCAGTACCACTCCAGCTGGTATTAATCGAGGCCTGGCTTGAATTGGCTCTTTCCTGGTGTGTGATTGGTACTCATTACCACTCCAGCTGGTATAAATAGGGGCCTGGGTTGAATTGGCTCTTTCCTGGTGTTTGAGTGGGGCTCAGTACCACTCCAGCTGGTATTCATAGAGACATGGATTGAATTGGCTCTTTCCTGGTGTGTGAGTGGGACTCAGTACCACTCCAGCTGGAACTAAAAGAGGTCTGGATTGAATTGGCTCCTTTCTGGTGAGTGAGTGGGTCTCAGTAGCACTCCAGCTGGTATTAATAGAGGTCTGGATTGAATTGGCTCTTTCCTGGTGTTTGAGTGGGACTCAGTACCACTCCAGCTGGAAATAATACAGGTCTAGATTGAATTGGCTCCTTTCTGGTGAGTGAGTGGGTCTCAGTAGCACTCCAGCTGGTATTAATAGAGGTCTGGATTGAATTGGCTCTTTCCTGGTGTTTGAGTGGGGCTCAGTACCACTCCAGCTGGTATTCATAGAGACATGGATTGAATTGGCTCTTTCCTGGTGTGTGAGTGGGAAAATGTACCACTCCAGTTGGTATTAATAGTGACCTGGATTGAATTGGCTCTGTACTGGTGTGTGAGTGGGACTCAGTGCCACTCCAGCTGGTATTAATAGTAACCTGGTTTGAATTGACTCTTTCCTGCTGTGTGAGTGGGATTCAGTACCATTCCAGCTGGTATTCATTGAGGCCTGGATAGATTTGCCTCTTTCCTGGTGTGTGAGTGGGACTCAGTACCACTCCAGCTGGTATTAATTGAGGCCTGGATAGATGTGCCTCTTTCCTGGTGTGTGAGTGGGACTCAGTACCACTCCAGCTGGTATTCATTGAGGCCTGGATAGATTTGCCTCTTTCCTGGTGTGTGAGTGGGACTCAGTACCACTCCAGCTGGTATTAATTGAGGCCTGGATAGATGTGCCACTTTCCTGGTGTGTGAGTGGGACTCAGTACCACTCCAGCTGGTATTAATGGAAGCCTGTATTGAATTGGCTCTTTCCTGGTGTGTGAGTGGGACTCAGTACCACTCCAGCTGGTATTAATAGAGGCCTGGAATGAATTGGTTCTTTACTGGTGGAAGTGTGGGGCTCAGTACCACTCCAGCTGGTATTAATAGAAGCCTGTATTGTATTGGCTCTTTCCTCGTGTGTGAGTGGGACTCAGTACCACTCCAGCTGATATTAATAGAGGCCTGGATTGAATTGGCTCTTTCTGAGTGTGCGAGTGGGACTCAGTACCACTCCAGCTGGTATTAATAGAGGGCTGGTTTGAATTGGCTCTTTCCTGGGGTATGTGAGGGACTCAGTACCATTCCAGCTGGTATTAATAGAGGTCTGTATTGAATTGGCTCTTTTCTGGTGGAAGAGTAGGGCTCAGTATCACTCCAGCTGCTATTAATAGAGGCCTGGAATGAATTGGTTCTTTACTGGTGTTTGAGTGGGACTCAGTACCGTTCCAGCTGGTATTAATAGAGGTCTGTATTGAATTGGCTCTTTTCTGGTGGAAGTGTGGGGCTCAGTACCACTCCAGCTGGTATTAATAGAAGCCTGTATTGTATTGGCTCTTTCCTCGTGTGTGAGTGGGACTCAGTACCACTCCAGCTGATATTAATAGAGGCCTGGATTGAATTGGCTCTTTCTGAGTGTGCGAGTGGGACTCAGTACCACTCCAGCTGGTATTAATAGAGGGCTGGTTTGAATTGGCTCTTTCCTGGGGTATGTGAGGGACTCAGTACCATTCCAGCTGGTATTAATAGAGGTCTGTATTGAATTGGTTCTTTTCTGGTGGAAGAGTAGGGCTCAGTATCACTCCAGCTGCTATTAATAGAGGCCTGGATTGAATTGGGTCTGTCCTGGTGTGTGAGAGGGACTCAGTACCATTCCAGCTGCTATTGATAGATGCCTGGAATGAATTGGTTCATTACTGGTGTTTGAGGGGGACTCAGTACCATTCCAGCTGGTATTAATAGTGGCCTGGAATGAACTGGCTCTTCCCTGGTCTGTGAGTGGGACTCCGGACCACTCCAGCTGGTAATAAAGGAGGAATGGATTGAAATGGAACTATTCTGGTGTGTAAGTGGGGCTCAGTACCACTCCAGCTGGTATTAATAGAGACCTGGATTGATTTGGCGCTTTCCTGCTGTGTGTGTGGGGCTCAGTGCCACTCCAGCTGGTATTTATAGAGATCTGGATTGATTTGGCTCTTTCCTGGTGTGTGAGTGGGGCTCGGTCCCACTCCAGCTGGTATTAAAAGAGGTCTGGATTGAATTGGCTCTTTCCTGGTGTGTGAGTGGGACTCAGTACCACTCCAGCTGGTATTTATAGAGACCTGGATTGAATTGCCTCTTTCCTGGTGTGTGAGTGGGACTCAGTACCACTCCAGCTGTTATTAATAGTAACCTGGATTGAATTGGCTCTGTCCTGGTGTGAGAGTGGGACTCAGTAACACTCCAGCTGGTATTAAAAGAGGTCTGGATTGAATTGGCACTTTCCTGGTGTGTGAGTGGGACTCAGTCCCACTCCAACTGTTATTAAAAGAAGTCTGGATTGAATTGGCTCTTTCCTGGTGTGTGAGTGGGGTTCAGTACCACTCCAGCTGGTATTTATAGAGATCTGGATTGATTTGGCTCTTTCCCGGTGTGTGAGTGGGACTCAGTACCACTCCAGCTGCTAGTAATAGAGGCCTGGATTATTTTGACACTTTTCTGGTGCGTGAGTGGGACTCAGTACCACTCCAGCTGGTATTAATTGAGGCCTGGATATATTTGCCTCTTTCCTGGTGTGTGAGTGGGACTCAGTACCACTACAGCTGGTATTAATTGAGGCCTGGATAGATTTGTCCCTTTCCTGGTGTGTGAGTGGGACTCAGTACCACTCCAGCTGGTATTAATAGAGGCCTGGAATGAATTGGTTCTTTACTGGTGTTTGAGTGGGACTCAGTACCCTTCCAGCTGGTATTAATAGAGGTCTGTATTGAATTGGCTCTTTTCTGGTGGAAGTGTAGGGCTCAGTACCACTCCAGCTGGTATTAATAGAGGCCTGGTTTGAATTGGCTCTTTACTGGGGTGTGACTGGGGCTCAGTACCACTCCAGCTGATATTAATAGAGGCCTGGATTGAATTGGCTCTTTCTGAGTGTGCGAGTGGGACTCAGTACCATTCCAGCTGGTATTAATAGAGGCCTGGATTGAATTGGCACTTTCCTGGTGTGTGAGTGGGACTCAGTACCATTCCAGCTGGTATTAATAGAGGCCTGGATTGAATTGGCACTTTCCTGGTGTGTGAGTGGGACTCAGTATCACTCCAGCTGTTATTATTCGAGGCCTGGCATGAATTGGCTCTTTTCTGGTGGAAGGGTAGGGCTCAGTACCACTCCAGCTGGTATTAATAGAGGCCTGGATTGAATTGGCCCTTTCCTGGTGTGTGAGTGGGACTCAGTACCATTCCAGCTGGTATTAATCGAGGCCTGGTTTGAATTGGCTCTTTCCTGGTCTGTGAGTGGCACTCAGTTCCACTCCAGCTGCTATTAATAGAGGCCTGGTTTGAATTGGCTCTTTCCTGGTGAATGTGAGGTACCCAGCACCATTCCAGCCGGTATTAATAGAGGTCTGTATTGAATTGGCTCTTTTCTGGTGGAAAGGTAGGGCTCAGTACCACTCCAGCTGGTATTAATCGAGGCCTGGTTTGAATTGGCTCCTTCCTGGAGAATGTGAGGGAGTCAGTACCATTCCAGCTTGTATTAATAGAGGCCTGGAATGAATTGGCTCTTTCCGGGTGTGCAAGTGGGGCTCAGTACCACTCCAGCTGGTATTAACAGAGGCCTGGAATGAACTGGCTCTTCCCTGATTTGTGAGTTGGACTCAGTACCACTCCTGCTGGTATTAATAGAGACCTGGATTGATTTGGCTCTTTACTGGTCTGTGAGTGGGACTCAGTACCACTCCAGCTGGTATTAATAGTGTCCTGGATTGTATTGGCTCTTTCCTGGTGTGTGAGTGGGACTCAGTACCGTTCCAGCTGGTATTAATGGAGGTCTGGATTGAATTGGCTCTTCTCTGGTGGAAGAGTAGGGCTCAGTACCACTCCAGCTGGTATTAATAGAGGCCTGGTTTGAATTGGCTCTTTACTGGGGTGTGAGTGGGGCTCAGTACCACTCCAGCTGGTATTAATAGTGACCTGGATTGTATTGGCTCTTTCCTGGTGTGTGAGTGGGACTCAGTACCGACCCAGCTGGTATTAATCGAGGCCTGGTTTGAATTGGCTCATTGCTGGTGAATGTGAGGGACCCAGTACCATTCCAGCAGGTATTAATGGAGATCTGTATTGAATTGGCTCTTTTCTGGTGGAAGAGTAGGGCTCAGTACCACTCCAGCTGATATTAATAGAGGCCTGGATTGAATTGGCAATTTCCTGGTATGTGAGTGGGACTCAGTACCACTCCAGCTGTTATGAATAGAGGCCTGGAATGAATTGGCTCTTTTCTGGTGTGTGAGTGGGGCTCAGTACCACTGCAGCTGACATTAATAGAGGCCTGGAAAGAATTGGTTCTTTCCGGGTGTGTAAGTGGGGCTCAGTACCACTCCAGCTGATATTAATAGAGGCCTGGAATGAATTGGCTCTTTTCTGGTGGAAGAGTGGGACTCAGTACCACTCCAGCTGGTATTAATCGAGGCCTGGCTTGAATTGGCTCTTTCCTGGTGTGTGATTGGGACTCATTACCACTGCAGCTGCTATTAATGGAGGTCTGTATTGAATTGGTTCTTTTCTGGTGGAAGAGTAGGGCTCAGTACCACTCCAGCTGGTATTAATAGAGGCCTGGTTTGAATTGGCTCTTTACTGGGGTGTGACTGGGTCTCAGTACCACTCCAGCTGATATTAATAGAGGCCTGGATTGAATTGGCTCTTTCTGAGTGTGCGAGTGGGACTCAGTACCATTCTAGCTGGTATTAATAGAGGCCTGGATTGAATTGGCTCTTTCCTGGTGTGTGAGTGGGACTCAGTACCATTCCAGCTGTTATTAATAGAGGCCTGGAATGAATTGGCTCTTTTCTGGTGGAAGTGTAGGGCTCAGCACCACTCCAGCTGGTATTAATCGAGGCCTGGCTTGAATTGGCTCTTTCCTGGTGTGTGAGTGGGACTCAGTACCACTCCAGCTGCTATTAATCGAGGCCTTTCTTGAATTGGCTCTTTCGTGGTGTGTGAGTGGGACTCAGTAGCACTCCAGCTGGTATTAATAGAGGCCTGGATTGAATTGGCGTTTTTCTGTGCTGTAAGTGGGACTCAGTGCCATTCCATCTCGTATTAATAGAGGCCTGGATTGAATTGGCTCTTTCCTGGTGAATGGGTGGGACTCAGTACCATTCCAGCTGGTATTAATAGAGGCCTGGTTTGAATTGGCTCTTTCCTGGTGATTGGATGGGACTCTGTACCACTCCAGCCAATATTAATGGAGGCCTGGATTGAATTGGCTCTTTCCTGGTGTGTAAGTGGGACTCAGTACCATTCCAGGTGGTATTAATAGAGGCCTTGATTGAATTGGCACTTTCCTGGTATGTGAGTGGGACTCAGTACCACTCCAGCTGTTATTAATAGAGGCCTGGAATGAATTGGCTCTTTTCTGGTGGAAGAGTAGGGCTCAGTGCCACTCCAGCTGGTATTAATTGAGGCCTGGTTTGAATTGGCTCTTTCCTGGTGAATGTGAGGGACTCAGTACCACTCCAGCTGTTATTAATAGAGGTCTGTATTGAATTGGATCTTTTCTGGTGGAAGAGTTGGGCTCAGTGCCACTCCAGCTGGTATTAATAGTGACCTGGATTGAATTGGCTCTTTCCTGGTGTGTGAGTGGGACTCAGTACCTCTCCAGCTGGTATTAATGGAGGTCTGGTTTAAATTGGCTCTTTCCTGGTGTGTGAGTGGGGCTCAGTACCACTCCAGCTGGTATTAATAGTGACCTGGATTGAATAGGCTCTTTCCTGGTGTGTGAGTGGGACTCAGTACCACTCCAGCATGTATTAATTTAGGTCTGGTTTGAATTGACTCTTTCCTGGTGTGTGAGTGGGCGTTAATTCCACTCCAGCTAGTATTAATAGAGACCTGGATTGAATTGGCTCTTTCTGGGGTGTTAGTGGGGCTCAGTGCCACTCCAGATGTTATTAGTAGAGGTCTGGATTGAATTGGCTCCTTCCTGGTATGTGTGAGGGACTCAGTATCACTCCAGCCGGTGTTAATGGAAGCCTGGAATTAACTAACTCTTTCCTGGTGTGTGAGAGGTGCTCACTCCCACTCCAGCTGGTATCAATGGCGGTCTGGCTTTAATTGGCTTTTTCCTGGTGTGTGAGTGGGGCTCAGTACCACTCCAGCTGGTATTTATAAAGGTTTGCATTGAATTGGCTCTTTCCTGGTGTGTGAGTGGGGCTCAGTACCATTCCAGCTGGTATTAAGAGGTCTGGATTGAAATGGCTCTTCCCTGGTGTGTGAGTGGGACTCAGTACCACTCCAGCTGGCATTAATAGAGGTCTGGATTGAAATGGCTCTTCCCTGGTGTGTGAGTGGGGCTCAGTACCACTCCAGCTGGCATTAATAGAGGTCTGGATTGAATTGGCTGTTTCCTGGCGTGTGTGTGGGACTCAGTACCACTCCAGCTGGCATTAATAGAGGTCTGGATTGAATTGGCTGTTTCCTGGTGTGTGTGTGGGACTCAGTACCACTCCAGCTGGCATTAATAGAGGTCTGGATTGAATTGGCTGTTTCCTGGTGTGTGTGTGGGACTCAGTACCACTCCGGATGGTTTTAATAAAGGCCACTTCGATCTGATGACATGCACTGTTGTCTGTTTGATGTCACCTTCACTGCGGCCATTTTACGTGACATGTGGTATGGCCATTTTAAATGTTATGCTCTGTGGTCTGTTTGATGTCACCTTCACTGCGGCCATTTTACGTGACATGTGCTGCGGTCATTTTCAATGATATGCACTGTGATCTGTTTGATGTCACCTTCACTGTGGCCATTTTACGTGACATGTGCTGCGGCCATTTTCAATGATATGCACTGTGGTCTGTTTGATGTCACCTTCACTGCGGCAATTTTACGCGACATGTGCTGCGGCCATTTATATGATATGCTCTGTGATCTGTTTGATGTCACCTTCACTGCGGCCATTATACGCGACATGTGCTGCGGCCATTTTAAATGATATGCTCTGTGATCTGTTTGAATTGAGAGTAATCCACGGGGATCATTTTCAATGTTTTCTGTCCAGGGCAGTGAATGTAACAGATTATAAATGAGAATAAAGTCTCTTCAAGGATAATAAATCACAGACAATCATAAAGATTATAAAGATTTACAAAGTGAGAGGAAGAATTATAAACAGTTTATAAAGGTTGTAAAGGTCAGTAAATGATTATAAATTATTATAAAGAATTATCAATAATTATCCGGATTCTTTTAGTTTGAAAGGGATTATAAAAGAATCAGAAAAATTCAGACCCTGCCCCCACTCCCGTCACCCTGGAAACAGAACCCGCCCCCACTCCCGTCACTCTGGAAACAGACCCCGCCACTACTCCCGTCACCCTGGAAACAGACCCCGCCCCACTCCCGTCACCCTGGAAACAGACCCCGCCCCCACTTCCGTCTCCCTGGAAACAGACCCCGCCCCCACTCCCGTCACCCTGGAAACAGACCCCGCCCCCACTCCCGTCAGCCTGGATACAGACCCCGCCCCCACTCCCGTCACTTTGGAAACAGACCCCGCCCCCACTCCCGTCACTCTGGAAACAGACCCCGCCCCCACTCCCGTCACTCTGGAAACAGACCCCGCCCCTACTCCCGTCACTATGGAAACAGACCCCGCCCCCACTCCCGTCACCCTGGAAACAGACCCCGCCCCCTCTCCCGTCAACCTGGAAACAGACCCCGCCCCCATTCCGTCACCCTGGAAACAGACCCCGCCCCCACTCCCGTCACTCTGGAAATAGCCCCCGCCCCCACTCCCGTCACCCTGGAAACAGACACCGCCCCCACTCCTGTCACCTTGGTAACAGACCCCGCCCCCACCACCGTCACCCTGGAAACAGACCCCACCCCACTCCAGTCACTCTGGAAACAGACCCCGCCCCACTCCTGTCACTCTGGAAACAGACCCCGCCCCCACTCCCGTCACTCTGGAAACAGACCCCGCCACCACACCCGTCACTCTGGACGCAGACCCCGCCCCTATTCCCGTCACTCCGGAAACACACCCCGCCCACACTCGCCGTTACCTTGGAAACAGACACCGCCCCCACTCCCGTCACCCTGGAATCAGAGCCCGCCCCCACCTCGTCACACTGGAAACGGACCACGCCCCCACTCCTCCGTCACCAGGGAAACAGACTCCGCCCACCCCGTCACCTTGGAAATCGACCCCGCCCCCACTCCTCCGTCACACTGGAAACAGACCCCGCCCCCACTCCATTCACTCTGGAAACAAACTCCGCCCACCCCGTCACCTTGGAAAAAGACCACGCCCCCACTCCTCCGTCACCGTGCAGACAGGCCCCTCCCCCGCTCTGTCTCCATGGTGACAGTCCCCTCCCCCGCTCTGTCTCCATGGTGAGAGGCCCATCCCCCGCTCTGTCTCCATGGTGACAGTCCCCTCCCCCGCTCTGTCTCCATGGTGAGAGGCCCCTCCCCCGCTCTGTCTCCATGGTGACAGTCCCCTCCCCCGCTCTGTCTCCATCTTGACAGGCCCCTCCCCCGCTCTGTCTCCATGGTGACAGTCCCCTCCCCCGCTCTGTCTCCATGGTGACAGTCCCCTCCCCCGCTCTGTCTCCATCTTGACAGTCTCCTCCCCCGCTCTGTCTCCATGGTGACAGGCCCCTCCCCCGCTCTGTCTACATGGTGACAGTCCCCTCCCCCGCTCTGTCTCCCTGGTGACAGTCCCTCCCCCGCTCTGTCTCCATGGTGACAGTCCCCTCCCCCGCTCTGTCTCCATGGTGAGATGCCCCTCCTCCGCTCTGTCTCCATGGTGAAAGGCCCCACCCCCGCTCTGTCTCCATGGTGACAGGCCCCTCCCCCGCTCTGTCTCCATGGTGACAGGCCCCTCCCCCGCTCTGTCTACATGGTGACAGGCCCCTCCCCCGCTCTGTCTCCATGGTGACAGTCCCCTCCCCAGCTCTGTCTCCATGGTGACAGTCCCCTCCCCCTCTCTGTCTCCATGGTGACAGTCCCCTCCCCCGCTCTGTCTCCATGGTGACAGGCCCCTCCCCCGCTCTGTCTCCATGGTGACAGTCCCCTCCCCCGCTCTGTCTCCATGGTGACTGTCCCCTCCCCCGCTCTGTCTCCATGGTGACAGTCCCCTCCCCCGCTCTGTCTCCATGGTGACAGGCCCCTCCCCCGCTCTGTCTCCATGGTGACAGTCTCCTCCAACTCTCTGTCTCCATGGTGACAGTCCCCTCCCCCGCTCTGTCTCCATGGTGACAGTCCCCTCCCCCTCCTCTGTCTCCATGGTGACAGTCACCTCCCCCTCTCTGTCTCCATGGTGACAGTCTCCTCCCCCTCTCTGTCTCCATGGTGACAGTCCCCTCCCCCGCTCTGTCTCCATGGTGACTGTCCCCTCCCCCGCTCTGTCTCCATGGTGACAGGCCCCTCCCCCGCTCTGTCTCCACGGTGACAGGCCCCTCACCCTCTCTGTCTCCATGGTGACAGTCTCCTCCCCCTCTCTGTCTCCATGGTGACAGTCCCCTCCCACGCTCTGTCTCCATGGTGACAGTCCCCACCCCCGCTCTGTCTCCATGGTGACAGTCCCCTCCCCCGCTCTGCCTCCATGGTGACAGTCTCCTCCCCTGCTCTGTCTCCATGGTGACAGTCTCCTCCCCCGCTCAGTCTCCATGGTGACTGTCCCCTCCCCCGCTCTGTCTTTATGGTGACAGTCCCCTCCCCCGCTCTGTCTCCATGGTGACAGTCCCCTCCCCCGCTCTGCCTCCCTGGTGACAGTCCCTCCCCCGCTCTGTCTCCATGGTGACAGTCCCCTCCCCCGCTCTGTCTCCATGGTGAGAGGCCCCTCCTCCGCTCTGTCTCCATGGTGAAAGGCCCCACCCCCGCTCTGTCTCCATGGTGACAGGCCCCTCCCCCGCTCTGTCTCCATGGTGAAAGGCCCCTCCCCCGCTCTGTCTACATGGTGACAGGACCCTCCCCCGCTCTGTCTCCATGGTGACAGTCCCCTCCCCAGCTCTGTCTCCATGGTGACAGTCCCCTCCCCCTCTCTGTCTCCATGGTGACAGTCCCCTCCCCCGCTCTGTCTCCATGGTGAGAGGCCCCTCCCCCGCTCTGTCTCCATGGTGAGAGGCCCCTCCCCCGCACTGTCTCCATGGTGACTGTCCCCTCCCCCGCTCTGTCTCCATGGTGACAGTCCCCTCCCCGCTCTGTCTCCATGGTGACAGGCCCCCCCCCGCTCTGTCTCCATGGTGACAGTCTCCTCCAACTCTCTGTCTCCATGGTGACAGACCCCTCCCCCGCTCTGTCTCCATGGTGACAGTCCCCTCCCCCTCCTCTGTCTCCATGGTGACAGTCTCCTCCCCCTCTCTGTCTCCATGGTGACAGTCTCCTCCCCCTCTCTGTCTCCATGGTGACAGTCCCCTACCCCGCTCTGTCTCCATGGTGACTGTCCCCTCCCCCGCTCTGTCTCCATGGTGACATGCCCCTCCCCCGCTCTGTCTCCACGGTGACAGGCCCCTCCCCCTCTATGTCTCCATGGTGACAGTCTCCTCCCCCTCTCTGTCTCCATGGTGACAGTCCCCTCCCACGCTCTGTCTCCATGGTGACAGTCCCCACCCCCGCTCTGTCTCCATGGTGACAGTCCCCTCCCCCGCTCTGCCTCCATGGTGACAGTCTCCTCCCCTGCTCTGTCTCCATGGTGACAGTCTCCTCCCCCGCTCAGTCTCCATGGTGACTGTCCCCTCCCCCGCTCTGTCTTCATGGTGACAGTCCCCTCCCCCGCTCTGTCTCCATGGTGAGAGTCCCCTCCCCCGCTCTGTCTCCATGGTGACAGTCCCCTCCCCCGCTCTGTCTCCATGGTGACAGTCCCCTCCCCCGCTCTGTCTCCATGGTGACAGGCCCCTCCCCCTCTGTCTCCATTGTGAGAGGCCCCTCCCCTGCTCTGTCTCCATGGTGACAGTCTCCTCCCCCGCTCTGTCTCCATGGTGACAGTCCCCTCCCCCTCCTCTGTCTCCATGGTGACAGTCACCTCCCCCTCTCTGTCTCCATGGTGACAGTCTCCTCCCCCTCTCTGTCTCCATGGTGACAGTCCCCTCCCCCGCTCTGTCTCCATGGTGACTGTCCCCTCCCCCGCTCTGTCTCCATGGTGACAGGCCCCTCCCCCGCTCTGTCTCCACGGTGACAGGCCCCTCACCCTCTCTGTCTCCATGGTGACAGTCTCCTCCCCCTCTCTGTCTCCATGGTGACAGTCCCCTCCCACGCTCTGTCTCCATGGTGACAGTCCCCACCCCCGCTCTGTCTCCATGGTGACAGTCCCCTCCCCCGCTCTGCCTCCATGGTGACAGTCTCCTCCCCTGCTCTGTCTCCATGGTGACAGTCTCCTCCCCCGCTCAGTCTCCATGGTGACTGTCCCCTCCCCCGCTCTGTCTTTATGGTGACAGTCCCCTCCCCCGCTCTGTCTCCATGGTGACAGTCCCCTCCCCCGCTCTGCCTCCCTGGTGACAGTCCCTCCCCCGCTCTGTCTCCATGGTGACAGTCCCCTCCCCCGCTCTGTCTCCATGGTGAGAGGCCCCTCCTCCGCTCTGTCTCCATGGTGAAAGGCCCCACCCCCGCTCTGTCTCCATGGTGACAGGCCCCTCCCCCGCTCTGTCTCCATGGTGAAAGGCCCCTCCCCCGCTCTGTCTACATGGTGACAGGACCCTCCCCCGCTCTGTCTCCATGGTGACAGTCCCCTCCCCAGCTCTGTCTCCATGGTGACAGTCCCCTCCCCCTCTCTGTCTCCATGGTGACAGTCCCCTCCCCCGCTCTGTCTCCATGGTGAGAGGCCCCTCCCCCGCTCTGTCTCCATGGTGAGAGGCCCCTCCCCCGCACTGTCTCCATGGTGACTGTCCCCTCCCCCGCTCTGTCTCCATGGTGACAGTCCCCTCCCCGCTCTGTCTCCATGGTGACAGGCCCCCCCCCGCTCTGTCTCCATGGTGACAGTCTCCTCCAACTCTCTGTCTCCATGGTGACAGACCCCTCCCCCGCTCTGTCTCCATGGTGACAGTCCCCTCCCCCTCCTCTGTCTCCATGGTGACAGTCTCCTCCCCCTCTCTGTCTCCATGGTGACAGTCTCCTCCCCCTCTCTGTCTCCATGGTGACAGTCCCCTACCCCGCTCTGTCTCCATGGTGACTGTCCCCTCCCCCGCTCTGTCTCCATGGTGACATGCCCCTCCCCCGCTCTGTCTCCACGGTGACAGGCCCCTCCCCCTCTATGTCTCCATGGTGACAGTCTCCTCCCCCTCTCTGTCTCCATGGTGACAGTCCCCTCCCACGCTCTGTCTCCATGGTGACAGTCCCCACCCCCGCTCTGTCTCCATGGTGACAGTCCCCTCCCCCGCTCTGCCTCCATGGTGACAGTCTCCTCCCCTGCTCTGTCTCCATGGTGACAGTCTCCTCCCCCGCTCAGTCTCCATGGTGACTGTCCCCTCCCCCGCTCTGTCTTCATGGTGACAGTCCCCTCCCCCGCTCTGTCTCCATGGTGAGAGTCCCCTCCCCCGCTCTGTCTCCATGGTGACAGTCCCCTCCCCCGCTCTGTCTCCATGGTGACAGTCCCCTCCCCCGCTCTGTCTCCATGGTGACAGGCCCCTCCCCCTCTGTCTCCATTGTGAGAGGCCCCTCCCCTGCTCTGTCTCCATGGTGACAGTCTCCTCCCCCGCTCTGTCTCCATGGTGACAGTCCCCTCCCCCGCTCTGTCTCCATGGTGACAGTCCCCTCCCCCGCTCTGTCTCCATGGTGACAGGCTCCCCCCCCCGATCTGTCTCCATGGTGACAGTCCCCTCCCCCGCTCTGTCTCCATGGTGACAGTCCCCTCCCCCGCTCTGTCTCCATGGTGACAGGCCCCTCCCCCGATCTGTCTCCATGGTGACAGGCCCCTCCCCCGCTCTGTCTCCATGGTGACAGTCCCCTCCCCCGCTCTGTCTCCATGGTGACAGTCCCCGCCCCCGCTCTGTCTCCATGATGACAGTCTCCTCCCCCGCTCTGTCTCCATGGTGACAGTCCCCTCCCAAGCTCTGTCTCCATGGTGAGAGGCCCCTCCCCCGCTCTGTCTCCATGGTGAGAGGCCCCTCTCCCGCTCTGTCTCCATGGTGACAGTGCCCTCCCCCGCTCTGTCTCCATGGTGACAGTCCCCTCCTCCGCTCTGTCTCCATGGTGACAGGCCCCTCCCCCGCTCTGTCTCCATGGTGAGAATCCCCTCCCCCGCTCTGTCTCCATGGTGACAGTCCCCTCCTCCGCTCTGTCTCCATGGTGACAGTCCCCTCCCCCGCTCTGTCTCCATGGTGACAGGCCCCTCCCCCGCTCTGTCTCCATGGTGAGAGGCTCCCCCCCGTTCTGTCTCCATGGTGACAGTCCCCTCCCCCGCTCTGTCTCCATGTTGACAGTCCCCTCCCCCGCTCTGTCTCCATGGTGACAGTCCCCTCCCCCGCTCTGTCTCCATGATGACAGTCTCCTCCCCCGCTCTGTCTTCATGGTGACAGTCCCCTCCCCCGCTCTGTCTCCATGGTGAGAGGCCCCTCCCCCGCTCTGTCTCCATGGTGAGAGGCCCCTCCCCCGATCTGTCTCCATGGTGACATGCCCCTCCCCCTCCTCTGATTATTGAATTAATTTAACAATTGTATTAAACGGATATTTCAGCACATTCTTCACCTGCTCTCTGAACTGAGTCTGGGTCACGGCGTAAATCACAGTGTTTGTGGAGCAGCTCAGGAGCTGGAGCATGAAGGACAATTCCATCAGAAACGGAGGGAGATAAACAGACTGATAACCCAAATCATACATCCTCCTCCATATAGAATACACCATTAACAGGGCCCACAACAGCATGAAATTCCCAGAGATAACTAACAGTAAAATGATAGATTTCCTTCGACTCTCCATCTCGGGGTCTCTGTGACTCTCCCCACTGCTGTGAGCCCGGAGTCTCCTGCGTCCTCTGCTGCTCACTAAAATGTGTCTGACGGTGAGAGCGTTGAGCAGCAGAATCAGCACAAATGGGAGGGCCGGGGTTAGAATGTTGTGGAGGAACTCGATTGTTCCCCAGACACGAGAGACATAAACATTCCCTGTTCCCCAACAAAACCAGGGATCGTTCTCCAGCAAATACCAACCCGTTAACATAAAATACCAGAAGATGTTCTTTAAACAGCTCAGCACACTCACTGTTCCCACAACCACAGCCCATGTTTTCTCACTGCAATATTTACTTTTCAGATTCTGACAACAAATGGCCACAAATCGATCAAAGGTGAAAGTGACGGTGAACCAGACAGAACAGTCTGTGACTGTGTAAAGCAGGACGGCGTGGATATTACACACGGGGATGGAATACAGGAACAGAAACTGTTCCCGATAAACAATGGGAATGTGTCTGAATATCAGGTCCAGGATAATGACCAATAGATCCGCCGCTGACATGGCCACCAGGTACAGAGTGACACATTTGGAGAGACCGCACTTTCCCCGAGACAGGATCCCAATCGTCAGCAAATTAACTGTGAGGAAGGGAAATAAACAGAGAAATTAGACATCAGACTGGAGCAATGTTACCAGATCTGTGTATGTGTGTGAGTGTCAGAAATAAACAGAGAAATTAGACATCAGACTGGAGCAATGTTACGAGATCTGTGTATGTGTGTGAGTGTCAGAAATAAACAGAGAAATTAGACATCAGACTGGAGCAATGTTACCAGATCTGTGTATGTGTGTGAGTGTCAGAAATAAACAGAGAAATTAGACATCAGACTGGAGCAAAGTTACCAGATCAGTGTATGTGTGTGAGTGTCAGAAATAAACAGAGAAATTAGACATCAGACTGGAGCAATGTTACCAGATCTGTGTATGTGTGTGAGTGCCAGAAATAAACAGAGAAATTAGACATCAGACTGGAGCAATGTTACCAGATCTGTGTATGTGTGTGAGTGTCAGAAATAAACAGAGAAATTAGACATCAGACTGGAGCAATGTTACCAGATCTGTGTATGTATGTGAGTGTCAGAAAGACAGAGAAATTAGACATCAGACTGGAGCAATGTTACCAGATCTGTGTATGTGTGTGAGTGTCAGAAACAAAAAGTGAAATTAGACATCAGACTGGAGCAATGTTACCAGATCTGTGGATGTGTGTGAGTGTCAGAAAGAGAGAAAGAGAGGGTGTGCACATATTTGAGAGAATGTGATTCAGCAAGTGTGTGTGTCTGTGAGTGCATGTGAGCGCGAGAGAGAGAAAGAGACAGAGTGTCTGTGTGTATATATATATAAATATATATATATATATATCTCAGTGCCTGGGTTCTGGTGTGTGTGTGTGTGTGTGTGTGTGTGTGTGTGTGTGTGTGTGTGTGTGTGTGTGTGTGTGTGTGCGTGCATATATATAAGTCTCAGCATCTGGGCTGTGGTGTGTGTTTGTGTGTGTGTGTGTTTGTGTGTGTGTGTGTGTGTGTGTGTATATATAGGAATCAGTGTCTGGGCTGTGGTGTGTGTGTGTGTGTGCATATATATAAGTCTCAGTGTCTGGGCTGTGCTGTGTGTGTGTGTGTGTGTGCATATATATAGGTCTCAGTGTCTGGGCTGTGCTGTGGTGTGTGTGTGTGTGTGCATGTGTGCATATATATAAGTCTCAGTGTCTGGGCTGTGGTGTGTGTGTGTGTGTGCATATATATAAGTCTCAGTGTCTGGGCTGTGCTGTGTGTGTGTGTGTGTGTGTGTGCATATATATAAGTCACAGTATCTGGGCTGTGGTGTGCGTTTGTGTATGTGTGTGTTTATGTGTGTGTGTGTGTGTGTGTGTGCATATATAAAGGAATCAGTGTCTGGGCTGTGGTGTGTGTGTGTGTGTGTGTGCATATATATAAGTCTCAGTGTCTGGGCTGTGCTCTGTGTGTGTGTGTGTGTGTGTGTGTGTGTGTGTGTGCATATATATAAGTCTCAGTGTCAGTGCTGTGGTGTGTGTGTGTGTATGTGTGCATATATATAAGTCTCAGTGTCTGGGCTGTGGTGTGTGTGTATGTGTGTGCATATATATAAGTCTCAGTGTCTGTGCTGCGGTGTCTGTGTGTGTGCATATATATAAGTCTCAGTGTCTGGGCTGCTGTGGTGTGTGTGTGTGTGTGTGCGTGTGCATATATATCAGTCTCAGTGTCTGGGCTGTGGTGTGCGTGTGTGTGTGTGTAGAAATAAGTCTCAGTGTCTGGGCTGCGGTGAGTGTGTGTGTGTGTGTATGTGCATATATATAAGTCTCAGTGTCTGTGCTGTGTGGTGTGTGTGTGGGTGCATATATATATAAGTCTCAGTGGCTGGGCTGCGGTGTGTGTGTGTGTGTGTGTGTGCACATATATAAGTCTCAGTGTCTGTACCGTGGTGTGTGTGTGTGTGTGCATATATATCAGTCTCAGTGTCTGGGCTGTGGTGTGTGTGTGTGTGTGTGCATATATGTAAGTCTCAGTGTCTGGGCTGTGGTGTGTGTGTGTGTGTGTGCATATATATAAGTCTCAGTGTCTGGGCATGGTGTGTGTGTGTGTGTGTGTGTGTGTGTGTGTGTGTGTGTGTGTGTGTGTGTGTGTGTATATGTATAAGTCTCAGTGTCTGGGCTGTGGTATGCGTGTGTGTGTGTGTGCATATATATAAGTCTCAGTGTCTGTGTTGTGGTGTGTGTGTGTGTGTGCATATATATATGTCGCAGTGTCTGGGCTGTATTGTGTGTGTGTGTGTGTGTGTGTGTGTGTGTACACATATATAAGTCTCAGTGTCTGGGCTGTGGTGTGTGTGTGTGTGCAAAAAATAAGTCACAGTATCTGAGCTGTGGTGTGTGTTTGTGTGTGTGTGATGTGTTTTTGTGGGTGTGTGTCTATGTGTGTGTGTGTGTGTGTGTGTGTGTGTGTGTGCATATATTTAAGTCTCAGTGTCTGGGCTGTGTTGTGTGTGTGTGTGTGTGTGTTTGTGTGTGTACACATATATATGTCTCAGTGTCTGCGCTGTGG